>NC_056733.1:1635762505-1635925005 GCF_019279795.1 Protopterus annectens
GCAGTGGGATTTGCCACCTTGGGCACTACTGCATAGTGTGTGGAGACCAGTTCTGGCCAGGCATTTCCTGGTGTCCCACATAGCTGTCAGCCTTGTGCTGCTATCCCAGTAGGCCACCCCATTCCCTTGCATGCATGCAGCATTACCATAGATATGCTGGGCAAAACATACTAATCCATTCAGTTATTGTTATGAAACTGACTTACCTTGTGCTTGTGGCACTTGTGTGGACAGTACTTGAGGGATGCCTATGTTGGATGCACACAGTACACTGCCTAGACATGGTAAGTTACAATTAATGTGATGTATGTGTCATCCATTTTACTGTATATGTAAGTCAGAGAGAGTTGTCAGTCCCTGGGGTCCCTACAGTGTCAGTGTGTGTGCTATGCACTGCCTCTTTGCCAAGGCTTGAGCATACAGGCCATGCCTCCATCTGCCTATGGGATCAGGCTGAGAGGCCTCCTCCACTGTGTCCCTCTGTGCCTGTGGGGACCTTGGCAATGGTGGGGGGGGCTGTGTGGCCCTTTCCTGTGCTGTCCTGCTGCAGCTGTTCCCACAGGATCATATTGTGCAGCATGGCACATACTATGAATATGTGTGCACATGTGACTGGAGAGTACTCCAAGGCTCCACCAGATATGTCAAGGCAGCTGAACCGTGACTTGAGCATCCCAAACACATGCCCTATAATGATCCTGATTTGTGAGTGTGCCTCATTATGGCATTCTTGTGTGGGTGTGTGTGCATTTCTGATGGGTGTCATCATCTACGGTTATAGTGCATAGCCAGCATCCCGCACCAGATGGCCATACGGGATGCCCCTACTAGCAAATGCCTGGTACAGCTGTGATGAATGCCAGATGTGGGAGTTGTAATAGATCCAGGGCTACCAGCACACACATTTATGATAATGCCTTGGGAATTGCACACAACCTGACAGTCAATGGAGAGGAAGCCATTGCGGTTTATGTAGATACTACCCTGTTCACTGAGTGGTGCTTTGATGTGGATGTGCGTGCAGTCTATGGCACCAAGTACCTCCAGGTATTCTGCTACACAGTGGAAGAGACGCATATTACTGGTCCTCTCCTCACGGGTTTTGGGGAAGTAAATGTGCTCACCAGCATGTGGTAGCATGGAATCCAGGATCTGGTGGAGTACCCTGGATGCAGATGCCTGTGAGACACCCATGATGTCCCTAGTATATCTTTGGAAAGTACTTGTAGCTAGAATTCTTAAGACTACACATACCTTGGTATCCACTGGAATGGGTTCCCCTCTGTTGGTTCTAGGTCTTAGATGAGGCTGGCACAGCTTGGTGATTTGCTGAAGTATGTCTCTTTTCACCCTGTAGCACTCTACTATCTCCAACTCATGTAGCCCCTGGTAAGTTCCCCTGGGTCTGAACACTCTTCTCCTCCTCCTTGGTCTGTAGCGATTGTCAGCATTATCCTCCTCTCTGCCCTCAGCTTCTAGTACATTCTGATGGATCAAAGTAATGGCAGCTCCTAACATTTTTCCAGTTAAAATTCCTCTGCATGTGTATACCAATAGTACAGAGTTTATGGGAAAAACAGACTGTAAAGTGCTTCCATAGATTATAATGTTGTGCTGTAGATGTGGTGTGTATTATTGGCTGACTATGATGCATTCCATCTCATGGCTATGTAATTTGTTCTTGATTGATTTTATTCTGCTATTTTCTTTTATTTCTTTTTTTCCCTTGCCATTTTCTCCCCTTTTAAGCCCCGAGGTGTGCCATGCAAACATGGTGCCTAAATGTAAAGAGTCCTGCTACTTCCTTTTTGTTTTAGACCTAGTGTAAGCCACGCAAACCCATTTAGCTAACGTAAACATTAAGAAATAGCCCTCCTCTGGCTGTGAGTATGCTTCTCATTTCATGGAATAAGTCAATACAGCCTCAGACACACACCCCTGCTTAGCTGTATTTAGCTAAGCTTCTCTCTGTGCCATAGTGCTCCAGTGTGCTTACAACATGCCTGACACACCCCCTTCTCATGTCTGTTGCTCCTACTAGTTACACTATCATGCTATAGCACCTACATGGTTAGGTGCAGTTTGGGACTTAGAAGATTTTTGTGATACAGTAAATTTCCCCTCATTTGCATACCCCACTGCCTTAGTCCATAGTTACTGTACTAACACGGAGCCTTTCCCCTTGACAACCAGTGTTCCCTAGTATTGTTTTGATGCATGCCATAGACTATAATGGAAACATGCAGATTTCCCCTAAAATTGACTTTTCTCATTTTTTTTATTTTTGGCATGATCCCATTTGTGAGCAGCTACCCTATGCTTAAATGGCCGAGATGAGCCAAAAAAAGAAAAACTTTGATTTTTATTAAAAAAAAATCAGTTTTCCATGGTAACAGCCATATATGTGGCTATTGGCATGCCTAAACACTATAATACATGCTTTTTTGGCAGCTGTCATACCTCCATTTTGTTATTTGCAGAAATGAATTTTCGGTTAGTAACTGAATACATTTCTGTAAATAACACTGTTCTTGCACAGATACCTGCCTGCTTGTTGAATCGCTAATTCACCTCATTTGCATGGTTTTCACCAGAAAATGAGGTAATTAGCATCCTGCAGTTGTTTTCATGCAGGAACAGTGTAGGCACGATCTTGCATGTCAGATCAGCTGTTTGCTGGATCGCTTGGTGGCCATATTCTGTGCTGAAATGGCTACACTGTTCCTGCATGGAAATTTAAGCTTAATGAATCCCGGGACTTGTTTTTTAGAATTAAATTTAATAATTAGTTTGTCCCGAATGGATTTAAAAAAATCAATTAATAATGTCATACAACTGACTTGTTTCAAAATTAAGTTTTTTTCCAACTTACAAATAATTCTGAATAAGTGGAGCCATAAGTCAGCATCTTAGTTATTTGCAGGCCTCTTGGAATTTAAAATGCAGGCAAGCTTCCAAATGTATCCATTGCCATTTTACATTTTTAAATTATGTCAATTTATGTTCCAATTCTCTTCTGGCTGAGAACAGCTTCTGTATATCACAGTTAGGTTGTTCAGCTGTCTTAGTAATACAGTTGAATTCCAATAGTAGTAGAGGATTACCCTCTTCCCTTATAATCTCTTTTAGTCTATCCATTTGATAATGCATCATGTCATTGGAACGATTATAGTCCAATTCAATCTCTCTCCCCTCTGCGATGCTCTAAGTAGTGCAAGTACTAACCAAGTAAGTCCAAAAATGTAAAAACAACCACACAGCTGGGATAAAGTTGCCACAACAGTAAGCAAGAAGCAAAACCAGAATGAAAATTGAGTGACAACAAACACAGCTAAGTAAAACAAACCAAAAAAGCTTTTATTATACCTTAGTAAGCTCTTTTGCATTGACCTCAATGCTCCAGACTTTAAAAATACGCAGATTAACACTCACTATTTAAAATCCAAAGAACAAATCAGGGACCAATTCCAGTTATGACATCATAACAAGCTATAAAGTCAGCTGTAGAAGCTCTAACAAGAAATTAGACAATACACTATCTCCCAATGTATAGTAAAAAATAAAACAAGTTATAATTTCTAATATAACTTAATTATATATAAAAAAATTGCTTATCTGCTCATCACTTAGTTCTAACAGTATATATGCGATTGGTCATGGCAGGATATACAAGTCCAAAGCCATTAAATATAGTTCTGTGAGACTCAAAAAAAGGATCATCAGACCAATAGGTTGCCAGTATTGCATAATAAAATGACTAAATGAATATTTGATGTCTTACATATATCTATTTAATTTAGCTCTCTATGTAAAAAAAAAACACATAAAAGCTATAGGTTCCTATTGGTTGCATTTAGAATTGCTGCATATTTCCAACATACATGGCTATAACCCCAAAAAAGAAAAAGAGAAAAAAAAAACAGTGCAGTCATTTCTTGAGCATGGCACAGCATTGTAATAAAACATAAAACTTCCTAAATGCATACCATGAAAACTAGTTAGAAAAACTGTTGACACTGCAACATAAGTGTATCACCTATCAAACAAAAATAAATAAAAGAATAAAGAATAAATACTAGTGTACCTGCTTTCATAAAACTTCACAGTAAACACCTAAGCAGGTGAGCTATTATAATCACAATCTTTATATGCAAAGCTCATCTATACTCATGAAACTTAAAAGCTTAAGAATAAAAGCTGACTAATGTTGCTAAAAAACATCAGTCATCATTCAATTGTTATATGTATAAATGTGTATAAAGGAATAAACAGGAAGAAAACACCAATTAGCAAAAACCATACTTTAATATCACTTTTATCTCAGAGACTTCCTCAGAATAAACTAACAACACAAACACAGCACATTATGTATCAAGCCCATTAATTAATCAATGATATTCAATTAAAAATTCAATTAAGTTGTTTAAAAACTCAATCTAACACAAATACATATAAAAATGAATATATAAAAATAATTTTAAGACTTTTAACGTTCTATTTTTTAGAAAACATTTTATATTAATATAATCATTCATACCAGGCTGCTAATCAGCCCCTAACCTTAACTGCCATATATTTTGCTTTGTTCAACAAGGTCTTTATAAGAACCATCCCTAATACTTTCAGTTGCTTGTTCCAAAACAGAAAACAATTTTTTTATATCTTAAACATTTCAGGGAATGTTTAAAAAATGTGTTATTACTATTTTTTGTTTTAATACAATGGTAGTGTTCTTTCATTCTTTTAATTAAACATCTTGCTGTCATATCTATGTAGAAATCATTACAAAAAGAACAAACAGCAATATATACCATTCCCCATGTATTGCAGTTATAAACCCCATCAATAGGAATAGTCTGATTTAAATGTGTCAATTCAACATAAGGTCTTTCCAAAATGAATCTACAAGAAATACAAAAAACACATTTATACATTCCCTTATTTCATCTTCCAATAGCAGTACTAGTTTTTGTAAAAGAGTCAAATTGCAAACATTTTTTAAACAGTAAGTGTTTTTATAAATAAACCTAGGTCTATCACAAATAGCCTTAATCAACTCTGAATTTCCTTTTAGGATGTTCCGGATTTTGCTTATAGTAGAACTAATGCTATTTCTGGTTTACCTTTGGAAAGGCGATTCACACTCAGCAAACAGCAATTGTTCGAAAGGTTGTTTTCAAAGTTTGCAAACGCTGAATGGAAAAAGGCTCGAATGTGCAATGAGCGAATGCACAGTGACATTCGCTCACTGCACATTCGACATTGTGGGGCGGATTACACTATAGTGGGGTTTGGAAAATGGTCCCTTTCCCCACTGTAGTGCGATCTCAGAGTTAGAATATTAAAGTAGGTGAGTGTAGGTGGTGCAGCCCCCCACATGGGGGGTGGATGGGGGGCTTGCCCCCTGCTTTACACTTCTTTTTTTTTTGTTTACATTAATGTTCGAAAAACAGCGAATCTGCTTTTCGATTTGCTGTTTTTTGAACATTAAGGACTTTCGTGGTTATGAGTCACTCATATGAGCATTCATACCACTGTGATTCAGCTTTATAAAGGTAAACCGCTATCACTATCTATAGACATGTCTAGAATACAAGATGTACCATCATTTTTCTGAATATTAAAATAATTTTGTATTCTGTCAGAAGGAGTAAGGTTCTTAGATGCAACTCCATACAATAACATAGGTGGAAAATCAGAGAATCTACATCCTTTTAATTCAATGGTCAATTTATTTAATAATTCAGAATGATAGCCTCTCTCTCTAAAAGCAACCCCTGAATAAAAATAATCTCCTGTTCAAAAACAGTGTCATCTGACATCATACGAAAAGCACATATGAATTGTCCCTTGGGGATGGTATTTTCCATAAAAACACTACTCATAAATTTAGAATCTTGGCTATCCCAACCAATGGTAACATCTAAAAAGTTAACTGAAAGCCCAACATCTCCTAAACTAAATTTCAGGAATTCAGATAACTTATTTATGCTGTCACAAAAAGCTGTAACTTGATCTTTATCACCCTCTATGACAAAAAATAAATCGTCCACAAATCTAACATAAAAAACAACTTTATAAGATGACAAAACAGATTTCAAAATACTTTATTCCCACCAACCAAGCACAATATTAGCAAAGGCAGGGGCTACAGCTCACCCCATGGCTACACCTCTCAGCTGTTTATACATTTTTTTGATTAAACAAAAAAAATTGTTACTAAGCAAAAGTTCTAAAAGCATGGAAGAAACAAAAATATCATCATTTGGAACATGTGCAACAGACCCTAAAAAATGTCTAACATAATCAATACCCTCATCATGTGGTATGCTTGTAAAAAGCGATTGAATATCAATGGTAAACAAATTTTTACTAGGATCAAAGGAATAACTAGTATTAAATTCTCTAAATTTATTTAAAAAATCCCAAGAATCCTTTATAAAAAAATCCATTAATTTGCACCAGGGGATTTAACATATAATCAACTATTAATGAAATACTCTCTGTCACAGAATGAGGGGAAGAAACAATGGGCCTAAAGGGGGGGGGGTTGTATAAATCTTTATGAATTTTGGGGATCCCAAAAAGGGTCCCCAAAGAACGCTGTTCAACCAACATAAATGCATATATATCAGGAGTAATATACCCATCCATAAAAAGCTCATATAACTGACTCCATATTGTTTGATAAGTTTTATGAACATGACTAGAATCTGTAAGTAAATATTCAGCCTTATTGTCTAACATTACTCCATAGCTTGAACATATTTATGTTGTTCCAGAATAACCAACCTCCCACACTTATCTGCCTTCATGAACCTAAGATGACTAAGGTTCTTCAATTCTTTCAAAGCCACTCTTTGTGTCTTAGTAAGATTAAAGAAGGTAGCATCAGGTTTAGATAAGCCCAGTTTTCTAATCTCCTCTTCACAACAATTTTCAAATACACGAATGGTGTTGGATAATGTTGGAGAAACAGTACTTGGTTTACAAAAAGTATGCGTGTCAACTTCAACATTGGAAAAAACATAACAAATTCAATTTCTAGCAAAATATTTTTAAATCTAACAATGTACGTCCCAAATCCATCTTCTTAGAGGGCACAGAATTAATCCCCAAACTTAATACAAACAAATATTCATTATTAAACAAATGATCAGATAAAATATACATTTTTACACCATTATAAATGCAAATAGCATTTACAGTCAACTGTTGACTTACTTTTTGTTCTTCACCAATGGTTTGCACGTTTGCATACCTCACTGCCTTGGTCCATAGTTACTGTACTAACATGGAGCCTTTCCCCTTGACAACCAGTGTTCCCTGGTATTGTTTTGATTCTGCATGTCATAGACTATAATGGTAAAATGCAGATTTCTCCTAAAATTGACATTTCACATTTTTTTTGTTTTTGGCGCGATCCCATTTGCACTCTGCTGTCCTATGCTTAAATGGTCGAGATCAGCCCCCCAAAAAATTCAGTTTTCCGTGCCAATGGACATATATTTGGCAATTGGCATACCTAAACACTATAATACATGTTTTTTTATAATACATGCCTCTGTTTTGTTATTTGCAGAAATGTATTTGGTTAGTAACCGAATACATTTCTGCAAATAACACTGTTCTTGACCAGATACCTGCCTGCTTGCTGAATTGCTAATTCACTTCATTTGCATGATTTTCACCAGAAACTGAGATAATTTGTATTCTGCGGTTGTTTCCATGTAGGAATAGTGTATGTATGCTCTCGCACGTCAGATCAGCTGTTTGCTGGATCGCTCGGCGGCCATATTCTGTGCAGAAATGGCTACACTGTTTCTGCACCAAAATTTAAGCTTAATGAATCCCGGGGCTTGTTTTTTAGAATTAAATTCTATAATTAGTTTGTCCTGTATAGGTTTTAAAAAAATCAATCAATAATATCATATAACCGGAACTTGTTTCAAAATTATTTTTTTACCAACTTACTAATAATTCTGAATAAGTGGAGCCATACGTCAGCATCTTATTTATTTGCAGGTCTATTGGAATTACTTTAAAATGTAGGCAAGCTTTCAAATGTTTTCATTGCTTTTGTAAGTTCTTAAATTATGTCAATTTATGCTCCAATTCTCTTCTAGCTGAGAACAGCTTCTGTATATCATAGTTAGGTTGTTCAGCTGTTTTATTAATATAGTTCAATTCCAGTAGTAGTAGAGGATTCCCCTCTCCCCTTATAATCACTTTTAGTCTATCCACTTGATAACACATCTTGTCATTGGGAGGATTATAGTCCAATTCAATATCTCTCCCCTCTGCCATGCTCTAGGCAGTGCAAGTACTAACCAGGTAAGTCCAAAAAAGTAAAAAGAACCACACAGCTGGGATGAAGTTGTCACACCAGTATGCAAGAAGCAAAACCAGAATGAAAACTGAGTGACAACAAACACAGCTATGTAAAATAATTCAAAAAAGCTTTTATTATACCTTAGTAAGCTCTTTTGCGTTGACCGCAATGCTCCAGACTTTAAAAATATGCGGATTAACACTCACTATTTAAAATCCAAAGAACAAATCAGGGACTGATTCCAATTATGACATCATAATAAGCTATCCAATCAGCTGTAGAAGCTCTAACAACAAATTAGACAATACACTATCTCCCAATGTATAGTAAAAAATAAAACAAGCTATAATTTCAAGTATAACTTAAGTATATGTAAAAAAATTACTTATCTACTAATCACCTAGTTCTAATAGTATATATGTCATTGGTCATGGTAGGATATACAAGTCCAAAGCCATTAAATGTAGTTCTGTGGGAGTCAAAAAAAGGATCATCAGACCAATAGGTTGCCAGTATTACATAATAAAATGACTGAATGAATATTTGATGTCTTATATATATCTGTTTAATTTAGCTATGCAAAGAAAGCATATAAAAGCTTCAGGTTCCTATCTGTTGCAATTAGAATTGCTAGGTATTTCCATCATACAAAATGCAGTGCTTACAATTGGCTTCTTCTTCTTCTGGCTTTTCCCAGTGAGGGGTCACACAGCAGATCACCTGTCTGCTCATGATTGGGAGTGGAGTTTTACGGTGTCGAGTTGCCAGCCTGCTGCCTAACCTTCCACAGAAGGCACACACATGCATACACTCACTCCCAGGACCAATTTAGAGTGTCCAATCCACCTACAGCATGTCTTTGGGATGTGGGAGGAACCGGAGCACCCAGAAGAAACCCACGCCACCACAGGGAGGACATTCAGACTCCACACAGAAGACACCCCAGCCGAGGATCGAATCGGAGAACATCTTGCTGTGAGGTGGCAACTCTAACCGCTGCACCACAGTGCTTACAAGTGGCTATAACCCCAAAAAAGAAAAAGAGAAAAAAAAAGTGCAGTCATTTCTTGAGCATGGCACAGCATTACAATAAAACAGAAAACTTCCTAAATGCATACCATGACAATCAGTTAAAAAAAACTACTGCCACTGCAACATAAGTGACTCACCTATCTAACAACAATAAATAGAAGAATAAAGAATAAATACTAGGGTACTTGCTTTCATAAAACTTCACAGTAAACATCTAAGCAGGTGAGCTATTATAATTACAATCTTTATACACAAAGCCCATCTATACTCATAAAACTTAAGAGCTTAAAAATAAAGGCTGACTAATGTTGCTAAAAAAACATCAGTCATCATTCAAGTGTTATATGTATAAATGTGTGTGTCTGCTTACAAGCGTTAGGTTTTATAACCTTAAAGAACACTACTCAGTCAGTAAATTAAAGATGAAAGTACCTTACCTGACAAAAACATTCAAGCAAATGTGCTAATTAAGTTATAAACCTGCAGAACAAGGCCAGTGAAGGGGCATATGCCCTGACAGTTCCAAAAGAGTGTAAACAAGCTTGAAGTTGCAGCCGAGTGACGTCCCCAGGCGTTTTTGCAGTTTCACCCTACTGCTCCTCTAGGCGTCAAATATTGCCTGTTCATATTTGCATTGATAATTCCAAAATCATGTTACATACAAGGTATCAGTAAATGTTATCTTGAAGCATACATGATAGCAAACACAATTGCATTGATATATGACCTCTGTTGATGGGTATTTGTTAAAAATGTAAGGTGATAACTTCAATTTTTAAATGCTGAAGACACGCCCACTAGGAGTTAAAGGTACACACTCAAAAGAGCTCTACTGGAGGGAATGAGTTAAAAACCATCCTCTATATGCATAGAGACAGTCAAAGACATCTGTGTGAAAGAAGGATGTTGCAGCCTATTATTCCCTTTAACAGGAGTCAAATAACCAATCAACAGGGTTAAAAAAAACTTCCATATAAAACTTGACTTCACAGTAAACATCTAAGCAGGTATGGAGGTCTAAACACCCTTCACCTTCTTGCCCAAGGTCTAGCAGCAGCAGTAGCAGCATAGACTTGAGGCTACTGCACATACACATGCAGAAGAGCGGCAGCCCCTTAAATTCTTTAACTCTAGTGTAATTTCTGTGGTTGCATTCCAGTAGGTTTTGAAATATAAGGCAAACACTTGCACTAAATGTGCGATTGCTTTATAGCTTGAGTAACTCCACCATCTTGAATTGGTTGATTACCATACAGTTCAGTTGCTTATGCTGTAATAGGCATGCCACAATGTTTACTGTGTTTGTGTAGCTCTACACTGTGTGGAGCCACTCACTGAATACAAATCAGAGCACTACCATGTTTGCTTCACGAAGTAACGTGCTCAAGGTTTTAGCGAGCCATGTAGCGTTTATTGAATCCTGCCCAGCAATTTGTTTTCATCCACAGCTACCCCCCCCTTTACTAACTGTAATCCTCAGAGACGTGTCATAAATCTACAAATTTTATGAGGCACAGAACAAAAATATAAGGCAACGTCAGGGATATTCCATGATATAAGTGACAGTTTCAACTTTCTACCACACAGTTGCCAGAGAATAAATATTCCAACATATTTAATTCAAATGCACACTATTCCTCTGAAAATTTTCTTTAAAACAATGAAATAAGAGTAAGTTGCCTTCATCTACAACCAACATCCTCCACCACATTTAGTGTCTGCAACCCACAATGATTTGCCAGAAAAGGCACAGATAAAAGCATGACAGAAAGTCTGGGATAGTCTACAAAATCAGAGAGTTATTTTTCACACACAAACAGTACTCAGAAACTACTGCAGACAGGAAGCAAGACTGCACTCTGTAGCTCTCAGCCTCTTTCCCTATGAATAACTCAAAAAGTCAAAATGAATGAGGGACAAATCGTAATTATCTTATTACTGTAATTCATTTATAATGTTTACAGAATGATAGGTTTTACATAAGCAAGCACTTTTTGAAGAAGTTGTATGAGATTGCAATGTCTAGCTTGTTGGTTGATTGTAACCTCTTGCTTTACCAGAAAAAAGTCTTATGAGGGAGAGGACAAAAATACAAGACAAAACTGAGGACATTATGCAATATCAAGACACTTTAGACCTATGCTGCTGTCCCCCTGGACTTCAACTGTGAGTATTATTATTATATCTGGTTGCCAACCAGGATTAAAAATACACACACACACACACACACACACACACACACACACACACACACACATGCATGCACATGCATGCACACGCACACACACTCACGCACACTCACACACACTCACACACGTATGTCCTACCTTATATTACTTTTGAATATTCCAGTAATATTAGGTTGTCTTGCACAGATAACCTGACATCTGGCCAGGGTACTAAAGCCAAAAAAACCCAAAAAATTCCATAGGGTCATATGTCTGACATATGACCTAAGCCCATGGGTGTAAGGATACATCAGCAGATGTAAGAGAATAAGATCCTCAGACTATCTTGCCAACAGCCCAAATATAGGTCTTGCACTCATTAGTCTGTTTATTCATGTGGTCATTAGTGTTACCTCTGCCTTCACTTACTCATTCAAGTTCCCCATTTGGAAACCTTCCTTTTTTCTTGTAATTTTTTATTTAAAACTGTGGCTGATTTAAACAAAATGGAATTTTGCTACAACAAGACTGCCAGGTTTGCTACTGAAGCCTCATACAGATCCCATCACTGTCTATCATTAAAGCAGCTTAGCTGGCTTGAGCTCCCTCAACTTCTGCTATTTAGTCAATTGTCAGTAGCCACAAGTTATACTATCTTCCTGACAAAACACCTGCTCTCCAGGATCTGATTCAATCTATACTACTACTAGACCATTATGATCTACTAACCAGAACCTCATAAATGTCATCAAATATAAGAATGATGATGGTAAGTCTCTCTTTGGTTGCACTATTGCAAGAGCATGTAATTCACTACCTCACCAGATAACTTCTAATAACTCTACTATACAGTTTAAAAAGCTCTTGAAAACCCACTATTCTAACAACTGGCTATGCTCCTGTTACTCCCCAGGGTAAGACATAAACAATGCATATAAAGATAAAAATGAGAGTAGTGGTAACTTATTCCAGCTCTCTGGTAAAACTGCTGTTTAGATCATTCCTTAAAATATGTCATCATTGTAGAAATTTTAGTATAGGCTAAGGACCTGTTTATCAGATAGTCAACAAACGCTATCTATGGTCAGTAGCAATTACCAATGCATGTTTTTATCCTACAATTATAATGTTTGATTTTTGCCTCTACTGCACTGAACTTTTTATTGTTACCTTCATTATTTTTTAATTTGTTTATTTTATTGTATATGAATTTTTTATTTTATGTTTAATTTTGCTTATTGTAATGTAAGTTGGAGCTTTTCTCCCCGGGCCTCCGTTGAAAAAGATCTTTGTCCAGTTGGACTTTCCCAGTTAACAAATATAAAATAAAATAAATAAATAAAATAAAATAAAATGTCAGCTAAGAGATGGAAATGTAATTGTAGTAGGCAGATTCCTTATAAGGATCTCCACTCCCCATGCTTGTTTTGTCTTGGGGTGAATACAACTATACGAATTATCAGATTTGTCAGTCATTTGTTCCATAAGCATGCATCTTTGCTCACAGAATACTTAATGAGATATCCAGCACTTAAAGTGCCTTACTCAATTCAGAATGGTGGAAACAATGATATCCAACATCCTGCTCCCACCAAAAAAGATATTCAAAAGGTATGGGCCTAAACCATTGTCTGCCCAGCTGGACTCAAACATACCTATCGAGGTGCTATAGGAATCTATGTATGGTTGAGAAGGGGGAATCAAGGCTCATTATCTTAGAGGGACCAGAGATTATACCTCTGTATCCTGAATTGAGGTCCTTCAGGGGTCAGTTCCACCACACTTTGTAAAATCAGATGTCTTACCTAAAAAAAAGAAACAAAAGACAAAGAATGTTTCTCTTTCCCAGATGTCTCAAGAAAAGGAATGGATGGAATTTTCGCAGGACCTATACATGTCCATTTTGTCTCTGAAACTCCCTTCCTTTCTTTCTGTTTCTCTTCCTATCCCCTCTCTGAAGAGACAACATGAATCTTATTCTGAGTAGGGGGATGAATCTGATGCACATGAACACTCTCTTACTTATTCATCTCAAATGCATTCTCCAGGGCAAATGGGTTTAGATGTTGAAGACATATTATCCCCTGAATTTTTTGTTGAAGAAATCTCCTTTGGGGGAGAAGTATCACAATCTGTTGGATGTAGGAGCTCCTATGGCAACAACTGTATCTCCAGTTTTGGATGCTCTACTAGATTCATTTGGATCCATTTCTACCTCTCCTGATTTCCATCCTCTGGCTATGTAAGAGGCTTGCTAGCTTTTACAATGTGCCACAGGATTTAAAATTCCTATATAAAAATCCTTTGGCAGACCCTTCTATGTGTTTTGTCTCCACAGATAAGCCTTTTAAGCTTTATCTAGTGCTAATATTCTACCTTCAGACAAAGACAATATGGGATTGGATAGATATGGAAAGAAAGTTTACACTTCTGCTACGCTTGTTTTCAGGGCATTGAATTATGAAACCCAAATGGCAAAATACCTGTTGCCTATTTTTGGTGAGTTGAGCAAAACTTTTATTGACCTGAGAATTCTGCAACTAAGCAACAAGCTACTTGTATGATAGGTCAGCCTACTCAGGGGGCCAGGCATACCATTAAATGCAGTTATGATGCAGTGGAAGCTTTTTCCATGATAGCTGCTACTGAATCTGTCATCAGGAGATTTATATTTCTTCACTCTTAACCCCAACCTGAGGATATCAAAGCTAAGTTGTTAGACTCCCTAGTTAAAAAGTTTTTGTTTGGTACTGCAGCTACATACCTGTTCAAATCTCTACAGGAAAAAGGTAAAAAAATGCAAGATTTCAAGAAAATCTTTCTCAGCTCAATAACCACGTATCAAAGGAACTATCCAGCTAAGCCCCCTTCCTTTACACATAGAGACAATAAATCTGTTCAGAAAGATGCCTAGGAAAAATTTTTAGAACAAACCTACAATAGATTCCAAGTCTGGGAAACCTCTCTTTCCAGGCAAATTACCCTGATTACTTTCTGCCTCCTTTTTCCCACCTCAGTCCAATATCCCCCCTGTCAAAAAGACTAACCTCCTTCTTTCCAGCTTGGCAACTCATCACTTCAGACAAGTGTGTCCTTTCTATCGTTCAGCCAGACTACAAAATTACTTGGAAGGAAATTACAGCATTTAGAGGTATTCATCCTCCTTGATCAAACCAAGTGCTCATATTTTACAGGGTTTTCTCAAGCAAGACACCATGGAATCTGTACCACCTCAACATCTAGGAAAAAGCTTTTATGCCACACTTTTCCTGGTACCCAGAAAATAAGGAGACTCATCCTAGACTTGTCTCACCTCAGTAGCTTTGTGATGGCACCTTCTTTCTAAATGCTTTCCCTTCAAAACTCTTTTCCCCTTTATCTTACCCCATGTGTTCCTGGTATCCTTGGATACGAAAGATGCTTATCTTTACTTTCTCATTCACCCTTCTTACAGGAAGTTCCTAATGATCCCTACTTGGATATCACATGTCGAATTCTCTTGTTTACCATTTTACAGCCCCCAGGGTATTCACAAAGTTCCTAGCTCCAGCTGTTGCCTATTGTAGGACTCAAGGAATTCAAATATCGCCATACCTCAGTGACCTTCTTTTACAGGCAACCTCACAGGAAGACCTTGTAAGGCATCATAACTATACTATGTCCCTTCTGAAGATGCTGGGATTTATGATCAAGCTAATAAAGTTTGCCTTGACCCCTACCCAGAATCTAGCCTTTGCAGGCTGGACACACGTCTAATGCGAACCTCTCCCACAAGAGATAATGCAAACTCTCTACATGTATTTTCAGTTCCTCCCTCCTCTTCAATCATGCCCTGCAAGGGAAATTCTAAGGGCTCTGGGTTTCATGGCAGTTTCCATCCACATGGTTTGTTTTGACAAACTTCACATGAGAAAGATCCAGTGGTACCTGAAGTCTATCTGGTATTAGCACTGCCACCCATTGGACACTAAATTTCTACTACTACCTTTTCTAAAAAAACAACTATATTCGTGGAGCTCTCGGGTGCAGCTGAATCCATGACTACCATTCAGACCAACTGTTCCTACTCAGGATCTACACACAAATGCATCAGACTTAGCTTGAAGTGAATGGACAGGCTCCTTAGCAGTTCAGGGTCAGAGAATTCTCAAATAAAGGAAAGAATACATTAGTGTGAAATAGATGAGGACACTCATTCAGGTTTTATAGGTATTTTCTCAGTTGTGGAATCCAGGACCCCTCAGGATTTTCACATACAACACAATGAACAGTAATGTGGTACACAAAGCAATGGAGAGGATGATAGTCCAACAAACTATGCAGACTGTCTCTTCTGGCTTAAAATCATGCTAGAAAAACAAATCTGTACTTAAAAGTAGTTTTCTTTCCTTCACAGGACAATGTTTTTTATGGATTTATTAAGCAGAAATGGATGTTGAACAGGGAGGTCTTCCTGGCTATAGTCCACAAATGGGGTATTACTCAGAAAGGCCTATTTACCTCAACTTGCAGGAAATAAATCAGAATGTTTTGCTCCAGAATTCCTTGTCCCCAGGCCTGGGAGGTGGATGCCATGTTTTTTTTTTTTTTTTGTGGGCTGTGAACTTCCTTCATACTTTCCCCCTATTTCCTCTAATCTTCAAGTCTCTGTTAAAGATCCAAAGGGACAGACTGAAAATCTTGCCAATAACTCACACTTAGACCAGGCAGCATTGGTTCCTACTTCATCATCTAGACAAGGGTCATCACAATAACTTACCCCACAGAACAGATTTGCTCGCACACACACAAAAAAGTTCTGTTTCATCCCCCCTTGCTAGTCCTCAACCTGACATTGTGGTTGATAGAATTCTAATTGCTTTCAGACATCAACTTTCTGATGATTTGTTCCAGGTTTTACATTAGTGAAGGAAACCTATCACTAGAACATCTTATTTATACAAATGCAAACTGGAATTCCTTCTGCACTTAAAAGCTGGAAAGTCCCTTGGATTGTGGGCCATTGCCTGTTCTTCTATCAAGGTACATTTATCTGTTATTTCTGCATGTATTCCTCATGATCCTCCATGCTTACTTGACTTGCAGTAACACCGCTCTCAAGGGTGTCCTTCATTTCAACCCACCTAGGAGGGCTATCCATGCCCTCCTTGCAACATTAATTTTGTCTTTGAACAGATTATGCAGCCACCTTTTGAACTAGTGGCTTCTGTATCTCTAAAGTGTTATACCTGGAAAATCACAATAGAAGTGGCCCTTACTTTTGCCAGAAGGGTTTCTGAGCTTCAAGTCTTAATGTCCTCTCCCCCCTTTCTTATTTCCCATAAGGATATTGTGTCCTTAAGGATCATTCTTTCCATCATGCATAAATTAGTTGATGAGTTATCTCTCTACCAGGCTATTAACCTGCCTACTTTCTTCACAAAACCTCAAAACAGGGATGAAAGACTTCTACACTCCTTGGATGTGCACTAAAACTTAGATTCTATTTGGATAAGACTGAAGACATAAGGAAGATGGATCAGTTCTTTATTTATTTTCCAGGAAAACAAGTTGAGCATTCCTATCTCTAAGCAAACTGTTGCCAGATGGATTTCAAAGTCAATTTCCTCTTGTTAATCCCAGCACAGTAAGTCCTTATTCTCTCCAGTCATGGTCAATTACATTAGGGCAGTTTCTTTCTCTGGAGCATTTTACAGTGGAATTGATTTCAAGGCTAATTTAGAAACAACCGCTTTGCCATCTGTGCACAATTTCAGAAATCACTAAAGGATTCATGGGGTCATAGGGGTGTACTAGGCTAATGGTCCTGAAGCCTTTACATGCCTAGCCCCAAAAAATTGCCCAGGCACCATACCACCTGATGTTAGTTCACAGTGCCCCTATCCAGTAGGGCAACTGGAGTAATCCTTGGGGTTAACTTTCTGTTACGCATACACTCGTCAAGATTTATCTTGAAGAGAGCCAGAGACGTGCTTTGTTTGACATGAATGAGAAGCTTATTGCAGAGTATGGGCAGTCTTTGGGAGATGAACCTGTCCCTCCAGCATGTTCTGTTAATTGTGGTATTGAGGTATGATCTCTGGAGCGTGTGGCATGGGGGCTTGGGATTTCTTTAGGTGTAGCATTTCAAGTACAGCTGGGTCAAACATGGCTTTGTAAGTCAAGCAGAGATCACCTCTAAGTAGACGATAAGAGACTGAGAACAGCTGAAGTTTCTTGAGTCTGTCCATGTAGGACATGTGTTTAAGGCCTAGGATCCTCTTTGTGAGGTACTTTTGTGACGTCTGCAGCTGTTGTAGGTGTCTGGTTAGGTATATGCCTAATGGCACATTATATTCGATGATTTGTCTAATGAGGGATGAGTACAGACGGATGATGACCTCTTTTTTCCTGGATACAAAATCTTTAGTTATTAGATATGCCATGTAGAAGGACTTTCTGACCACAGTGGCAATGTGGTAATCGAAGGTGAGGTGGCTATCGACCTGGGTGCCCAGATCTCTTAAGGCCTCTTCAGTGTTCAGTGGGATCCCATCAACATGGTAATTCATGGAAACTGAGTTTTTTCCAGCGGGGATGATAACGCATTTTTTGGCATTAAGCTTCAGGCCATGGTTCCGACACCAGTCATTGGTCTCAGAGAGGCCCTTTTGTAGGATGTCTGCATCACTTGGGGAGTTAATAATGACTCCTAGCTTGCAGTCATCAGTGAACTTGGTCAGCCAGAGTCCTTCTGTGTTGGTCTGGACCTCTGAGAAGTAGATGCCAAACAGAAGAGGGCCCAGGACTGAGCTCTGTGGGACTCCACTCATGACTGGTCAACAGTCTGACTTGGAATCTGCAACTTTCACTTTCTGGGTCCTGTCTGTGAGCCAATTTGCAACCCACCTAGTGATGTAATGACTGATGCCTGGTTTCTTGAGTTTATCAATGATACCTGAGTGGGGAATGGTATCAAAGGCCTTGGCCAGGTCAAGGTAGGCTGTATGCACTGCCTTATCCTCATTCACAGCCTTGGTGACTGCCTCAAAGAAGTCAACCAGGTTCAGCAGGCAGGATCTCCCCTTGAGAAAGCCAAACTCTACAGTTTGTAGATTGCCTATGTCTTAGTTAAGCAGGTCCATGATGATGCTCTCCATAGCTTTGCATACCAGACTCATCAGGCTAATAGGGCGATAGTTCCCAGGGTCTGCAGTTACTCCACCTTTATGGAGCGGGATGATTGTAGGAGTGTGCCATTCATTAGGGACATAGCCTGAGGTAAGGCTGTAATTGAACAGTGCACACAGATGTGGTGCCAGATCATTTTGTAACTCATGTAGGATGCAGCCAGGGATAGTATCAGGTCCCATGGACACTGTATTCTTGGCTTTGAACAATGCAGCTTTTACCTGTGCTACAGAAATGGAAGGTACCAGACTTTCTTCTGGTATTGTGATAGAGCCCTTGGGGGGAGAGAGGGATAAAGTTGGCACTGAATATGTTGGTCAGTATGTTGGCTATATCTGTCGGCTCAGTATAGGAGGTGCCATTTTGCAATACCTCAGAGCAAATCTGGGTATTGACTTGGAGGTTTTTGATATAGCTATTGAAAGCTTTGTGGTTGTTTTTGGTGTCAGCTGCAATTTTGCCTTCATAGCTGGCTTTAGAGGATTTGATAAGGGATCTCAGCTTTTTGTTGAGAATGACCAGGAATGTTTTCCAGTCTTATGACTTCATTTTTTTTGCAACAGTTTCTTCTTTCTGTTGTAGAATTTATTGATGGCTGGGGACCACTAGACTGGCTTCCTTTTTTGGAGGAGAGCATCTTAGTTCTATTTGGTTTGGCAAGGTCCATGCATTTGTGTACATGCTCGTACAGTGCATTGGTGTATGATTCAGCAGTCATGCAGCTATTTTCCATTGACATGAGTGCTGAGAAGTTAGCCACCTCTGTTTTTAGGAGCCCAAAGTTGGCTTTAGAGAAGTTTTTCAGGATGGTCACCTTAGCGGAGGGGGGTGGGTGTAGGTGAGATGGAGATTTCCATGGTAATCAGATTGTGGTTGGATTTAACCAGGGAGGAATTGACTATAGGTGTGGAGCAACTGTCTCCCATGTTGGTAATAACCAGGTCAAGGATGTTGCTTCCTCTAGTGGGGATCAGAATGAGCTAGTCTAGGGCATTGGAACTGATTAACTCCAGAAAGTGTTGGGCCTATCCATTGGTACTTGAATAGTTTTCCCAGTTGATGGAAGGGTAGTTGAAGTCACCCAGTATGAGAGTATTGGGTTGGACCTTGATAGATTCCAGGGTGCTTAGGAACCTCAAGTGAGAGTCTAGGGACATGTTTGGGGTTCTGTAGCAGGCTATGACTTGTATTGCCATCTTACCGAGTGTTAGTTCTACCTGAAGTATCTCAGATGCATTATGCTATGCTACTAGTCTAGAGGTGTGCGTATCCTTTAAGAATATGGAGACGCTACCATCTTTGGAGCTTCTGGCCATGTTCTAGGAACAAAAGGTATGGAATGAGTTGTAGCCTGGGAGTGCAGGGGTACTTTCAGCCTCTTTAAACCAGGTCTCCATTACAGCACACATGTTGACATTCCTCATTTTGAGGAGAGCTTTGAGTGAGTGCATCTTGAGATTTAGACTTCTAGTGTTGGTAGAGGCCTTTTCTAGATGCAGAGCTTCTTTTGAAAGACCTGTGCTATCTGGATTGACTGACAGCTCAACTGCACCAGGACTATCAAGACTTTCCAACTGATAAGCTTTGGGAATCACCTACTAGTAACAGAGTACTGCAACAGTGATCTAAGGAAGTACATAGTACAGCTGTGTAATAACTTACCATAACTGTACATGTCCTACTGATCATTGTTGCAGTATTACTTCCCACCCTCATTCCCCTTTTTCTAATGTTTATATTCAGGATTCTCTTGGACTGAGGTGAAACCATCTCTGTGCTTCCCTCTTCTTATATGACCTTTTGCTTTGGTAGTTGTTTTCCTCAGGTGTCTCCTGGTTTAGATAGTCTAAAGATCTTATGCACATGATTCGCTTAAGTACCCTTATGCCCATGGGCTTAGGTCATATGTCAGATGTATGACTGTATGGAAGTTTCTCTTTTTTTTTGGTGTGGTACCCCAGCTGGATATCAGGTTACCTAAGTAAGATAACCCATTACTATTGGAATACTGCAACAGTTATCAATAGGACATCTGCTGTTATGGTAAGTCATTACACAACTGTAGTTTATTTATCTCATGTTGCTACAAACATTCCTGGATCTCCACTATACTATTTACTATTTTCTGGCTTTCTGCTCATTGGTTTCCTTATGATTCATGGGAAATCTGTGAGCTGAAATAGTTAATGCTTTACAGTGGATCATCAGGGACCACTTATTTATTTTGTTAGTTTTATGTAGCTGCAAAACATACATACATATATGCATGCATACATAACATAAATAAATAAATTAGAGCACCAGCCCATGCTGTATATGTGCAAGTGGTAGGCATGGCAAGTATGTATAGGAAGTATTCACACTGCCTATCATTAAGAGAGTTATGGTCAGTTACCTATCAGGGCCAGGATCCATGGGATCATGCAAAGATTCAAGTCAATGAACCACAGGCACCATTATGATTTAGTCATAGCCCATGTGGCCATAAATGACTGGAGATGTAATTCCTTGAACTATTTGAAGAGAGACTTGATGGAGCTCTCAAACTATTTGTAACAGGCAGGTATGAGCTTAGCAGTGAGCAACATTCTACCATCTCCAAGGCTGATGCCACAAAACAAAAGGAAGATATTGTGTTTCCATTCCACCAAGCTCTCCTAATTTTGGAGAATATAGATGCCTGTGTAGTTACTGAGACATGGTTCAGAGTTACAGAGGGCACACCAGCAGAGCAAGGCTACAATGCCTTTCACACATTTAGACCAGCTGCTGCACATAAAGGGACAAAGAGTGGAGGTGTATCCATTTACATCACACTTCAAGGTGGTTCAAGTAATATGATGCTCTTGAGCTTCTCCATGTACAACTCACCATAACCAAAGCTGGAAAACTACACGTTTGGCAAACAACAAGAAAGCAAAGGAAGCAAGCACTTGTTATGTAGGGCATGTAAGCTAACTAAAATAGTAGTGCTGAATGTAACAAAAGTTTTTTTTTATTTTTTAATTAAGTTATTTCTTTGGTCATGAGCCTTGTGGAGTTTTGGGGCCCAGAGAGCCACCCACTTTGCCCCTGTTGTTATCCATCACTGAATGTGCTATAGCATCCACTTTAGCATTTGCCTCCAAACCTGACTATGCAGGGACAGGTTGAACACCTGAACATGTTTCTACCTTTGAAAGCTTCATATTAACACTCTGCAACATGAGCCATGGCACTCCACAACCCCAACCCATGTCAAGGGTTATGCCTCCCATGTCTCATCCACAGTGCATCCTCACCAAAGTAAATAATGATGACTATAGCTTGCCCACCACTATGGATCATGTGGGTATGATAATGTTTGATGCACAGTGTGTCCAGTCCATGTACTGTACTGCATAGCCTGGGTTTATAAATGCATGCATCATTTTTTTTCTGTGTTTATTTTGTCATAACACAAATCTGAGGTAGAATGTCTCCTCCTTCTCAGTGTCATGACATATTCTGCTTGCCTTGGATGGTGGTGCACTGTATTTGCATCCTCTGTCAATTCCTATAATTAGTGGGAGGTTTGGGGGGCACAGCCCCCTACAATAGCAAATTCACCTCACAGCATTTTCAATGTACATGCCATTTGCTGCATTAATCTTTTGCGGGCATAATATTGACCCAAATTGGATATGTCATAGAATGCCTGCTTAGCGATGGTTATCTCCTGTGTTATTTGTGGGAACCACATTTGCTCTTCCAAACGTATAGGGATCACATCTAGGAACTGTTATAAGGTTCACAAGGCAGGGGCCAGCAAAACTAGTATGTTCTCAGCTAAAACCGTTGATGCAATATAAACCTTAATTTCCACTGGGATAGCCACTCAATTTATCCCCCTTGATTTCTTGTGAATATAAAATAGAATATAAAGATACTAGCAATCAGTACTAGGAGACTAAAAAATACTCCAGTCATTGCATGCCCACTTCACTTTGGAGAGCACAGGCATCTGTTTAGTGACTGAGATATGGTGCAAATCATTGGAGAACACTCTGGCAGTGTAAGACTAGAATGCCTGTCATACATTTAGACCAGGCACTATGCAGAAAGGGAAGAAAGGTGGTGGTGTCTTGATCTTAATCCAGAAAAGACTCACATCAAGGTTGGTTAAGCAGCATGATGCCCTTGAGAGTCTTCATGTCCAACTCACCTTCAGAAAATTCCCTTACCATAACCTGGTAAGTTACAAAACTCTCTCTATGACCCAGAAATGTAATATCACATACTAAATTGAACTAGAGTCACTTAACATTAAATCCAGTGCCATATTCCTAGATGACTTTTACTATCCAAATATAGATTGGGAAACATATACCTTCACTATTGTAAAAAGTGAAAGATTATTGGACTTTGTTAATACAAACACCCGAAAACAACTAGTCAAAATACCCAAGTGGAGGAATAACATCCTTGACCTTGTCCTCACTAATATGGGTGAATTATGCTCCAGCCATAGTTTAACATCCTCACTCACCAGGTGTGACCACAAAGCTGTCTCCCTCGAAACAAAATTAAAACCTGAAACCTTCCCAGACCCCTGTATTTTTGGAAACTTTTCCAAGGCATGCTTTCTACTTTTAAGTGATACCTTGGCTAATTCTATATTCCTCCAAATCCTGAAAGCTCTACTGTTTATGTGGAAACATACACTACCATCTTACACCAACATGTATATAAGCAGCTCTATCCCAAAGAAGCAAGCACATGGAAAATCCTAAAAACAATCTTCCCCGATAGAATCACAACATAAATAAGCTTTATAACAACAGGAATAAAGTTATAGCCAAGAATATGATATGCAACACCCAAAATAATAGAAATTTGATCATTAAATTAAACAAACAACTTAGGAACCTAATTAAAACTACTAAGGTCTTATATGAGGAAATAAATAGCCACCTAGGCCAGGGACAACCACAAGGCCTTCTTCAGCTATATTACTAATCTCAAGAGCAATACACAGAGGTGTGCTGAACTGATTGCAAATGGCACCACCTATAATGAAGCTGTTGATGCAGTAAACCTACTGGCTGATGAGTTCATCTTGAATAACACCTCACTCTTACTCCTGATAATCTTACAAGAATTATCAGAAATGCATACACCTCCAGCTTTCACACAGAACCAAGTACTGGAGGTGTTCTCAAAGGAAAACATGCAGCATCTATGGGCCCTGCCAGCATCCTAGGTGCATCCTGAATAGCACGAAGCATGACATTTCTGTCCCGTAACAACACGGTTCAACTCAGATTCCAAACTCACAATGTACACAGTGAATGGAGGGCAGCAACAGTCAAACCACTGTACAAGGGAGGGCCATCCCCCAGCGTAAGCAGTTATGGACCCATATGTCTGATCAGTCTCAAATGTAAAGCCATGGGAATACTTATCATGGAGCTAATTAATAAAGACACAGGAAGCCTCCAAAGACTGTATGCATTCCAGTTTGGTTTTGTTGTACAGTACATGCATATTCATCTTACTGGACTTTTTTTGAAAAAGTCACAAAAGCAATGGATGAAGGGAAGACAGTGCACACTGCCTACCTTGGCCTGGCCAAAGTCTTTGATACAATACCCCACTCCAGCACTGTTGAAAAACTTGCTAAATTAGGAATAAACCACTACATCACCAAATGGATTGCAAACTGTCCCATGGATAGGATAATGGAAGTTTGGATAGAGCAAGCCACCTCCACAAAAATACCTGATACTAGTGGGGTCCCACAGGGTACACTTATGATACAACAGAGCTAATTGGCAAACCGGTAGTATAGCTTATTCACCATTTGAATTTTTTCACTCTGACATTTATGGGTGAGTAATGAACTGTCACACTTATAACATGCCAACATGTTTCAACACTACATGATTTTATATTTAATTTCTTTTAATGATGAAATATGTGTATTATTATACAGATATGTGCATAAATATTTGTATTAATCTATGCATTTACAGTATATTGTAATATGATGTCAGTTTTCATCCATGTATATGTATTTTATGTTATTTTATTTGTGGAGTTTTCTTCCCTGGATCTTGTCTGAAAATAAATAAAACTGCAGAGTCACTTAAAAATTTACTGCCTAAATCTCAAAGACCTTTCAGACTCATAAATTACAATAAGTGACTTAAGCAAACTCCAAAACACATTACTGGTGCAACACCCACCATGACACATTAAGCCACATCTCAGTGTCTTAATGTCTAAGTCCATAAGGCAGACAACCTCACAATCCAATATTTTGGTCATAGGAGACTCCATTGTGAGAGACAATGATGTCCCACTCACCACACTGAGCAAGGAGAGGGTTATGGTCAGTTACCTATCAGGGCCAGGATCCATGGGATATATACAAGAAAAGAAAAATAAGATGGATGAACTTGATACATTCACAGAAATGGAAAAATTTTCAAACACTCAAGATGGGCATGTAGATATCCATCAACAGTCCAACCATGAAGGAGGGTCTGCTATTTCACACATTTAGATCAGCTGCTGCACATAAAGGGACAAAGAGTGGAGGTGTATCCATTTACATCACACTTCAAGGTGGTTCAAGTAATATGATACTCTTGAGCTTCTCCATGTACAACTCACCATAACCAAAGCTGGAAAACTGCACGTTTGGCAAATAGTGCTCAGTAAAGCCAAACATACCTCTCAACCTCTAAGACCAAGAAATCTGGACAAAGCCATATATAATGAGAGCACAAAGGTCCAAAAATAGGGACAATTTTTAAACATTGCTCTTACAACCTTAGAACATTGATAGAACAACAGATTTTGAATCAACATGAATTTTCTGAACGGTATGAAGCTGTAACTCAAAGGTCTGTCATTATTTTCTGACTTCATTCCTCATGGATTTGCTGGTGATTTGCCAGAAAACCAAAATTTCATGAAGAACAGACCAAAAATATGAGGGAAAAAATTTGGGCATTCTGCAAAAGTCTTGACAGTTACGAGGTATGTAGACAAGTCACAGTTTTCTGAGGTCAAACAATGAGTGCTGGGCCAAAGAACTGCCCCGCCCCTCTCTTGATATATATATATATATATATATATATATATATATATATATATATATATATATATATATATATGTATATAGATATATATATGTATATATATATATATATATATATATATATATATATATATATATATGTATATACATAAACATATACACTTTTCTGATTGATATGTAAGTATTTATATTATATATATATATATATATATATATATATATATATATATATATATAGAGAGAGAGAGAGAGAGAGATGTATATGGATACCCACACACACACACACACACACACACACAAACACACACACACACACACACACACACACACACACACACATATATATATATATATATATTTATATATATATATATATATATATATATATATACATATATATATATGTGGGTCTACTTTGTTTTATTGAAAGCTCATTTCACTGAAATTCAGTTCTCCCTATCCAAATCGATGAAAGCTCAAATTACTGAAAACTCATTTCACCGAATCTCACTTCAGTGAAGTGAAGTACTGGCACTGTGTAGAGTACAGTAAGGAAAGTAAAAGGTACATGCCCTTTTCCCCACTGTAGTACAATCATGGAGTTAGTATATATAGTTGAGGGGTATGGATTTATATTGTCCTATGGAAAGAATTAGTCATTGGTGTTCTAAGTATCCATGTCTATGGTTTAAAATGTATTGTTATGAAGCTTTTAATGAAATATAATATAAAACCAAACTAGGTGGGGGCTGTGCCCCCCACACTTCCCTAGCTATCTATACTAACTCCAGGATTGTACTACAGTGGGGAAAAGGGCATATACCTTTTACTTGCTTTACAGTACTCTAGACAGTGCCAGTACTTCTCTTCACTGAAATGAGATTCGGCAAAATGAGTTTTCAGTAGTTTGAGCTTTCAGCAATTTGGTCAGGATGAATTGAAATTCAGTGCAATATGCTTTCAATGAAATAAAGTAGAATATATATATATATATATATATATATATATATATGTGTGTGTGTGTGTGTGTGTGTGTGTGTGTGTGTGTGTGTCCACTTTTTAATTTCGAAATACCAAAATCTTGACTTTCAAAATACATATCCCAGAAAGTCAAGATTTTGGAATCTCGAAATTAAAAAGTGAATAAAAAAAAACCCAGCTAAAATAATATTTTTGCCCCCCCTGCACCCCCCACACCCCCACCTACTTAAATATACCAACTCCAAGATCTCGCTACAGTGAAGAGAATGGTAATGCTCCTGTTTCGCTTACTGTTCCCTTCACTGTAGCACAATCTTGGAGTAGGTATATTAAAGTAGAGGGGTGTGCAGGGTGCAGGAGGGCTTGCCCCCTGCAAAAACATTATTTTAGTTGTTTTTTTTTTGGTTCACTTTTCACTTTCTAGATTCCAAAATCTCAATGTTTTGAGTTCGGTATCTCAAAACTCGAGATTTTGGTATTTCAAAATTAAAAAGTGGACTTATATATATATATATATATATATATATATATATATATATATATATATATATATATATATATATATATATATCTATATGCCACAGTGGTGGTGCTGCGGTAGCATTGTTGCCTCACAGTAAGACATTGTCCTGTTCGATTCTCAGCTAGAGCTTCTTCTGTGTGGAGACATGCATGAATGGGCATACTTTCGTTGAAGGTTGTGCATCAGGGCCGGCAACTCGGCACATAAAAAATCTACTGTCAATCATTAGCGGACCTGAGTTCCACTGTGGCGACCCCTAACCAGGAAAAGCTGAAAGACAACACACACACATATATATATATATATATATATATATATATATATATATATATATATATACCTATATATATATTTTTACCGTGGCAGGGCTAGCCATCTGACAGTATAAACCTTGGCTGTAGATGATTGTCACTTTTAAAATGACACCCCAACCCCTCGTGCAAAATGGAAAAAGGGGTTGTAGATGGATGTATATATATATATATATATATATATATATATATATATATATATATATATATATATATATATATATATATATATATATACATATATGCATATATATATATATATATATATATATATATATATATATATATATATATATTCTATATACACACACATACACACACACAAATTTGTTGTGTAGGTGCATATGACAAATCTGGTCGACATATGCACATGTATATTGTGCATTTCTGTATGTTATATGAGCTTCCCAGAAAATTAAACTATGTGTTATTTACAGAGTGAAAGTCATCTTTTTAAATTTTGATATATGTGGGTGCATTCCTGATGCAGCAGTAACAAATGGCCAGCATGTGGGTGAAACCAAAAAGGCACAAAATGTTGTAGTACATCAGTAGGAACAGCATTTGTAAAACTCAGAAGGGCTAGCATTCCATCAATTGCCAACTAGCGTGTGACTGCATGGGGGAGGGGGGGTTGAATCACCAATGTCTCTGCCCAGCATGCTGGCAGTGCACATGATTCCAGTATCTGCTACACTCAATCCACCACTTCTTTCTTCATGGTACTATGCCCAGTGGTCATCTTATTGGTAAGTGGGAAATATTTGTTTTCCTTTTTGTATTGTATTTAAGTAGATATTCACTGTCAAATATATGGGTGAATGCTAAACCATTTTTTAATTGTTATGTCTCCCTCCCACTTTTCTGTCTCCTTTTATTTTTGTTTGTTTTTCAGGTAATGCTGGATATCCACTGGAACTATGGCTGATGACACCAGTGAGAAATCCAAGTGGAAGAGCAGAAGAGACCTATAATACATCCCCGTCCCAGACACACATTGTAATCAAGAGGGTTTTCCACCTCCTGAAAAGCCATTTCCAGTGCCTGGATGAGTCGGTGGGTGCCCTTCAGTATGACTCAGCATGCTTACTGCATGTTGCATTCTGCACAACATGATCATTCACTAGTCTAATGGTGAAGTGACCCATGATGTCAGTGCAGCTTCCAGTTTCAGTCTCACTACAATTTATGATGACCAGCTAGCAGCAATAGTAAGGGACTTCATGTGATAGGTTCATGCAATGTATACAACTGCACAGGTAAAGAGGCAGTATCTAGTCCAGAACTATGGACCATGACATTCAGATAAGTGTTTCCTTTATTTTAAAATACGCATAGAGTATGACTGATGCATGCCAGATATCTGTGAGCTATGCTATGTGATGCATGGTCTTCTGCACTTTTCATCTCAAATTCTCATCTTAAAATATTTTTTTTTTCTTAAGAGCAGTTACTCATATTATTGTTAGCAAAAGACGTGTCTGAGTGCTCACTGACTCTTTGTCATTGATGTCATAAGCATCATATAAATAATAATCACAATTTTAAATGTTTGGCACAAAATATACTGCTGAAGTGGTGCATCTAAGTATGCACATACTGAATACCTCATGGCATATCAGTAAAAACTGTTGAAGTATAACATGAGTTCATACATTGCATTTGAATGAAAACATATCATACTGCTTTTTTTATTGTGCATTTTTTCTTAGATGAAAGTATGTTGTTTGCTGAGGTACTGCAGATCATTTTATTTCTGTAAAACTCAATAATATGTGAATTCAGAGACAAAAAGTATCATCACTTATGGAGTGATGGTGAAGTGGTAGCAGTGTTTGTTTACATAGCAGGATACTAATTTTAATCTGTAATTTTCTAATTAATGCTTCCATAAAAACTTATGTATTACTACTTTAAAGTTGTAGGTAACTACTAGCACTATGGTAATCCATAGAGGCACTGGAGTTAATGACTGAGTCTAATGTTATGTCATGCAAATTTCTTTTCACAGTTCCTATGTGGTTTTAAGCAGTACCATTACAAGGATGAAATGCATACAGTTGTAAAGTGTCCTAGGACTCACCCATTTTTAATAACTTATCCCCTTTAGAGTTAAACATTCACCTGTGTTTTTGAATAACAAATTTAAACTAATAGAATTGCCACAGTTGATTTACAGTAGTTCAAGATCATGTCCTAAAGATAGGCTAGGTTATAGTGGAAGTGATTTTGAAGAGGGGCTGCCATTAGTGATGGATGGCGAGTTGGTTTGATGTTGTGATCTGCCTGATGTAGGTGATCCTGCAGACACTGATCTGACAGTGCTGTGTGAATGTGATCGGGACCTCGAATGAGAGGTTCTGGTAGGTGTAGGTGAATGTTGATTTGGTCTGCATGAAATCGGTTGTGCTTGTTCTCCCTGACTAATTACAGTACTTTCTTGAGAAGCACTTGTATTCTCATGTGATATGCCTCCATGTATCCAGACAGTACACTGTCCTCTTCCCCTTCCTAGATTGACTTTTTACACAAGTCAGGTTGGTCCTATCTAGTGTACAAATGGAGGTGGCCACATAGGCTTGTGTGCAGCCATATTACACTGTGTGGCTGTGGCATTATCCTTGTTCTGGAAATCCTCCCACATACTCTGGAGGATTCTAACCATTTCCAGTTGTCTAACTGTGGTGGGTTCCTATCACATAGTCGAACTTGTACAAGTTCGAACCCCATATGGTTGAGACCATAAGTTTGAACGTGTACAAGTTTGAGCATTTAAATGGAAATCTCTGTAAGGGGTGGTTTCCACTCATTTCAATGTGGTGCAATCTCAGAGTTGGTATATTTAAGTAGTGTGGGTGTGGAGGGTGCAGGGGGGCGTGCTCCCCTACTTACAACAGTTTATTTTGTTTTTACTTCTTTTTTTAATCACTATTCGAAATTTGCAACTTTGAACGGAATGGTTCGAACATTCAGTGTTCGAAGTTATAAAACTTCGACTATGTGATATAGACCCACTGTGGCAGTACTATCTATGTCACATCACATTTGCTGCTGGGCAACCAATGCTTTTTGTGTTTCTGTGAGAGCTGTAACAAACGTTTGCACTTACCTCCCCTTTGTAAAGGCGTCAGTGCAGGCACTGTTACCTCTGACTGTCTGCCTCATCCTCAAACTGTTCATCTGGGTTTGGAGATACTGGTGTAGAGGTGCATGGGTTTTCTCCCTGTACAAGCAGGGGTGTAATGTCAGCATGTGCTTGACTTTGTTATACACCGTCACTTCCTATAGAGTTACTAACATGTTGTGGATTATATGGTGCTGCTATTAAACTTAGGGACTGTGTACTACTTTCCTCAGGCACCCTCATAAATGTAAATATGTTGTCATCACCACCATCACCAGAAGTCAATCGGGTGCCGATATCACCAAATTTATTAGCATAGTGGAACCATTAGTTTCTGCTGCTGAACTTGTTAAAATATTTAAAAAATGATTAATAAAGAAATAGCATATACTATTGTATGCTTATTAAGGAGTTGGGTGGGACACTTGCTATACACACTGCCTTCACTGTCATTCTATGTTGATGTGGAGGGTTCACCTATTAATAGTTATTGCCATGGGGTTAATGTGACCATTCCTTGTCAGCATTCAGTTCCCTATCTAAATACATGTTATTGTTTTAAATCACCCTTCCACAAGTGTTGCTGCTGCATACATTGGTAATACTCAGTGTTCACACCACCTCTGATTTTCCAGTGTCATCATTGTGCCATAGTCACCCAAATAAATAATGTTCTTCTACTACCTGCATTCCTTGTATCACTTGTGCCCAAAACCTTATCCTCAGCTTTATCCAAATAAGCTGTTGAGTACCCCCTATTAAATATTTTTTGTCTGACCTTCAGAAATTCCCCTGGAATTGATGATTTGTTATAAGTGTTGTTAAAAATATTCTTATATTCCCCATAAGGAAGTGATGTTAAAAGGTGTGGTTGATGCATGCTTTCATGTAGATGAACATTTGTAGGAGAACCCAAAAAGGATTAGGAGGGGAATAGGTTATTTTTTGTTTCCAAATTTTCTCCCTTAGCAATGATGATTAAAAAACTAGTGGATAGGTTTTGGCCTATCATCTCTGAGGATGATAACATTGGGCATTTGTTCCCAGATAGAGTGATTTTCTCTCACAGTAGATTCCTTAATTTAAAGGAGTTGTTGAATTTAAAGAGACCTTTGATGACAGGTGGCTGGAGGGGAAGCTCCGTATGTGGTAGATACAAGGTGTGCAGTAGGCTAAAAAACCTCAATGGAAGCATGATAAATAATGTTAGATATATATCAAGAGATCATTTTACTTGTAGGTCATGTGGGGTGGTCTACATCCTTGGTTGTGGGTGTACGCCAACCAAATGGTATGTAGGACAGATCAGGAGAATGGTCAAAAATAGAATATTGGAACATCTAGGGGACATCAGAAATCACAGATTGGAAAGTCCCATAGCTCACCACTTCCACATGGCCCATGGGGGTTCAGGAGCCAGTTTATTTTTCTGCATTTTGGAAAACCTTTTAACACACATGGGGAGGATTTTTTGAATAAACTTAGTAATTTGGAAGCTAAATGTATTATTAATTTCAATACACTTCATCCTAAGGGTTTGAATCAGGAACTTAATGTTAATATGAATTAAATGCATTTAATATAAATGTATGGTTTTATATAAGTAGTTTGTAGGACTTTGTTTATTTGTGTTCCTTTTTTAAATTCTGTATGTACTTCAGATCAAGTTGGTGTACTGTTACTTTAAATTGTTCTAATGGAACAAATTGAATTGGTTAATAATGTTATTAGCACACAATTAAGTCATTTTGTAGTGTTATTTAAAGTGGTTGTATTGGTGTTGAACATTATTCCCATTGAAGGCATATTGGCCGAGGTACTAGGAAGCACCAATAAAACTTTCACTTTGGTTATACAGGAGTTCATGCGAAGTGTGTCTTGGCACTACTTTCAGTCCAATATAGTATATATTTTATTGTTTTATTGTGTGTTACAAGTTTCTTTGGTGGTGCACAGCTACAGTTATCCCACTCCACATGGGGGAATCCACCTTGGATCCCAGGAACTACCATCCCATCAGTCTGACAAGCCTGATCTGCAAGGGCATGGAACGCATTATCATGGAACTTACAAAGAAAGACATTGGCAACCTTCAAACACTGGACACCACCCAGTTTGGGTTCGTGAAGGGACAATCTTGCCTCCTGAAACTGACTGACTTCTTTGAATCAGTCTCCAGAGCTGTAGATGAAGGTAATGCCGTTCACACAGCCTATCTGGACCTCACTGAGGCCTTCAACACACTCCCCCACTCTGTAATCATAGATAAACTTACTAAGCTGGGCATAAATCCCTACATCACTCGATTGGTTGCTAACTGGCTTATTGACAGAACCCAGACTGTAAAAGTAGCCGACTCTAAATCCAGCTCCAGACAAGTGACAAGTGGAGTACCTCAGGGTTCAGTCCTGGGACCACTCTTGTTTGGCATCTACTTCTCTGAAGTACAGGCCAACACTAAGTGACTCTGGCTAACAAAGTTCATAGATGACTGCAAAGTGGGAGCCATTACTGAATCCCCAAACGATGTGGATATTCTACAAAAGGGCCTTACAGAAACAGATGCTTGGTGCCAGAGCCATGGGCTCAAGCTCAATGCCAAGAAATATATAGTTATTCCCTTTGGGAAAAACCATGTACCCATGAATTATCACATAGGTGGCAGTACACTAAAGACTGAAAGTGTGATGAGAGACTTAGGGACACAGGTGGACAGTGGTCTCATCTTCGATAACCACATCGCCACAACAGTCAGGAAATTCTTCTATGTGGCACACCTCATCACTAAGGGCTTTTCATCCAGAAAAAAGGAGGTAATTGTCCCTCTGTACTCATCCCTCATTAGACCCATTATAGAGTACAATGCCCCATTTGGTATGTACCTCACAAGACATCTGAGCTGGAAAGGCCGCAAAAATACCTCACTAAAAAAAATCATAGGCCTAAAGCAGATGCCCTATGCTGACTGTCTAAAAAACTCCAGCTATACTCTGTGGCATATCGTCTACTCAGAGGCGATATCTGCTTAACATACAAGGCCATGTCAAACCTTGAGCTGTTGGACATGCTCCACTTAAAGAAATCCCAATCCCTCAGAGCCACACTCTCCAGGGATCTAAACCTTGTCATCACAATGAACAAAACATGCTGGAGTGATAGGTTTCTGAGCCAGAGACTCCCCATACTCTGGAATAGACTGCCCATACATGTCATGCAGAGTGCCACCTTGGTTCTCTTCAAAAGGAACCTTGATGATTGGATGGGAGATAGGAAATTCACCCCTGGGATCATATCAGTCACCCTGCTAGACAGGGGTCCAGGGAAGTAAATATTGTGGGAAGAAATATCCAGGGAATTGTTATGGCTAGGCTTGTATAGGCCCTAGGGCCAATAGCCTAGTACCAACCTATGAGCCTATGAACATTCAGGCAGGTCTAATACTTGCAAAAAGATAGCTAAGGCAAGGTACAGCAAGAGTAGCAACAATAATTAATAACAAAAGAAAAGGATTATTGCATATTGTTTGTTATGCCTTTATGTGAAATGAGGAGATATTCCTTTATAAAAGCATGTATATTACACAGCAGTTTTGTTTAAGCCGAACTTCCCAGTAATAACAGTACCTGGTCTAATGTCCCTCCTAGTTAACTGGGTTTTGTTAAAGTGGTATCAGTCCCCAGAAGGAGTGGTTCTAAACCTGTGAACCACAGTCTTGCTCATGCTTTCATTCTAGTTCTAGTTCTTCTAGTCATGGCAGCACCTGTAAGGCACAAGGCTATGTCCCAAGCTGGTCTGATAAGTAGACAAAAGTCATGGTCTACCTTCTGAAGCAGATGTATCTAGAAAAAAAACAAAGCATGCACTAGAGGTTCTGATTGAAAAAAACAATATCTGACAGGAGGTGGGTAAACACACAGAAACTCTATTAGGTTTCACGAACTCCAGCCTGCAGTGTTGTCACAGTTACAGAGATCTAAAGAAACATAGGCTGGACCAGCTTGCTGAGTTGATAGACCAGGTAGAGGCAAGAAGGCCTGAGTTCTATATTTAAGTACATTTTTTTTGGAGGCGGGGACATATTTGACATAGATTAAATACAGCTTTAAAATATAACAACATTACATAATTGAAGGTATTTGACAGAAGAAATAACTGTACCTTCAGCAATAATGCAAAAGAAAGATAAACATATCTATACACTGAACTGCACCTGATCACAAACATATGGGAATTATAGTGATAATATAATCGTCTGTATGAATACAAATACAAGATATGAAAGAGTAAAATAATAATCTGCATATATTTGTCTGAAAACACAGGTTTACATTACCATAAGTACACTTGCAGCTACTTGTTCATGTACAGAAAGAAAAAATATGCTTATAATTCCATATTTTCATTTAGTATTGCATTATCTTAAGTAGTAGCTAAATTACATGAAGACAGTTTGTGTAGGCCAAGAAATATTTATTGGTATAGTAGTTGTTCATTAGAAATAATAATCATGTACATATATATTAATATCAAAAAAGTGAAATACAGGTAATCAAGGACTTTCTTATGTCTTCTCTTTATAGCTGAAGACAAACTCTTTTAAAAAAGGAGACAACAGCAGCCATACTTAAAAAGACTCATTGACTCTGCTGGTAAGCCTGAAGAAAGCCGAAACCCATATGGCCGAGACCATATGTTCGACTTTTGAAATTTCAAACATGTAAAAAAAAAAAAAAAAACTACCTACACATTGTTAGAAGGGGGCAAGCCCCCTTGCACCTCCACAGCCCGTGCTATCTAAATATACCAACTCCAAGATTGCACTACAGTGCAGAAAATAGAAAATTTCCCATTCCGTGCTATAGGGAGCTGTCCGTTCAGAATTTTTGAATTTCCAAAAGTTGATCATATGGTCTCAGCCGTATGAAAGTCAGCCTTTTGGAAGTTCGATCATCTGTAGGGGACTTGTATATATATATATATATATATATATATATATATATATATATATATATATATACACACACAGTGAGAGAGAGAAAGAGAGAGAGATTTAGCGAGAGAGAAAGACATAATTAATCAATAGTAATTCATACAGACTTGTAACTGAAGCACTTGACTACATTCAGTACATTACTGCAAGCAAGAATAAGATATGCCAGTATAACTGCAGTATTTCTGTCTTTAACTCAGTTTATTAGTGTATGAAAAAAATAATTGATAGATAGTAGTAACTGAAGCAATAATCAGTACATTACTGCAAACAAGAATGACAGCTATGTCAGTATATATATGCAGTATAATGTCTTTAACAGTTTTTAAAAGCTGTAAGTATTCATAAAGGGTATCCTCGGTACAATATTGCAAACAAGTGCATATTAAATATAAATATGATCATTATGTTTGGGTAGGAGACTGAAACATGTAAATCCCATCATTACTTCATATGATCACATGTACATAGCTGTGTAGTAGACTAACAACCACAAGAGCCTTTTTAAGCTTAGCAATGCATCCCAAATCTCTGACAGGTTCTGGTTCCTTGGTAAGTCTAAGCAGAGGCTTGGAGATGAAACATGTACAAGCAGGGACCTGGAAGATGAAACATTCACAGGCTGCAGGTGTTCATTATTGCCACAGGTGTCAAGCCAGGAATTAATTTCTTGTTCCCCATCCAACTGCCCAAGTTATACTTGAATTGTTTAGGGAGGAACTCTGCTTCACATATATGGGGAGCCTGTTTCAGAGAAGAGGTAGTTTCTGGGAAACATACCTGTCTAGCAGGTCTTGTTTATATCATAGACAAGATTTAAGTTTTTAGAATGAGTAATTCTGGTGCTGTTTGTTTTGTGGATATGCAGGAAGTCAGAGTGGAATCCAATGATGGCTTGATAGCAAACACTGTCCTGCCAAGTAAGCATTAGCACTTCCCAAAAAAATGCTACCCTAAAGTCTGCATAAATACATCCCATATACTTTCAAACAAAGGTCTGCATAAGCAATTCCCATACATTTAGTTTTAATTCAATAAAGATTTATAAAATAAAAATGCTTTTAAGTAAAAAATACAATGCTGTCTAAATTATGTGGGAATTTATTATGTGCATTTTCTCTTTTGTCTCCCATTTTCTCTGTTTTTTTATATTAATTATACACTTCTTTGCCCTTTATTATTTGATTTCTCTTTGATTTACATGCATTTTTTACAGATTAAAAATTCCTCTCAGATTTGGGAATGCTCACCTCTGCCTATCTATGGACATACTTCAAGGGTTGTAGTGGTGGTACTGGTCCTGTAGGCACCCCAGCACTTAGCTACCTGGCAAGCTTTGCTGAATAGGGGCTTTAGGACTTGGCTGAGGACATGCTGGAAGAGGTAGTTGATAGGTAGATTCAAACAGCTGAAGCCTCATTTCAGCATGTTCAAGACAAGCTGTCCCACATGATGCCAAACAATGCATCACCACAGGCTCCTACTCATTCAACATCATTGTCCTCCACTGTCACACCATCTTGCAGCAAAAACATTTAAGGCTCTTCAGGTTTGAACTCATGCATCTTCAGCATTTCTTCCCTTATCATTTCACCTATGCCCTCTTACCTATTTCCCACCCACATTTTTTTCTTATATAAAATAATTGAAAAATGAGGGGGGGTCTATCCCCACCAAAAATATTGTGCCCCTCCTCTCCCCCCTCCTCCAGCATAACTATCTTGTTGTGTTCCTTCTGTGTTCCTCTCTTTGATGTGTATCCCCGATTTCACACCACCAACCCCAGGATCAATTTCCTTTATTCTTAGACAGGCTCCTCCCCTTCTCTCTATCCTCTAATCAGCACTCCACCTACAATTTTCAATCTCACCTCATCCATTATCTCATCATGTCTCCTTTCTGACTCTTCTACATAAGATTTTCTTTACTTTATCTACAATCTATCACCCCTGACCTTAACTATAATCTACCTTCTTTACTATGCCTCTAATAAGACCTATCATCTCTCTCCCTGTAGTGCTAGCTCTGCTACTCCTAGCCCTTTATACCTTCCAATCATACCTTCTCACAAACAACCTACCTTGCCATTAATTGAGGACCTGCATCATGACAAATCCACTGTTCACATCTCCCCATACCTTTTCAACACCTTCCCTACTCTACTATTCCCTCAGATATTTTCAAACCCACAGCTCTGCTACTACACTATATTTATATAACAGTCAGTTTGCCAAACTAAGATGTCTTACTCTCCATTCCCTTACCCATATTAAACTCCAGTGTGACATCCATCCTAATCCAGGCCCAACCCTTACCACATTCTCTAGCCCCCAAATCCACATTCTGACACCTCACCTAACTCCACACCTAACTCCTGTCTGCCACTGAAAAAAAGTAACTCTGGCCTTCTCATCATTAATGTCAACCTCAGAACCTTGATAAACAAAGTACATTAATTTCATGCTGCTTTTGCCCTTTACTCCCCTGATATAGCTGTCATTATTAAAACATGGCTTAAGACTCATACTAAATTTGAAGAATTTCTTACTAGTGGTTATAACATCCTCAGAACTGATCCTCAGAACTGAGTATCTAGATGTGGTGGTGGGATTGCCATTTTGTTTAAAGACGATCTTAAATTGGCACAACTTAACTCTACTCCACCTAATATCCCTAACTCAGAAGTTTCAGTAGCATGCCTAGATATGAATATAAGTCCATTATCTTTATAGCGATCTACCTGTCCCCTGCTAATAACTTCCAAAATATTTAAAACATATTTGAATGGGCCTCTACCAACTTCAGCCATGAAGCTATTATGCTTGCAGATTTCAACCTTTGACTGGACTACTTGCTCTTCTAACCCCCCTACTATCTTTATAAACCTGTACAATTTCTGTCAAAAATTAACCACCCCACATGCATCAATAAACACACGAACAGGCAATCTATTCTTGACTGGATTTTTACAAACAAATCCAATATTAGCTATGATGCTGGGTGTCTCCCTGACACACTAAGTGATCACTTCCTTACCTACTTGATTAGAAAACATACACACAATTCTTGTAACATTTCATTTCACTACATTTGAAATAAAAAAGCACTTTTCTCCTACCTTATTTAATACTCTTCTTCAACAATATGATTGGACACCTCTAAAAACTCTTCAATTGGACCGTGCAGTACAGTACTTCAATAGTGCATTCCTACAAATACTTAATGCTCTAGCTACATATGAATAATCATAAGTCCATTATCTTCATAGCGATCTACCTGACCCTGCTAATAACCTCCAAAATATTTAAAACATCCTTGAATGGGCTTCTACCATCTTCAGCTATGACACTATTATACTTGCAGATTTCAACCTTGACTGGACTACTTGCTCTTCTAACCCCCCTACTAACTTTATAAACTTGTACAATTTCCGTCAAAAACTAACCACCCCACATGCATCAACAAACACAACAACAGGCAATCCATTCTTGACTGGATTTTAACAAACAAATCCAATATTAGCTATGATGCTGGGTGTCTCCCTGACACACTAAGCGATCACTTCCTTACCTACTTGATTAGAAAACATACACACAATTCCTGTAACATTTTATTTCACTACATTCACAATAAAAAGCACTTTTCTCCTACCTTATTTAATACTCTTCTTCAACAATATGATTGGACACCTCTAAAAACTCTTCAATTGGACCGTGCAGTACAGTACTTCAATAGTGCTTTCCTACAAATACTTAATGATCTTGCCCCGATTAGAAAAATTTGTACCAAATCCAAACAGCTTTCCTGGTTGTTAAAAGACATGATTATTTTATTTATTGATTATTTTATTTTTTAGTTTACATTTGTTAACTGGGATAGTCCGACTGGATACATATCCATTTTCAGCAGAAGCCCGGGGTGAAAAGCTCTAACATATATACTTACATCCAGAGAAGAAAAGAAAGAAAATAGAATAAATAAGATTTTTTTTAAAAAACTTTTGTTTACAGAATTGTTCCAGCCATCTAGTTATACAGATACATCAAAAAGATGAAAATAGGCTTAGTTAACAAATACAAAAAATACAAAATATAAAAAAAATTATTCTACTAAAACAAAGAGACAGAGCCTGGTATTTCTTTTAGAATAATAGAAGTAAACTAAATCTTATTACCTACCAACAACTTCAAAATCAAACCAAAAAACTAATTAAACAAGACAAAAAAGCCTACTTCCAAACAAGTCAGCTAAAATACCAGAAAAATTCCAAAAGATTCTGGCAAACAATCAACCTCCTTCTCAACCCAGGAAAACATACTACCCCAGCCCAAACTCTGATCAACCCAAATGATTGCATAGCCACTCAATTAAACGCTCATTTTATTAACTCAATAATCTCTCTACTAAACAGAACCCCCTAATATGCCTCTGTCCATTCCTCAAACCACCAACAACAATTCTACCCTCGTCTATTTCAAACCTATCCAAACAAGTTATATTAAAACTATCCTTTCTAAACTAAGACCTTGCACTCTAGCTGCAGACCAGCTACCTGGTGACTTTCTACAACTAGCTGCTACTTCCATCGCTTACCCGTTATCTATTCTCATTAACCATTCTATCTCTGAACAGTACGCACCACTCCTCTGGAAAATATTTAAAGTCATACCCTTACACAAAGGCGGTCCCTCTACTGATGTATCTAACTACAGACACATAGCCATTTTATCACCACTTACCAATATCTTAGAAACATGTTTACACAAACAGATCTTAGACCACTTTCTGTCAAATAATCTATTACCTAATACACAACAGGGCTTTTGACCTAGGCATAACACCAGTACAGCTTTAATTAGCTTTACTAATACCGTAAATCAACTCAAAAAAAAAAAACAACTAGCCTTTGCTACCTTCCCAGATATGTCAAAAACATTTGACACTGTATCTCATCAAATACTTCTCAATAAACTGGATTTCTACCACTGCAGCTCTGACGCCCTAAGCTGGTTTCATAGCTACCTTTCAGATTGGAAACAAGCCACTGTATGGGAAAATAAACTCTCCCCCAGCTCCCTTTATGTGTAGGAGTCCCACATGGACCTATCCTTGGCACACTTTTATTCACATTTTTTACCAATGACCTAAACTCCTCAGCAAATCCAGCCTCAATCATACAATATGCAGACAATGCTTCCCAAATCTGCTCTGCCACCTCTATCAAGGAACTCCAAGAAAAAACTCAAGACAGTCCCCCACAATATTCAAAACTAAACAGCCCATCAACTTATACTTAACCCCAATAAAACCAAGCTTATGGTCTTCTATAATACCTCAACAACAAACAGCCACCTGTCTCTATTTCCTCCTCCAATAGCACAAAAATAGACCCCGTTAAACATACAGCTTCTTGGTGTCACAATTGATAGTGGGCTTAAGTTTGGCAAACACCTTGCACTAACAATTAAATAGGTTCATTTCAAACTGGGTTCTCTCTATAGGGCTAAATCGCATCTTACTGACCATACCAGACTCGCAACAGCCAGAACCCATCTCTTTTCTTCCCTGCTTTACTCTTCACAAATATTTACCAGTCTTGGCAAATCTGAACTGAATAGCCTTGAATCTTGCTATAACAAAATAAATTTGCCACTAATCAGTTTCAAAGATCTCACCATTGCACTGCCCTTCTCCAGCTGAACTGGTTTGAGCTCCCTCACCTGCTTACTCAGACTCAGCTACTAACTGCCCATACAGTCTTATACAAACTTGACAATTCCCCAGCTCTATCTGACCTTGTCCAACTTTACACTAACCTAAAATCTCTTAGGTTTGCTGATAAAGTATTGTTGAAGGTTAACAAAACCCAAACTTCTCACGGCATCTCCTTATTCTCACATATCAGAGCCAAACACTGGAATTCTCTACCTCAGCATATTCTGTCCATCACTGATACATATTCATTTAAACAGTCCCTAAAGGAATATTTTACCAAACATAGGCTTTGCTCATGTTCTCCACCAGGCAAACTAATTTAACCCCTTACTGTCTAACTTCCTTCTCCAACATCCATTATCAATATTTCTTGGCAATTGAGACTTCTTAGATTCAGTTTGTGATATCTATATTCTGAAAAAGCAAACAAACAAACAAAACATATATAGAGTTTAGTTTTGTCTGTATGAAGAGTATAAGTTTATTGTACTACCAGTATTATATGCTTTTAGATACAAAATCAAGGAACTTGCATTTGAACTCCTATTGTAATTGTCATATGTACGACTTTCTTGGAGCTTTTCTCCCTGGTTCTCCACTGAAAACGGGCTTCTGGCCCAGTTGGAGACTACCCAGTTATCAAATGTAAATAAATAATAAATAAATTTCATGAAACTTTCAGGGTGCCCACCTAAGGATACCCCTATATAAAACATTTTAAACCTATTTATTTTTTTAAATATTTATAACAAAAGCTGCTCAGTCTGCTGCTTGCCTTAGGTATTCCAAGCATGACTGTGCACAACTACGTCCATCCTCAATTGTTTAAAAAAAGGGGGTGGGGCAGGAATTTAATAATTTATGTAATGTTGCTTAGGTCATATGATATTTAGCAATATATGTGAAGTATAATGTTTGTTAATGTTAATTTAACACAGTTTGATTACTTTTGTACAAATGTAAACTCAGTCACTGGGGGATGCACAAGCCAATGTATTTCTTTGTGCCCTTGCAAAGCCCGGATAAATGGGGAGGGTTATGTAAGGAAGGGCATCTGGTATAAAATTTTTGCCAAATCAAATATACGGACAACAATACAAATTTCTATACCAGATCAGTCGTGGCCCAGGTTGACAATGACCACATTAGCTAACAGGGTGCTGGTGGAAACTGGGCTACTGTTGACTGAAGGAGAAGGAGAAGAAGAGGGGGGCAGCATGCCAGAAGGCAGGAAGAGAGGATGAAGGTTAGGAGTGTGGAAGTGAGGGTAGGAACTTTGAATATTGGCAGTATGACTGGTAAAGGAAGAGAGCTAGCTGATATGATGAAGAGAAGGAAGGCTGGTATATTATGCATGCAAGAGACCAGATGGAAGGGGAGCAAGGCCAGGTGTATTGCAGGTGAGTTCAAATTGTTCTACCATGGTGTGGATGGGAGGAGAACTGGGGTAGGGGTTAGCATGAAGGAACTGTATGTCAAGAGTATTTTGGTGGTGAATAGAGTGTCAGATAGAATTATGTTTATTAGCTGGAAATTGATGGTGTGATGATGCATGTTGTTAGTGCATATCCTCTGCAAGTTGGGTGTGTGATGGACGAGAAAAAAAATTCTGGAGCAAGTTGGATGAAGTGGTGGAGAGTATACCCAAGGGTGAGAGAGTGGTGATTGGAGCAGATTTCAATGGGCATGTTGGTGAAGGGAAGAGAGGGGATGAGGAGGTGATGGATAGGTATGGTGTTAAAGAGAGGAAAGCAGAAGGTCTGATGGTAGCGGATTTTGCAAAAAGGATGGACATGGCTGTGGTGAATGCGTATATTTAAGAAGAGGGAGGAGCATAGGGTGATGTACAAGAGTGGAAGAAAATGGATACAGGTGGATTATATCCTATGCAGGAGAGCCAGTCTGAAGGAGATTGGAGACTGCAAAGTGGTGACAAGGGAAAGCTTAGTTAGGCATCATAGGATGTGTGATCTGTCGAATGACACTGACAATCAAGAAGAAGAGGAGGAGAGTGAGGACAGTGTCAAGGATCAAATGGTGGAAGTTGAAAAAGGATGGCTGTAAGGTGGAGTTCAGGGAAAAGTTAAGATAGGCACTGAGTGGCAGTGAATGATTAACAGATAGGTGGGCAGCCACAGCAAATGTGGTAAGGGAGACAGCTAGAAAGGTGCTTGGTGTGACATCTGAACAGAGGAAGGAGGACAAGCAGACCTATTGATGGAATGGGGAAGTACAGGAGGGTATACAGAGGAAGAGGTTGGAGAAGAAAACATGAGATTCTCAGAGAGATAAAGAAAGTAGACAGGAGTTAAAGGAGATGAGGTGTATGGTGAAGAGAGAGGTGGCGAAGGATAAGTATAAGGCATATGATGAGTTGCATGAAAGGTTTGACACAAAGGAGGGAGAAAAAGACCTGCACCAATTGGCTAGACAGAGGGACCAAGCTGGAAAAGTTGTGCAGCAGGTTAGGGTGATCAAGGATAATGAGGGAAAAGTACTCACAAGGGAGGAGAGTATATTGAGCAGACAGAAAGAGTACTTTGAGGGGCTGATGAATGAAAGAATGAGAGACACAGAATGTTGGATGATGTGGGGATAGTGAATCAGGAAGTGCAATGGATTAGCAAGGAGGAAGTAAGGACAGCTATGAAGAGGATGAAGAATGGAAAGGCCGTTGGTCCAGATGACATACCTGTGGAAGCATGGAGGTGTTTAGGAGAGATGGCAGTAGGATTCTTAACCAGCTTGTTTAATGAAATCTTAGAAAGTAAAAAAGATGCCTGAGGTGTGGAGAAGTGCATTGGTACCAATTTTTAAAAATAAGGGTGATGTGCAGAGCTCTAGAAACTACAGAGAGATAAAATTGATCAGCCGCAGCATGACGTTATGGGAAAAGAGTAGTGGAAGCTAGGTTTAGAAAGAAGGTGATGATTAGTGAGCAGCAGTATGGTTTCATGCCAGGAAAGAGCACTACAGATGCAATGCTTGCTCTGAGGGTATTGATGGAGAAGTATAGAGAATGTCAGAAGGAGTTGCATTGTGTCTTTTTGGACTTAGAGAAAGCATATGACAAGGTGCGTAGACAGTAGTTATGGTATTGTATGAGGAAGTCGGAAGTGGCAGAGAAGTATGTAAGAGTGGTACAGGATATGTAAGAAGGCAGTGTGACAGTGGTGAGGTCTGCAATAGAAGTGATGGGTGCATTTAAGGTGAAGGTGGGATCACATCAAGGATCAGCTCTGAGCCCTTTCTTATTTTCAGTGGTGACGGACAGGTTGGCAGATGAGATCAGACAGGAGTGCCCATGGAGTATGACATTTGCGGATGACATTGTGATCTCTGGTGAGAGTAGGCAACAGGTAGAGGAGACCATGAAGAGGTGGAGATATGCTCTAGAGAGGAGAGGAATGAAGGACAATGAGACTAAGACAGAATATATGTGTGTGAATGAGAGGGAGAACAGAGGAATGGTAAAGATGCAGGGAGTAGAGTTGGCAAAGGTGGATGAGTTTAAATACTTGGGATCAACAGTTCAGAATAATGGTGAGTGTGGAAAAAAGGTGAAGAAGAGAGTGCAGGCAGGATGGAGTGGGTGGAGAAGAGTGTCAGGAGTGATTTGTAACAGACGGGTACCAGTAAGAGTGAAAGCGAAGATCTACAAGATGGAAGTGAGAGCAGCTATATTATATGGGTTTCAGATGGTGGCACTGACAAAAAGACAGGAGTCAGAGCTGGAGGTGGCAGAGTTAAAGATGTTAAGATTTGCATTAGGTGTGACAAGGATTGCCAGGATTAGAAATGAGTATATTAGAGGGTCAGCTAAGGTTGGACAGTTTGGTGACAAAGCCAGAGAAGTGAGATTGAGTTGGTTCGGACATGTGCTGTGGATAGATGCTGGAAATATTGGGAAAAGGATGCTAAGGATGAAGCTGTCAGTTAAGAGGAAAAGAGAAGGCCTAAGTTAAGGTTTATGTATATGGTAAAAGAGGATATGTAGGTAGTTGGTGTGGCAGAGCAAGGTGCACAAAACAGGAAGAAATGGAAACAGATGATCCGCTGTGGTGACCCCTAACGGGAGCAGCTGAAAGAAAAAGAAGACTTTTGTATAAGTGAAAATTTGCATATGTCACATGTGATAATTCAATAAAGGTGTTTAAAAAAATATTGGAATACATACAAAGTGATATGAAACTTATGGCTTTTACATAGTACTTCATATTTGCTTAATGATTAATTTAAGGTTCTTTAGATTTTAGCCCTAAGTAGGCATGTTTTTCAAAACACCTTTGCTTTTTCTTATTCAGCATTAAAACCCTGTGTATAAATTATTTGTATATAAGCTTAGTGGCTCTTATCGCTAATAACTAGTAGATGTGAACTGCCGGACTATGCATACCACCCTTAACCTTGTAAAAGGCTGGATAGGATTATGTGTGTGTTTTGGGATTAAGCCCACTCAGAAACAGGAAAACAAAGTGAATTTATAATGAGCCCACTATGTTACCTTGCATAATAACCATTAGAATTGAGGTTAATAACTACAGTAGGAAAAATATCTTGTGTCAAGCTTGGATAATGTTTAGGCACGTATGTGTTTATGTGTAATGATGTCAAACTGAATTAACTAAAGGCATGTTTGTGTTTGTGCTCAGGTATGTGTGTCTACATTTGTGTGTGTGTGTGTGTGTGTGTGTGTGTGTGTGTGTGTGTGTGTGTGTGTGTGTGTGTGTGTGTGTGTGTGTGCATATTCTGGCATGTGTGTAGGTAGCTGACTGGTTTCACATTAGAATACTGTAAACAGGTGGAAAAAGATAGGTGTAATAATAACTAAAACATCAAAATCTGAAAAAGTGCATTTTTCATCTCTGAGTGATTAGATACACCTAGCCTTTGTTTTCTATCACTTAGCAGTAAACCATTACAATTCCATTCTCCAACCAAAACTTTGGTCACATTTTAAATCCTAGGCAAACTTATGCAGACTGTTCAGCTTTATAAGAGTTTTGAAAACCAAAATCATGGAACTTGTTAAATGAACAAACTAATGAAGTATCAATTGTGTTTGGTATTTTGTGTCCACACTATGATACTGTAATATGTTACTGGGTAAGAAACTACTTAAATAGCGCATGAGAAAAATTGTATTTTTGAATATTCATGATTAAAATGTTTCATATAAAAACAGAGATGTGACAGAAATAGCACAGTTGCTTTGAATAACACTTGGACTAAGGAGTCCATGAGGGATTTTAATGCTATCTCAGAAGCTGCTCTCCTACTAGTGATGTTACATGTTTTGGCATACTTTTGGAGAATAAGAAATTTCACATTGCATAATAATATTTAAAGTCTGAATGATGCTAAAAGGCACACACACACACACACACACACACACACACACACACACACACACACACACACACACACACACACACACACACACACACACACACACAAATAAGCAGTAGGAACGATTTAGTGGAATTTCAGTACATGGTTTTAGGTCTCAAGTTTTGAAAATGGGTCTGTCATAGCTTTACGCTTCTTTAAGTTTGGAGCAGCATGGGTATAATATGTCTATTACATCAGATTTTTATTTCTGTAACAGAGCTCTAAAAGTTCAAAATCGAATCAAGAACAAGCCCACTGGTGACTGGTAACTGGTTGCTGATGCATCTCAGATGCTTGTAGTAAACATTAAAACTGAATATTGTATGCAGTTCACATCTGAACAGCTTATTCTGTCTTGCAAAATTCTGCTGTGGGTTAATAGGGCAGGAGAAAAGAATTCATGGCTCAGTTGCACAGAAAAGAAAATACAAAGGCAGAGGTGACTCCAGGTTTGTCAGTCTTATTTCTACTGTGTGTAAGTGAAATGAAACCTTGGCCAAGGTAACAACCTGCTTTAGGGAAAAGGCTGTACTACAAAAAAACTGTATAGTATCTAGAATTAATTTCATGCCATTCTGATCATCTTTCCTTAGGGTCAAGAAGTGGGACAACAAAAAATATCATTTAATATCCAAAGGTTTCCGATCAGATTTCTAGAGATTCCTTATAAATGGTTGCAGCACAACATAATAGATAAAGACTCATATATGCAGGGAACCTGGTTTGACAGTTATCAGCAGACTTCACTGATCTATGTGATTAAATGTGAATGTAAAATGTGAAGACAGCATGACATGGGGTAATAGTCCAGCATTTTCTCTCATTAAATATTTTTATTACAGGCAAGATATTAAAAAATTCAAGGAATGATAACATTATCAGTTGTATGCTAAATTCCTGGCAAGTTTCTGTGTTCATTAGTCAGTGGAAGCAACACTCATATGCATGTTGATTTATTGTTAATGAGCTCCGTTATCTGCTGTTTTACTTATATATATTATGTCCATTTACTCATTCATGACTAATACAGTCTTTATCAAACCCTCCATGTTACTGAGTGGTTACAAAAATATTAAGGCAGTGCAAAGATAATGAACAGGTTATATTTCAGGTACTGTCAAAATATAGGTGCAAATTCAATATACTGGCATAGTAAAAGAGTAATGCTGTGAACAGAATTAAATGTACAGAAAACTTATACAGCAATTAACCTAACCATGCATTTAGCTTTTGCATTGCATAGGACAGATTTCCTAATCTCTTAAAAATCAGATACTGCATTTGTATTTAGGTGAGCATAAGAAACTATTTAGTAGATATTGCTTCAATTTTTTATTGTATGTGGATCTTGCAAGTTTCAGATAGGTCCTTCATTTAGCAAAGCTCTGTAATGCTGGCAGGTCACACAGCTTGGCTTGATCTATAGAAGTCTGCACATTACCATTTTAAGGGCAGTAGTTGTACAGTGCTGTGGTATTACACAATGTACCTGCACTGGATAAAGCTCAAATTGAACCACAGGTTGTTGTATTTAAGTAAAGAGGCATTATCAGTGCACATTTATTGCAAAATAAAGGCCATATAATGCATGCAATACAGAAGTAATGAGATAAATGATCCTTATGTAGCACAGATAGCTTTAAAGGCACAAAACCAATGTGAAAGCAAACCACAGCCTAACATTTTTTTAAAAGGCACAAAGAGTCTGATTAGACACCAATGGGGAATGCATGCATGGGATAGCAATACAAGCATAATTTGAAAAACAACATGTTATATACATTGCATTGCAGTGAGAAGGCTGCCTGAGGTAAGTGGGTTATGCACATCAGGAAAAGGTGCACAAGAAGGAGAATCAGCAAGGAGTTCCAAGCCAACATACGAAAAATGGCAAATGAAAGGAGACCGAGAAAATTAACAATAAAGAATTGACTAAACATTCAGGAGTAGAGGAAAAAGTGCAACAAAATACTGCACTAAATACAGGGAAATGTGCCTAAGTAGCAACAGACAGCCACTGCAAAATAGGTAAACTAAAAATCAGTAGTGCTGGGTAAAAAAGATGCATGTGACACGTGGACACGCTAAAGTTCCCTTTAGAATGGATTAGGTATGCCCATTGTCAGAGATGTGTTTGTCTTTTGCTTGCTTCTTGTCAAGAGATAACTGGTACAATGTTTCTGTTTAATATCTGCCCACCACCTATCTGCCTATGTATTTATTCATCTGCTTATATATAGTATACACACAGCCTTTATTTTATTTTCATTTTGTCTGTATGTGCATGCATGTGTGTGTGTGTGTCTGTTACAGATAATATTAAAATACTACACTTTAATATTAATAGTGTCCTAAATGCGAATGGGAAAGTAACAAGAGCAAAGTGAAAGGTTTTGTGACAAAGGCAAACCTCTCTGCTCCATGCATCCTTTAATAGTACCATTTGTGAAAATAAAATGAATTAGGAAAAGAAAGTCTCCTTTTGCAAGGCTGTGTGAACTTGGAATTCGTATAATAACTGAGGAAGACAACATGGGTCTTACTGCCCCTGGAAAATGACAAAAATGATTAATAGACGTTGATGTCCTTTTTTATAATTTTAGGATAGTTTAATTTTTTCTTTTTCTTTTTTGGTAAGTGCATTTTTTATGTAACTAGATTTAATGAGTTGACATTAAGCAAACAAATTTTCATTATGTTCATGTAGATCTGATGGAACTTGTCACACTGACTGTACCTTGTAGCATGTTACAGTTTGATTGTTCCTCTGTAGCATGATAATGTAGGTAGGTAAAAGAAATGGATGCACTACCACCATCATCATCATCATCAACTTCATCACTAAATAACTAATCTGTAGCTTTATTGGAAGGTATAGGCAGGCAGCCTGCTAGCGCTATGATACAAACATCAGCTTGTGTGGGCAGCATAAATAATCAGGGATTTATCTTGTGCATAGTGGAAAAGTATATCTGGAGTCAGAACTTGTCCATCATATTTTGAAATTTTATAATGTAATCCAATATATATGGCACCAAATCCAAAAAAATTTACATCTGTGCTAATAACTTAGGTGGGACAATGATCAGGAAAAGTGTGCTTTTATAGAACAATACTGTATGAATATAAACTGTCTAGCTAATAGATCTAAGTGGAATACATCCTAACAGAAAGCAACTAAAATTGGGCAAAACTGACAGCATAAATATCAGAATATCATACCATTATTTTTATAAGGGACACACTGAATTGGAAACAGTCAGCTACTGGTTTTTCTATCATATTGTTATTGTGCTTTTTACTGTGGTGTTGGTGCTACAGTAGCATTGTCGCCTCACAGTAAGACATTGTCCTGTTCGATTCTCAGCTAGAGCGTCTTCTGTGCGGAGACATGCATGAATGGGCGTACCTTTGTTGAAGGCTGTGTGTCAGAGCTGGCAACTCGGCACATAAAAATCTACTGCCAATCATTAGTGGACTGGAGTTCCGCTGGGGCGATCCCTAACCGGGAAAAGCCAAAAGACACAACAACAACATTGTTATTATGCCTTTAAGCAAAAAAAAAAAAAAAAAACTTGTCTATATCAAAATGCCCTTTTATATAATGGATTCAGATTTCACACAATTATTATGACAACCTTTAATTTGTAGCAAGTAGAACACTGCAATTGTTCTTAAACGTTGAGAAAAATACGTTACTGGTTAGCTTTTTAACATAAAAAAATGAGGATAAAGTAGTCTCCTTCTACAGTATAAACAGCAGCCTACACAGAAGAGAGTTAGAAAGCTGAAACACCTTTAAAAGCTTTAATACCCTTAATAATGATGCGCTCCTGTTTTGTGTGTGGCATTGTGAACTATATTACATTTTTTAAGCTGTTACAGAATCAGAGACACTTCATTTTGGCCAATGCCTCTGAAGCAGCACTGCATGTATTATACTTTTCAGAGGTGTAAAACACTTGGAACTCCTACATTTTTTGGAGTAGCTAAAGCTCCATGCACTAATATTAATTGAGCAACAAAACTAAGTGTGTTGGTAGTATCAAAGTTGTAAAACACCCAGTCTTCCTATATTTTTTTGTCCATGAACCCACCTCCGAACACAGTAACTGCAGCAAAGTTGCCATGTGTCCACCTTAGTATTTACCAGATCAAGCAACAAATCATATTATAATTTATTTATAATAGCAAACTATAAAACTGATAAAAGAACCTTGTGCATTTGAGCAAAGCAAAACATTGCAATAAATATTTATAAGGTAATGCAATTTCAAGAATGGGATGGTTGTGTTCCTATACTGCACACCCTCCTAAGTGGTGTCAAGGACCTCTTACAATGTCTATGACCATAAGAGTACCCAAAGAACAGCGTCCACCACCACCCACTCTAACACTGGAAATACCTGCCAATGGCAAGGAAAGTAGGGATGAGTTACCTATCCCGAAATAGTCCACCTGGCTGCCTGCCTAAATGTTTGCTTCCCCACCTTTTCTCTTCTTGTCCATCTTAGCAAACCTAACTTACCTCTAATCAAAGGATGCTCACCAACTAAATCCTGCAAAAACTAATGACATGAATATTAAACAAATCTAATCCCACATCACTCAGGTATTTTCCATTTGCAATATCCCACACCTGATTTCTAACTGTGAAGCCCCAATGATCAAGCACCAACTAACCAAAATGCATTACTGCCCTTGCCACTCTGTGGTTAATGAATCTCCTAGCAGACTCAGTCATTGTACCCTTGAACACATGCCTGGGAATGATAGTGGACCATAGAATTAAACTTCTTGGAAATCCCTACTAATCCATGACAACAGCCTGAACTTCAGAACTTTGCCTGCGTCATTACTTGCTAAATGAACAGTGAGGACCTTTTTAAAATTATCTGATGTCTGAAATTTCTTCACCATAGATAATAACTAGCTCCACAGTGTACCTCTTCTTCCTTTCCAAATGACATCTCATTTAACCTAATAGAAGCCCAACCGATATTCCTCAGGTCTTACAAGCTCCCTCTTTGAAGCACAGAATACATAAGAGTGAGCAAGAATAAGGATTGTTATGCACCTGCAAAACAAAATAGAAATGCCATCCACACCACCTGTAGCACCATAAATCAATCATCTACCTAATCAGTTGACATCTGAAATTCCTCCACCATAGATAAGGGGAGGATTCATAGCATACCTCCACTTGCTTGCCAACATGCCACTCCACTTATCCAAATCAAGGCTCAACTAATATCCACAAGGTCTCAGATCTACCCTCTTAAAAACCAAGAGTCATTTAATCAAGAGTCCAAGAGGTGGGGGGGTGGAGCCTGAATGGCCAACTGAGAGCAGTGAAATTTCAGAGCTCCATAAACTAGCAAAATAAAATAGGAAAATGTTATTGTTTTCAGAAAAAAGATAAAAAAACTTATAGATAAACAACTAAACTATATAAATACTAATTTTGGTGGATTTATATAAAAATGTTTCTGTCAAGAAACTTGGAGATATATTGAGTCACTGAAAATGAACAACTCAAGGAATTCTCATCCGGATAAAAAAACTCCAAGATCTAAGATACGAAACAACTAAGAAATTGAAACAAAAACAACTGACAACTTCACTGAAGACTCAATCCACAAAGTTTAATGAAGTGCTTTTCGTCCAAATACTTCTTTGAAGCCGCAGTGGCACAGCAGTAGCATTGTTGCCTCACAGCAAGAGGTTCTCCTGTTCAATTCTCGGCTAGAGTGCCTTCTGTGTGGAGTCTGCATGTCCTCCCCACAGTCAAGTGGCCTCAGAAAGACATGCGTGAATGGGTGTGCCTTTGCTGAAGGTTGGGCATCGGGCTGGCAACTCGGCACCATAAAAATCTACTGCCAATCATTAGCAGCCTGGCGACCTCCAACCGGGAAAAGTCGAAAAGACAACTTTTTTGAACTTCATCAGATACTAACATTTACAAAAATCTAGTTTAAATAGTCATGGTTAACCATGATTAAAATCTCTCCATCTTAAAATTTAAAGAGACAGTTGTTAAAAAAGCATTATAAACATAATAAGGCAGTTTTAAAGAACAGGAAAATGCATATTATGTTTATAATGCTTTTATAACTACTGTTCCTTTAAATTTTAAGATGGAGAGATCAGCTGATTTTAATCATGGTTAACCATGACAACTATTTAAACTTGATTTTTGTAAATGTTAGTATCCTATGAAGTTCAAAGAAGTATTTGGATGAAAAGCGCTTCATTAAACTTTGTGAATTCAGTCTTCAGTGAAGTTGCCAGTTGTTTTTGTTTTAATTCTCATCCGGATGCTGCTTTAAAGAAAGAGCTACATTGATGACAACTACCTGACAGGTACTATCTCTGAAGATGAATGGCTTTAAAAATTATTTAGAAAACCTCAAATTAAATCCTTAAAATCAGACTGACACTCTAAATGAACTACTACAACAACATCAAACAAAAATAACAAAAATATAGTCTTCTCTAAATGACATTGAAGGGAGACTCAAAGAAGAAGAAATACAAAAAGAATAACTTCTTAAACAAAATGCTTGGCTGCTTAACAAAGTAGATGACTTAGAAAACAGGGAAAGGAGAAAAAACATAAGGATCTTCAGACTGCCTGAAAACACTGAAGGTGAGGACATTATTTTATATTTAACAACTTGGATTCCAGACTTTTTAGACTTAAAAGAATATTTCTCCTTTGGAATTGAAAGGTCACACAGAACACTGAGGAAACCTGTTACTAATTCAACAAATACTCCTCCTAGGTCAATAGTCATAAAGTTTCTTTCATTCATGGACAAGGAACTAATTTTAAAATCTGCTTGGAGAAAATCACCCTTAAAATATATTCAAAACCTGATAAGGTTTGATAATGATTATTCCGCCATAATAAAAAAACAATGGAAGAAGGTTTGGTCAATAATAAAACTACTAAAACAAAACAATATTAAGGCACAGCTTGCCTTTCCAGCCAAGATAAAAATCCTATATGCCAATGAGATGAGAACCTTTAATGACCTAGAAGAAGCTTCTTTATTCATTAAAAACAACAACGTAATTTCTGTCCCAGAAGAAATGGAGTGGATTTCCCCAACTATCAAAAAAATAAAAGAAACAAATCCTTGGAGTGATGTTAAAAAGAAAAACACAAAAGACTGATTCCAAGACAGATGTTTCAAAAAAAGAGCTTTCAACCACTTCTCTCATTCTATCAACTAAGATATGAACTAATATCTGTAATTATCTAAAATGAGTGTGTATCCTTTGCATGAATTCTTAAAACAAAAGTTACTTGAACAATTGAGAAACATTAATGTCTAATTCAGAATGGTTGAAGAGTCAAATAATTCTCCACAGGTGCAGGTAGGTCAAGATGGGATACAAATCGAAACAAGAACTATGTATTACTTAACGTAAACATTGCAACATATAATATATATACATATATATATATATATATATATATATATATATATATATATATATATATGGAGTCTTTATTGAATTTAATGAATTTTCTCCTTGTTCGTTTGTTCACTGATTTCTTTTGATTATCTTAATTATTTAATTAATGAGGCACTGTTTATTAGCTCTCTGATTTAAATTCACTAAATTAATATCTTTCATAAACATAGTAGTGCCTGTTTGTTTAAATATCTGTTGTTGTGTTTAATGGTTTATTTAGTTAAACAACATTCATAGAACATGCAATGTTTGCTTTCTTGTTGAGGCATTAGTTAACAAGCCTCTTGGTATATTTACACTATTACAATGTGTATGAGTATAGCTATATTCACAAGATTTGTAAGTTATCATAGCTTTTAATGCTGATTTAACTAATTTAATATGGCATGTACAAGTGTTGATGTGTCTGACAGCTGATTAAATGCTGCTGTTGTCATCATTGAAGTGTTAAGGGTGACATAATGTATTGGAATGCTGTAAATGCTAGCTTGTCAGGATAAGTGGTGGGGTGGCATGTTTGTGGACCAGCTTGGGGTTGAATGGTGCGAGTAGACTCTACTATGACTGACAGTTTGTTTGAGAAGTGAAGTCATGATCCCGTATTCATTAGTTGTAGTATGGATCGGTTATAAGATTATAAGGCTTCCCTTATAAAAATACAAGGCTTCCCTTTGCTACTGCAGTGTCTTTGTTTTTTTTTTTTGTTTGTTTGTTTTTTCTCTCCTCTGTTGCATACTCACTACATAAAAGAAGGGAAAATTAAGTTAAAAATTAGCTTGTGCTTCGAACACCTCATGAGCCCCCTGGTCTGCATTACACTCACATATTTATAGGAACTGACTCCACCTAGTTTCCCATGGAAACAGGAAACAATGATGACAGTACATAACATGTATGTGGATCCTCCGAGATGAACCTCAGCATTTAGTCAGTTTATAAAAGCCTCCATGTTTAAGAGGTTATTATTGAACTCCATGCTTGTATAAAGGCACTCATTCATACAATCCAACTTTAATGAAATTAATCTGATGGCCATTATATAAGTACCATTATGCACTGAAAACACATATCCTGTTTTAAGTAATGATTACTAAGAGTATGTAAACACTATTAGTTCTACACACTACATATTATAGACTTGTGTGGTCATGCTTTGAAGGAGAAGTAACCAGAATATCTACTATAATATACTGTCTCTTAAACAACTTAGTAATAGCCCAAAACTATATACAACAGTTATATAATATATTTAATTTAGTGCACTCAGATACACGACAGCTGTCACATATAAGACGCAGTCTTACTGAAACTAATATTCTCAAGTAACAGAACTTAGTAACATGGGCTCTTTTTATAATTTTACCATTTTTTCAACATGCCATAAAAGATATACATAACGTTGAATATCAAGGAGAAGTATGTTGATGTCCTCATGTAAGCTAATATACATAACAAGTTAACTGTTTGAAATTGAATTTTCAGTGTTTGAATCCCATCTTGACCATGTATGGTAAACATGACACTATCAATGGAACTAAGGTTTCTCTATATGACATTAAACATGTAAAGTTGTTCAGAAAAATTAATATGAAACTGTAATTTTGGAAACCGCTACAAAATGTAATTTGTCATAATCTGTACAAGTAGTCTTCGAATTAACAACAGTCATTCAGCCAAATTATTAGCAGACTATACAAGCTTACAATTGTTGATATTTAAGTTTAATATTCTTAGTTTCTGTCTTTGAATGGTAATTTATGAACATAGAAATGAAGTGTGATATAGGGTTGGTTTGCCTGTTAATTTACAGAAAGGATACTAACAAAGTGATTAATAGTTAAAACAAGAGAATCTGTTGCTTTTAACTTATAACAACATTTTTATTATACTAAGAAGTGTTATTTATGAAAACTTCTCACATGAAGAAAGTGGGTAAAAAGGGGGGTCCACTGTATCTGGAAAGTACTAATATGTATTAATGTTTCCATAATGTCAATTTGATGATTTAAACATGTCAGTAATGAAACAAAATGATTATTTATATATCAGTAAAGTGAACAATATTACCCCTGAAATATCTTAGTTGATTACATTGTTCTATAAATACCAGTTACAAACTCTATTATCACCAGTTCACACTGGGTAATAATTTATAAAATTATATTTCTTCATAGCATAGAAAATCATATAAGACAGCTTTGATTTTCATTAGTATCACTGAAATATGTTATGTGACTCTTCTTTGGTCTAACATCATAAGTGTTGTTCTATATATAACATAAACCCACCATAGTATTATCAACTTATTCAATATCTTTGCATAATTGTAAATATTAATTGTATTTATATTAGGAAGATATTTCCTGCTGTAATAGAATTATTGATTAAACTATTAAAGGTAGTATTACCTGTTACAAAATATCTATATTTTCTTATTCCTTCTACAAATTACTCTCCATATAATAGTCTAGTTTATGGAGCTCAATTGTTTTGGTTTGTTAAAGGTATGAGTGATAATCTGATAGACCTATGTTTCTTTATCCGATTAGAAATGATTTTCATTCCATGTTTAGAGTGGAACTTAGTTAACAGTTATTATTTTAGTTTTGTCATTATATAAAAACTTTCTTATTGAGCCTGACCAAAATATTACTTTATTGTTATTCACACAAAAATAAAACTGACAACTTCTTTTAAAAGTTTATACACAAACATAAATGTTGCTGTTATTAGAGGAAACTGTTTAATAGCTATAATAAAAAATAAAGGGTCTACTTTTCTAAAATAAATTAAGATGGATTTAAGCTTATTATCTCTAAATACTAATGGCTTAAACAATCCTAGTAAGATATCAAATTTACTGAAATATTTAAACTGAACAAAGCACAAGTAGTCTTCCCACAGGAAACACATTTGAAAATAAATGACAGATATAAATGGAACCCCAAGGAATACATGATATTAGCCCAATCTTCTTATAAGACAAAGACAAAAGGAGTACAAATTCTGTGGAGCAAATATTATCATCCCAGGAATCATTTATAAGTATGAAGATAAAGAAGGCCTTATAGCATTTGTAATAGTTAAATTTAATAATAGACTATGGACCCTAGTTAATCTATACTGTTTTCCTGGTATTGGAACAGGAACCGTCAAAAAAACACTTAGATTGTATTTCCAATAATTATAAAGGTAACTTAATAATAGGAGGAGACTTTAATTGTACATTAGATGCTTCTGAAACTACAAACAATAGGCCGCTGTGTACATCTGCTATTTTAAAAGCTTTAAACAAATGGGCTGAATTATTTCACTTAATAGATACTTTCAAACTGAAAGAAGATAAGTCTTTGTTGTTTCCCATCAAGATCACAGATTTGGTACCCAAACTAGAATAGACAACATATTTGCTGCTCAAGATTCACATTTAAAAATCACCAATTTCTCAATCATTCCCTGCCCTTTCTCAGATCACAACTCTTTGATTTTAAAATTTGAAATTGTGTTCAAACCATTAATCTTTAATTCTAGAATCCCAGCATATATTACTAAAATCAAAGAGTTTAAACCTTGGTTGTTATCAGAATTACATTTTCTTAGATATTAATCATACTGCAGAAATAAATAAAGTAATAATATGGGACTCATTAAAAGCTTATATATTAGGTAAAACCCTCAGTTGGTATAAAAACAAAGTCAGAGAATGGGATTCTGAATTATTAGATTTACAATCCAGACTTTTGTTAGTAAAATCTGAAAAAAATCAAAAATCTTTAGAAATTAAAAAGAAAGCAGAGGAATTAAATACAAAATATAATGAAATTCTAACACATAAAACTAATTTAGCTTTAGAAAAACTAAAAGTTAACTCCTTGGCTACTTCTCCCAAATATTTACATAATTTATCCACAAGAATTAAAATACAATCAAAAACTAACAATATCAACAACACCCACCATGAAAAGAAAGGGAAGGGAAAAATGTCTCAGATATAGGTGACATTCTTGATGTATTTAGACATCACTATTTGAAACACTTTCAAAAAGAGAATACACATACTGACCAATTAAATCTGGATACAAAATTTATTAATATAAAAAACCCCACAAGAATTAAAATTAGATCTACAAAAACCTATATCCTATAAAGAAATTACTGACAGAATAAAAGAGGGCAAAAATAATAAAGCTCCAGGAATAGCTAGATTAATTATGGAAATATATAATCTTTTCCATTCAATGATAATATCTCTCTTCCATAAAACGCTATTAGAAATTTAATCACAAGTAATAATACCACCCTCTTGGAAATATTCTTTAATTACTCCAATCCTAAAGGAAAATAAAATACCAAATATTTGTACTTCATACAGGCCTATATCATTATTAAATAATGACTACAATATATTTATGACAATTTTAACCAATAGACTGAAAATACCATTAGCTAAAACAATAAATAATGATCAAACTGGATTTATATATCATAGACACATGCACGATAATATTAAAAGGATAATTACCATCATAGATTATGTAAATAAAGAAACTCATAATTGGCTGAGACATAGAGAAAGCCTTCAGTTTCTTTAAATTGGGACTATCTTGGGACTATCTATTTAAAATTCTAGGACTATTTGAATTTCCTACCTCCTCTATTCATCTCTTAAAGAATATATAAATATATATAGATATATATATATATATATATATATATATATATATATATATATATACAAATAATCTAGCTTATGTCAAACTAGGTATTGTCACCTCTGAATCTATATATAACAAAAGGTACTAAACAAGGCTGTCCCATGTCACCAATTCTATTTGCTTTGCCAATTGAAATACTTGCAGACTCAATACATAATAATTTAAAAATTAGAGGAGTAGATGTTTATGATCAATATAATTCTAAAGTAATGCTCTTTGCTGATGACATGCTATTAACATTATATAATTCTAAAGAGACTTTAGAATAACTGGATATATTGGTTAAGAAATTCTATAGGACTTCAGGACTTCATTTTAATAAATCAAAATCGAAATATTTATTTTTAAATTAAAAAAAAGAAATACAGGTTAAGTGAAATCACATTATAAGGAAACAAGAATCTACTCTAAAGTATTTTGGAATTGAGTTATGTAAAGATTATAAGCTAGTTTCAAAAAACTATAGTAATATCATTAACACAATCAAAATATGTGTGGAAAAATGGAATAAAACAATATTAACATTTGAAGATAGACTACGATTAATAAAAGTAGTTTTACTCCCTAAGATTTTGTATATAGCATTGGTGATACAGTTGCTTCCAGAAAGAAACACCCTTAATGAAATAAATTCTTGCCTAATAAAATTTGTATGGTTCCCCAAGAGAAATAGAATAGCCTTAATACATCACATAAGACCATGGGAACAGGGAGAGCTAAACTTTCCTGATACTGAAACATATATAAAGGCATTCATATGTAAAACTATTACAGATTGGATAAATCCTAATTATTCTGCTAACTGGAAAGAGTTACTAACTGCAATATCAATAAATGAGTTTGATTTACTAAAAAAAATCCAAATATTAGATACAATTAATAAACCCTGGTATATACAATGTATTAGTATGCAATATAATATAACAAAACCCACTAAACACATTTGATTAATTCCAGCAACAAATGAATAGGAAGACACAGAGACAGCTGATATATCCGGTTCAAAACTTTTACAGCAGTACAACAAAACACAAACGCTTTCACCAAACAGGCATCATCAGGTGTATTACAAAAACACTAACAAACACAACCCTATTTATAATTTATACATCAAATGTCACATGATACAAATTCAAATTTAAAACCACAAGTTTAAAGAAACAACACATATAAAAGACATATAAATTTAATTTATAAACATACATAAAGAATACATACTAAAAATATACTTTAATACTAGTAACTGCCTTCTTAGGGGTCTCCTCTTTAATTTAGGTACTAATGAAACTGATTCATTAAGCCCATGTCTTACATCAGCCAGTCTTAACACGTATATCACCCTGCCTCACATTCTCATAAACCCTAGTAATTACTAAAAATTAAAAGCCATGACTACAGTCAGTACTTAAAACATGCTTTGCCAATGCACTAATGCACTAACCACATAATATCATATCAGTTCTAAGGACACCCCAGTACACTAAGTTGCACAGAAAAGACTGTCATGTGAATCATCTATTATATAGGGACAGTCTTCATCCTCCTTATGTTTTTAGAAGTGTGGCTTCCAACCAGTTTTATAGAGCTTCAAGATTAAATGCTAGGGATAGTGATTTTATTGGTGAATTTGATAACATGCAGATGAGTTTGAAAGAGAGAGGTTATGAGGAATATCTTATCCAAAACAATGCAGTTAAGGTTTTTGATAAAAGGATGAATGAAGCTAGACCATATTTTTCTACAGGTAATAGTGAGTTTGTTAGGAGGCGAGAAAGTAAGTATAACACTGGTTTGAGGTTTAAAGTTACTTACACTAGTGATGTAGATTGTTACAAGGATATCATTAAAAACACTGGAGTGTCCTTAGAACTGATAATGATATCTCTAGGCACATACCTGAAGTGCCATGTTTTTTATATAAGAACAGTAGGTTACTGAGAAGTAGGTTGTGTTACACAAAAAATGCTAATAGGAATTCTCATTTAGTTGGAACTAAACCATGTGGTCATTGCAACTGGTGTGTATATATTGACAGCAGTTGCAAGTCTGAAAATCCCGACCAAAGTAGATGTTATAATTTCACAATAGCAGCTACATGTGATACCTCACATATTGTTTATTTAGCTTACTGCGTTGTATGCAAAAAGTTTTACATAGGTAAGACTGACCGTCCCTTCAGAGAACGCATAAGAGAATATATCTACCATATGAATAAAGGTAATGTGGTTAGTGCATTGGCGAAGCATGTTTTGAGTACTGACTCTAGTCATGGTTTTAAATTTTTAGTAATTGCTAGGGTTTATGAGAATGTGAGGCAGGGTGATATACGTACTAAGACCGAGGATTTAGAATCCTCATGGATAGTGAGATTTAGGGCTGATGTGGGACATGGGCTTAATGAATCAGTTCCATTAGTACCCAAATTAAAGAAGAGACCCCTAAGAAGGTAGTTACTAGTATTAAAGTATAGTTTTAGTATGTATTATGTATGTATGTTTTTAAATTAAATTTATATGTTTTTATATGTGTTGTGTCTTTAAACTTGTGGTTTTAAATTTGAATCATGTGACATTTGATGTACAAATAGGGGTGTGTTTGTTAGTGCTTTTGTAATATACCTGATGATGCCTGTTTGGTGAAAGCACTTGTGTTTTGTTGCACTGCAGTAAAAGTTTTGAACTGGATATATCGGCTGTCTCTGTGTCTTCCTATTCATTTGTTGCTGGAATTTTTACTTTGGACACAGTAAGTGAGCCTTTCATAGTGGTAGTAGTTTTTGTAGTTTTATTAGTTTTATTGATTTATACTACCACAAGGCACACATTTATGGCTGATGAAATAACTAAGATTGACACTGACTCTCTTAATGTTAACCCTGTTGGAAGAAGGATGGCAAGTTTTTTAACGAATGTAACTAAGACTGTTAATCCATTAGTTGGTTGTAGGATGCAACCTTCTGGGGACTCTGACAATTTAGCCAACTCTGTGGATATAATTGCCCTTAAGACTGGGCTCTTTGCTGTGGAAAAGATTTATACAAGTTAAAGAGATGTCAGTATCAAAAATATCACCTGGAGGTGTGTTTAACTGAGCAGATTATACCTAGAGGCCTTCGAGTCTTGAAAATGCCATCTAATGTTAATGGTGATAGTCTGCTCTTGAAGGAATGGCAAAAAATTAGCATTCAGGTGAGTTTCAGTTATTTGAAACTATTAATACAATCGGCAGAAATGGAAATCACTGATTTAACCAAGGTGGTCAATGATAAATTCTGAGCTTGTAAAAACTTTTTCTGAGTCTGTTTTGGAGCAGTATATGAAAGAGATATTTGATTCCCTTTCAATATATGAGTCTAAACTACAAAAAGCTAAAATTAGTAAGATCTGCCGAGATCATAATGATTTTCAACTGGGGAATGTCTTCATATGGCCTCAAGAGAGTTTTGAAAAAGAGTCTGGGAGATCTTGACAGCAACGTAGTACCAATGATGGTGCATCAGGAGGCATTGTTGTTCTTTCATCAGATCCATGTGTTCGTACGAATCAATGCTCAGAAGAGACACAAAGTGTTTCCCCATTAATAGGTGAAGTTACTTTGGTAAAGGAGCTGGGAGCTCGAAAGAAGATTGTAACCAAGAATGCACAAGTGCATAGGTCAGGGGTAGTAGAGAAATCTACCTCTGGCAGCAGTAATGATACTGATGGTCATTTTTTCTGCCTCAACGAGCAATACGACCTCAATTTTCCACTACCAGTGAAGGAGCAAACTTTTCAATGGCTGAGGGAACGTGAACAAGGGCGGAGTCGGAGCCGCAACAAACGAAAGATGGAAGGAACTGTGAGTACGCAGAATACAATAAAAAAGGCATTTTTGAACACCAAGAAGGACTAGTGTTGAACATATTCAGTATAACTTTGACGCCTTATGAACTGAGAGTTTTAGGTAAAGGGTTAACATTTATACCCTCTACTTGTTCTAATTTTATGGATGTCATTTTTGATGTTAAATTATTTTCTAGGAATTTGGGGATGAAAGTAATGTTTAATAATTTTGGAAGTGTTGCTAATGAAGAAAGTAATTTTTTTCCTAAGCCCAGCTTGTTCTTACCTAAAACTAATCCTCTTATTGCTGCATTTGAGAAGTTAGTCATACAAGATGTGTATGCTTTGAATGAGGCTAATACTAATAAGCATGCTTGTTACAAGAAGAAGCAAAATCTTTCTAAAGATGAGTTTAATGCGCTAAAGGGGTTGGAGAACAATACTGATATTGTTATCAGGTCCGCGGATAAAGGCAGACCAATAGTGGTATTAGATAAGACCTGGTACGTGTTTAAAATGCAGGCATTGCTAAATGATGAGTTATTTTATGAGAAATTAACTCGCATTCAAGTCAATACAATTATACATGATGTGCAGATTTTACTTAAATGTATGTTTGATATGAATCTTTTTGATAGTCATCTTTTGGCATATTTTTATATAAATAAACCTACTGTTCCTGTTATACAAGGTCTCCCAAAGGTACACAAAGATGGGTCTGATCCACCACTTAGACCTATTGTTTCTGGTAGAAATTGGTGCACTGAGACTATCTATATATATATATATATATATATATATATATATATATAGAGAGAGAGAGAGAGAGAGAGAAACATTTGAGACTGGGTATTAATAAATTAACACATGTATTAAGGGACACTGAACATTTTCTTAGAGACTTGCATGGCTATGTCTTTAATAGTTTGAATGATGATGTGGTTTTTGTTACTATGGATGTGGTGTCTTTATTTACTGTTATACCCAATTTAAATAGCCTTAATAAAGTGACTCAATTTTTGCAGCGGTTTACAGATTACACCCCTAACAAGGTTCAATTGTTGGTGAAACTGTTGGAGATTGTGCTTGAACACAATATCTTTGCTTTTGGTGAGCAAATATACAAGCAATGCAATAGCGTGGCTATGGGCACTTCTTGTGCCAATAGCTGCGCCAATGCTGTTATGGTTTTTTGGGAGTATGACCATATATTTAATGGACCATTCAATGAACATGTTCTGTTTTTTCATAGATTTGTGGATGACCTATTTATTTTGTGGAGGGCAGACCTTGATATATTTGCTTCCTTTATGGAATATGTGAATAGTAGTACCTGTTATTTGAAGTTTGCATCTCACTCCTCAGAATTAGCGATGGATTTCTTAGATGTTTCTGTCATTAAGGATGAAACTGGTATTATTTACACTAAGTTGCACAGGAAAGACTGTCATGTGAATCATCTTTTACATAGGGACAGTCTTCATCCTCCTTATGTTTTTAGAAGTGTGGCTTCCAACCAGTTTTATAGAGCTTCAAGATTAAATAGGGATAGTGATTTTATTGGTGAAGTTGATAAAGTGAAGATGAGTTTGAAGTTGAAAGGTTATGAGGAATATCTTATCCAGAACAATGCAGTTAAGGTTTTTGATAAAAGGATGAATGAAGCTAGACCATATTTTTCTACAGGTAATAGTGAGTTTGTTAGGAGGTCAGAAAGTAAGTATAACACTGGTTTGAGGTTTAAAGTTACTTACACTATTGATGTAGATTGCTACAAGGATATCATTAAAAAACACTGGGGTGTCCTTAGAACTGATAATGATATCTCTAGGCACATACCTGAAGTGCCATGTTTTTTATATAAGAACAGTAGGTCACTGAGAAGTAGGTTGTGTTACCCAAAGGATGCTAATAGGAATTCTCATTTAGTTGGAACTAAACCATGTGGTCATTGCAACTGGTGTGTATATATTGAAAGCAGTTGCAAATTTGAACATCCCGTCCAAGGTAGATGTTATAATTTCAGAATCGCAGATGCATGTGATACCTCACATATTGTTTATTTAGCTTACTGCATTGTATGCAAAAAGTTTTACATAGGTAGGACTGACTGTCCCTTCAGAGAATGTATAAGAAAACATATCTACCATATGAATAAAGGTAATGTGTTAGTGCATTGGCGAAGCATGTTTTCAGTACTAACTCCAATCATAGTTTTAAATTTTTAGTAATTGCTAGGGTTTATGAGAATGTGAGGCAAGGTGACATACGTGCTAAGACAGAGGATTTGGAATCCTCATGGATAGTGAGGTTCAGGGCTGATGTGGGACATGGGCTTAATGAATCAGTTCCATTAGTACCCAAATTAAAGAAGAGACCCCTAAGAAGGTAGTTACTAGTATTAAAGTATAGTTTTAGTATGTATTATTTGTGTATGTTTTTAAATTAAATGTATATGTCTTTTATATGTGTTGTGTCTTTAAACTTGTGGTTTTAAATTTGAATTTGTATCATGTGACATTTGATGTATAAATAGGGTTGTGTTTGTTAGTCCTTTCGTAATACATCTAATGATGCCTGTTTGGTGAAAGCGCTTGTGTTTTGTTGCACTGCAGTAAAAGTTTTGAACTGGATATATCAGCTGTCTCTGTGTTTTCCTATTCGTTTGTTGCTGGAATTTTTACTTTGGACACAGTAGTAGTTTTTGTAGTTTTACATTTGATTAATTATTATATCAAATGTAAAAGAATGGCAGGTACTCCACAACAATCGAAGCAAACCACTAAATATATATTAAAATATACTCTTTATTCCACAAAGTAAGCGCTTTTGCGTCTCCAAGGACGTTTCTTCAGACTTAAAACAGTAATAAAGCACTCCAAGCCCATTTAAATATGGCATCACTTCTAGTAAAGACGAATGAAATGCCTATTAAGATACACATGATAAAAGCTCTTAAAGTCACAATTCTACTATAGTGCTATTCTGTATGCTCATCATCACATAAATAACATATAATAATAAAAATATATATAAATGTATATATGTATACAAAGAAGGGGGGGCACAATGCATGTAATGAACATCTTCATTTAAAAAAAACACTAGTAATACTGAATTATAAAAACCTTATTTCCAGCAAGTTGAGTATAACTTAAGTGTACTGACTCTTCAAAAAACATATACTGCATTCAAAGAGCACTACATTCAAAAAAACTACTTTCAATAAACAAAACATCCCATTTTATGGGCAAAATAATATCTATAATAAAAAAGTACATCTATATACACATTACAGATACATATATACAATAATACATGTCTCTCATGAACTCAGTGTTTCAAGGCTCGATCCAGCAAAAATAGTTCCAATGAAACTCTATCATTCAAACCATGTCCTCTATCCGCTTGTAGCATAACTATCCACTTCCCTGCCTCTTTTTCTGTGTAATTACTTATATTACCTAGCCTCTCTAAGTGTCCTATTGGTCTTCCCTACATAGAAACTGCTACATTTTTGGCAAATGGCCAGATAAACCATGTTCCTAGACTTACAATCTGTGTAATGATTGAATTCATACCTAATATGTATATCTGGATGTACAAAATAATTCTTATTAGCTATAAAACTGCATTGATTGCAATTATGATATGGAAAAGTTCCTTTCCTCGAGGAATATAATTTCGTCTTACCATTACTCTCATAGCATAAAATCCTTTTTAATGATTTGGTGTTCCTATAGCTGAAACTAGGACATGTTCCCACCATATCCTTTATGTGTTCATCCAGTAACAGTATGCCCCAATTCCTCCTAATTATCTCTGTCACTGTGTTATTATTGTTGGTGTAAGGAATAACTAACCTCTTAACTTTTGAGTTGTTAATTTTATGCTCTGTGTGTATATGGCTGCCTTTTCTAATATATGGTTGTCCTGATCTCTCACATTCTACTTTTTGTAGTGTTTTGAGATCCCTAGTATGATATCCTCTCTCTATGAAGTCTCTCTGTATATCGGTGATGGCTTCCTGATACACCACATCTTCACTTACTAAACGGGAAAATCTTAATGCTTGATTTTTTACTATATTTTTATGTACATGTGCTGGATGTATGCTATTTCAGTGTAGAAGAACATTCCTTCTACAAGATTTTCTGTAGACTTCTGTGCTAATCATCCCATCATCTTTCCTGAGTAATACATCTAAAAATTCAATCTTATTCTGAGACTTTTTACCTGTTAGTGTAAGGAAGGTGGCTGTTCCATTAATATGGGATATAAATTCATCTAATGTATCTAAATCACCTCCCCAAATGAGGAAGACATGGTCTACAAACCTTTTATAATACTTAATGTATTTTGGAAAGTATACATGATCCAGAACATAGGTGTACTCCCAATATGCCAACACCAAATTTGCATATGAATTGGCACGTGGTGTACCCATTGCTACTCCTGTGATTTGTAAAAAATAATTCCCATTGAAAGTGAATACATTATTTTTAAGGACTAAATCCATTAACATGGTAATCCTAATAATCTGACTGTTGGTTAGCCCTTTTTGTATTAAATACAACCTCAAAAAGTCTACACCAATATCATTAGGTATACTGGTGAACAGTGATGTCACATCTAGGGTAACCATATAATCCGACATATTCAGCCTACCACTGAGGTTGTAGGGTGCAAGAGTTTCCAGAAACTGTTGGGTATCCCTTAAAATCGAATCAGTCGAATCTACTATTGGTCTCAATTGTTTCTCTAAATAGATAGATATACACTCGGTCAGCCAACCTCTTCCTGAGACAATAGGTCTAAGGGGTGGATTTTCTAACGTTTTGTGTATCTTGGGGAGACCTCTAAATGTAGGAATCAATGGTTTTTCAACCAAAAAATATTTATATAGGTCACTATGTATGACACTACACATTAACATATCATACAGGTCATCATAAACATCTTTGATAACCTTATCAAGTTGAGACATCGTTAGAACTCTATATGTGGCTAAGTCTGACAACATAGCACTAAGACTAGTTTGATAGTGTTCATGATCTAACAACACCACTGCTCCCCCTTTATCAGCAGGTCTTATGACTATTGAATCATTATCCTGTAGTTTCTTCAAAGCCATTTTCTCATGTACATTTAAGTTATAAAACTCTGGTTTCAAGTTATGCTTCCCTTGTTGAAAAACTGTAAGAAAATCATTGGCACAAGTCCTCTCAAAACTTTCAAGTAATGGGTGCAAGTTTAGTACAAACACTGAAGGTTTCTTAAATACAAATGCCTGTTCATTATTCATTGTACTGTCCCCATATTGTAAACCATTACCGATGGAACATGTCCCACGTCTAGACATTCTAGACCTGTCCTTAACACTAGTAGACCCTAATTCTAAACGCTGCTTAATATTCTTACCACCTACTAAACGTAAAATGAGGGGTATTACCTATATGACATTTCATTTCATCAGTAAAAATTACATTCTAATTATGTGTAACAATATTCCTAATAATATAGGTCTCCCTATTGTATGGGATGACCAAAGCCCGCTTCTAGAGTCTACCTCATTGTCACACTATTGTGCCTGGATACTATTGAGGATTAACTGTTTGCCTAGAATGGTTGCATAACAGTCTCCCTACCCTAAAAAGCCAGTTATAAAATGCTCCAAAAGATTCTGAGGATAATCCCTCTCCAAAAACATTTTTATCAGGCTGTTAACGTCCAACTCAAAGTAGCTGTCCTCAGTCATCAGTCTTGGCAAACAGACCATCTGTCCTTTGACTATACATTTTTTTGATAATAAGGGTGTAAGCTAATGAAATGTAGGCATGAATTGGAATAGTGGAACATTACCTCTCTATGTCCTTGTAAATAATAATGTCCAGATAATGAATAGCTTCAAATGATATATGATGAGTGAACTGGACATAGTCAGTAGTAGGACCCAAATACTCAACAAAATCTTTAATCTGTTAAATGTCATCTTTCCAAAAATCATGGATATCATCTAAAATCTGTAGTAAACTGAAAATGATTCAGAAAGGGAAGTTAAACAGTAATTTTTCCCATGCTGTTAAAACCAAATTGGCAAAATGGGGGTACATTTAGCTCCCATTGCCACTCCTTTAATTTGGTAACATAACTCACCAAAATAACTCAGGCAAACAGTTAGTTCAAAATGATGTGAAAATTACTGAACCTACACACATTGCTAACATACTGGCTGACAGGTTCAGTGCAAACTTCTCCCCCCCCCTCCCCCCCAAAAGGAGAGATATCTATTCCAGAGGATTGTAGCCCCCCAAACATCTCCAACGCCCAGGTGAGAACTGCCCTCACTAAGGCAAAAAACACAGCATCCATGGGACCGGATGGTGTCCCCGGCTGTGTGCTTCATGAACTCAACGAGGAATTAAACCCACAGTTAGGACAGCTGTTTAATCTTAGCCTCACCTCAGGATACATACCCAAGGAGTGGCGCACGGTGACTGTGGTCCCACTTCATAAGGGCGGTGCCTCCACAGACCCCGGAAATTACCGCCCCATTAGCTTGACAAGCCTTATCTGCAAAGCCATGGAGAGGATCATAATGGAACTCATAAATAAAGACATAGGGAACTTGCAGACTTTGGATCCAACCCAGTTTGGCTTTGTCAAAGGCAGATCCTGCCTCTTAAACTTGGTTGACTTTTTCGAGACAGTCACCAAGGCCATTGATGAGGGAAAGGCAGTCCATACAGCCTACCTCAACCTGGCAAAGGCCTTCGACACAATACCCCACTCAGGTATCATCGAAAAACTCATCAGCTTGAATGTAAACCCATACATCACAAGATGGGTTGCAAACTGGCTAAGTGACAGAACCCACAGGGTCAGAGTTGCTGGAGCCATGTCAGACTCAAAGCCTGTCACAAGTGGTGTCCCACAGGGCTCAGTCCTGGGTCCACTCTTGTTTGGCATCTACTTTTCTGAAGTACAAGCAAACACAGGAGGGTTATGGCTGACAAAGTTTGCAGATGACTGCAAACTGGCCATAGTCGAAAACACATCTGACACAGATATCCTCCAGAAGGGCCTCACAGAAATGGATAACTGGTGCCAGAGCCATGGCCTGAAGTTAAACGCCAAAAAATGCATAGTCATACCCTTCGGGAAAAACAAGGTTACCCCTAGCTACCATATAGGTGGCAATCCACTGAGCACAGAAAAAGTCATCAGGGATCTGGGGACCCAAGTTGACAGTAGCCTTTCGTTTGACACTCATGTTGCTAAAGTAGTTAGGAAAACCTTCTATATCGCCCACCTGATCATGAAGGGATTCACATCTAGATCAAGGGAGGTCGTCGTCCCCCTGTACTCATCACTCATTAGACCTATGATTGAGTACAATGCCCCGTTCGGAATGTATCTGACCAGACACTTGCTGCAGCTTGAAAGGCCCCAAAAGTTCCTCACCAAAAGGATAAAGGGTCTCAAAAATATGTCTTATGCTGCCCGACTGAAAGAACTCCAGCTCTATTCAGCCTCATACCGCTTGCTCAGAGGTGACCTGTGCCTGACATATAAGGCCATGTCAAACCCAGATTTGATGAATATGCTTCACCTCAAAAAATCTAGATCCCTCAGAACCACAAGGGCGGGAGACTTAAACCTTGACACGGTTATAAATAGAACGTGCTGGAGGGACAGATTCATCACCCAGAGACTCCCTATGCTGTGGAACAAAATCCCGGTACATGTGAGGCAGAGCACCTCGCTGGCCTTGTTCAAGAGGAATCTTGACCAATGGATGGGAGATCGCAGATATACCCCAGGGATTACTTCAGTGTCACTGCTTGACAGAGGCACAGAAAAATGATAGACATAGTTTTTATTCAAACTAAAGGGTGGCGAAAGCCACATAACTATGGGCTAGGCTTATAAATGCCCTTGGGCAGATAGCCTAGTATGAACCTATGAACCTATGAACCATGAAAAAATACAAAATTGCTTTTAGGAACTATATACATAAACTCTTTAAAAACCATAATATCCTGATGGTTAAAGGAGGTAGTATTGGTCAACCTTTTGATAACTAATTCAATACTAAAAGAATTGGGTATAACTGAAAATAAATTGATTATATCAATGGTCACAAACAAAACAGTTTCATCAAATTCCAGAAGGTCTACTTTCTCCAACAGGTGCCCTAAATCATGAAGGATATAATCAAATGTTTTCACAATACTTTTGCACTTCAAATCAACATATTTGGCCAAAAGTTCAGTTTTGGCATGGTGTGCAGCTACTGTTGGCCTGGGGGGGGGGGGGTGCACTGGTGCTATCTTTGTGGATTTTTGGAATCCCGAATATAGAATGGATGACTGGATGTTCAACTCTAACATAATCAAAGGTATTACCTGTAATAAATCCTTAATACATCATGTCCAACATGTCCTTGACACCCTGGTATAGGTTGCCTCATCATTAAGAATGTAGAACATTCTACACGAGTAATCAAACTGGTCCCTTAGCTACAAAAGACCCCCACCCTTATCTAGCTTCAGAACTCTAATAGACATGTCTCTCATAATGTTCTCAAGTAGGGATCACTCTACATGCGATGAATTATCCCTATACTCACTTTTATAGCTGTTATATAAAGCCCTAAATTGGTCATCACAAAAATTTTCAAATATAGAAATGAAGCAGAATACTGGGGGTATAAATTTACTTTTTTTAAGGCAAAGTTATTAGCAGGAATATCCATCCTTTTGACAAAAAACACACATGTATTTAATTTTGAGTAAATAACTTAAAATTGATCATGACTTTAACTATAACGGTTTTAAATTCTGTCACAAAATTAAACCCTTTTTTAACCAATGTTGTATTGTCATCAAAACCTCAAAACATCTCAAATTAAAAACATTAAAATCCCTATAGTCATAAGCCAACTTTCTGTTATTATTATTATTAAATGGGGTCAATGTCTTTTGTTGTTGTGGTTGTTCCTCCGTCGCCTCTGTTTCATTCTCTGTTGTTGGAATCCTGATTGGCACATGTTGTTGGCATACCGACCTCTTAATCTCTCTGACCTGTGTACTTGATCTGCTACTAAAAAATAATTGTCGGCTATCCCATTGCCGTTTTTATCCAGTCTTATGTCGTTCCATTCATCCACATCATTAAACCCACCAACCCACTCCCGTCATGTCCCAGTTGGTCTAATGAGGCACCAGTGGTGTATTTGGGTGAATCATGGGATTTAGGGACAGGAAATGTTATTTTTAGTTCATATTCTTGCTTGCCCCTAAGAAACTTTTTTTGTTTTCTCTGTTAACTCTCTGCTGTAAATCTGTCCCAATTTTTTGGACACTTCCACATACTCAGTTTTATACACCTCAAACAACAAATCCTTCTTCAAGTTCCTATTTAAAGTTTTAATTTCTAAATCAAGGATGGCTAGTTTATGCTCATTTCCTTTTATTAACTCATTATAGCTGAGTGCACCTCTAGGCGTTTCTGCAGTTGCCATCTCCTGCACCTCTAGGCGTCAAATATTGCTTGTTCATATTTGCATTAATAATTCTAAAAACTATACTACATACAAAGTATCAGAATATTTTACCTTGAAGCATACATGATGGCAAACACAACTATATTGATATTTGACCTCTGTCAATGAGTATTTGTTAGAAATGTAATGTGATGATTTCATTTTTTAAAGGCTTAAGCCACACCTATTGGGAGTTAAAGGTACACATTCAAAAGAGCTGTACTGGAGGGAATGAGTCTCATACATTTGACACCAGTGCAATCAAAAAACTTAGTAACCTCACCACATGAAAAATAGAAAAAAGCCTCAGTTTCTTGAGGAATTTTTCATAGTCTAAGTCCCTTAGGCACACGTTTAACTCTAATACAATCACCCAGAAAACAGTTGTCAACCTGTAAATTTTGAAGAGTCAACTTTTGCTTAAACATGGCAAGTTCAGCTATGAATAGTCTAGCAGAGTCAGCACTCACCTCATGAAATTAAACTTTGCACAATATCAATCAACTCTCAAAGGAAAATATGTTGCTGTGTCCTGAGTTCCTTTCCATTTTATCTGAAATAACACAGGTATGTGAACAAGGTCCCCCCTACCATTGATGTCAGCTACAAGCCTTGTGCATCAGGATTTAAATTCTTGAATCCAGTTAAATGCTAAACCGGAAATGTTGGCTTGGGTCCCCTTAACCTGTTGCATTAATTGTTCAAGTAGTAAGATAAATTTATCAACAGAGTGATCCTCAAATTCTGCCATCCGAAAACCTCCAAACAATGCCCAACCAAAAGCAAACAGTAAAAAACACTGGACAAAAAGCAGACTAGTAACCAGGAAAAATGGAGTGAAGGATCCAAACCTGGAAAGCAGCTCCAAATCTAACATCTGCACCAGCACAGGATACCAAAACACTGTTGGCAGTTCAAAATCTATTATTCCACACCAGCACAGGATAAAAGCACAAAAATAACACTTAGTGTTTTTGCCCCTTTTTATTTTAAAATGGAACTTTATTCATCAGAGCATGCTCTGAAAAAAACTGACAGCGTATACCTTATATAAACTGTATAGCCAATCATATAACTAGCATGCAAAACAGCCAGTACAAAATACTTTTCCTTAAAGTGGCAGGTGAAAAAAAGGAGTACATTTAACACATAATAATGAATGTAAACCACTCTGAAATCCAAAACCTCATAACACCATATATATGTCAAACAATGAGTAATAATAAAAGTTAAGAATAATATATCATTTAAAGTGATAAAAAGTGAATAAATAGTAATAAGTAAATCAGATGCAATTTATACTAAAACATTTAACATAATCAAAAATTTGAGAGAGGTGTCCCTCAATCACAGCTAAGGCTTCTTAACCTAGTAGACTTCTTTGAGAGAGTCAACAAGGCAATGAATCAGGATAAAATGGTACATACTGTCTACCTTGACCTGTCTAAAGCACTTGATACAATACTGTACTCAGGTTCTGTAAACAAATTCATGGAATTAGGTATAAATCCCTATGTAACACACTGGCTAACCAGCTGGCTCACAGTTATGACTGAAGATATTAAGATATGGAAGACCACCTCCACTAAGAGGCTGGTTACCAGCAGAGTTCACTTCTCTTGGGCATCTACTACTCAGACATCAAGGCCAATATTAATGGCCTCAGGCTGAATAAGTTTGCAGATGATTGCAAACTGGCAGCAGTCATAGAACTGGCTCAAGGCACCAACACCCTACAGGAAGGTCTAACACGGACATATAACTGGTACCAATTCTATGGCTTAAAACTCAATGACAAGAAATGCATGAAAGTACCTTTTGTGAAATCAGCCACCCTGGGAAACCAAGTCAGTAATAAAATTTCCCTAAGAGTTGATCCAGTAATCAAGGATTTGGGGATGTATGTAGATAGTAACCTGGTGTTCGACCAAGATATGTCTAAAGTAGTAAAAAAAATCATTCTATGTTACTCAACTTATAAGTAAGGACATGGCATCCAGGTCCAGGGAAGTCATTGTGCCACTGTATTCGGCCCACACCAGACCCATCATTGACTATAATACACCCTTCAGTATGTACTTAATCAGGCACTGTAATAATGGGAACATCCACAGTGGTTTCTCACAAAAACAATAGGACATAAACACAATGTCCAAATACCTTATCTCTGTACCCTGTTTTTTTACAGATTGCTGAAAGTCGATCTTTGCCTAGAATACAGGGCATCCTTGGATCCCACTCTGATGGACCTTCTGCATATCAACAAAATGAACAGCATTAGAACAATTAGATCTAATGACCTATACTTTGTTTACAACATAAATATGGACATATTGGAGGGACAGGTATGCATTTCATCAAAAAATTCCAGTTCTCTGGAACAGGCTTTCCATCTGTGTGAAGCAAAGTTCATCCCTAACCCTATTGAAGTGTAACCTGGACTAGTGGATGAGAAATCAGAAATTCATTCCTGGCCTGGCACCTATGTCTCTGATGGGTAAGGGCAGCCATTAAGTAATGCTCTAGTTAACATACACCCATTAAAATAAAGACAATGACAAATAACTGATGGGATACATTTGGGTTGTTTGACTAGGCTTATAAAGGCCCTAGTGAGTTAGGATAGGGAAATCCACTTCCACAAAAAGACCAGTTGCTAGTGGAGTCCCACAAGGATCTGTGTTGAGGTCACTCCTTTTGGCATCTACTTCTCTAAAGTAATGGCAAATGTCAAGGGCTGACACAGGCAAACAACTAGTGCCAGAGCCATGGACTTAAACTCAATGTGAAAAAGTGCATAATAGTATCCTTGGGAAAGACAGTCACCCTTGAAAATTACAACATTAATAATACACCCCTTAAATTCAACCCGGTGGTCAGGGGTCTGGGAATACATGTTAAAAGTAGCCTAATCTTTAACAACCACATGTCTGCTGTGGTGAGAAAAGCATTCTGAGTTGCACAGCTTATACGTATGGGCATGGCACCTAGGTCCAAAGAGGTAATTGTTTCACTGTATTTGGCTTTTAGCAGACAAATCACTGGGTACAATGCACCATTTGGCATGTACCTGATCAGGTACTTGCAACAACATGAGATACTCAATCATTTACAGACTTATGCACAGCAATCTAATCCTAGGCTATAAGGCATCCTCCGATTCCCACACTGACGGATTTGTTGCACATCCACAAAACAAATAGAATCAGAAATTAAGATTATAAGGACCCAAACATCTTCTGCAACATAAACAGAACATGTTGGAGGGACAGTTATGTGTCTCATAAATTACCACTTCTCTGCAACAGGCCTCCCATCCATGTGAAACAAAGCTTATCCCTAACCATATTTAAGTATAACTTGGACCAATGGATGTAAAATCACAAATTTATCCCATGATTGGTATCTGTGTTTCTACTGGACAGGGTAAAATGTAAACACTCGATCTATAAAAGCTTATATTGTAACCATAAAATTCCTTGGGGTATTTACACATCTCAGCAATATCTGATAAATTTATAGTAAGCTTGGCTAGAGTTTAAATGGCTCTTTTGTTGGCAGCCTAATAACCACATATGAACTTATATGTAACAGTGACCAAGAATGATGATTTTCATGCAGATAAAGCAAACAGTGTCACCCACACCAACTGCACCACTATACTCCCTAAACTACCTAAATAACACTACCAACAAAGAACAAACTAAATGAGCCAAAGACCTATTACTTAATATACCCTTTATTTAGGTTCCTGTTACTTGATCGAACGTTTAGGTTAGTGAATACCTATATGTCGATCTGGTAATAGTGAAAGCAAAAAAACGCGAATGGCCGATTTAACACTGGGAAAGAATTCCCTTATTCGTTATGCGGATTTTGCCTCTTTCCCCACTGTAGAGCAATCTCGGAGTTGGTATATTTAGTTAGGGGGATGTGAGCGGCACAGCCCCCCACATAGGGGGTTTTGGTGGGCGAAGTCCCCCCACTTCATTTTGGTTTATTTATTTATTTTTTTTATTGCCGCCGAGGGAATTAATTCCCTACATTAAATGGCCCCTTCCACCTGGCTGTTGCTCCACAAATTCCCTTCACCTGACTGGTCCTGCTTAGACATAGATGCCTTCAACAGTTCATGTAACATCATCTTAGCTGATTCATCCAAATATTGCAAAAACCTAACAAGCACCCAGTGGTCCCCCATCCTCCTCCTTATCTCAAAATGCCACCCATAAGGCTTACCTAAATCTGGCTTCTGCCAAGCCCTTAGTCTTTAGTATATTAGTTATTTATGATCTACACTGAGTGCAAAACATTCTTACTCATGGTCTGCTGCTGCCCTTTTGATCCTACAACTCTCTGTATTTTCCTACTCCCTTTAAATATACACACCCCACCACTTCCTAACGGTTGACTTTTCAATATCCTAGGTCTGTCTGTCCATCTACTGTGTCTTGCTCTCCTGACTTATCAGCCCATGTCCACTTCCCAGAATGCTGCTTCCTATTTCAACCCTACCAGGTCATTCATTATACTTCCCTTCCTGGGCATCCCCCATTGCCATTTCTGTTTTGTATTTTTTTTGTTTATTTGTTTTACTTATATATATATATATATATATATATATATATATATATATATATATATATATATATTTATAGATGTACGTTCACTTAAAAATACCACTCTCAACCTTCAACATCATATCCATGTATCAGGTGTTGTCTCTAATAATTAACAATTATCTCATATATGCTCTTAACACACGTAGATATATATATTTATATATATGGGTCTACTTCACTTGATTGAAAGCTCACTACACTGAAACTCATTTGAAGGAGTATACTTGACTGAAAGCTCACTTGACTGAAACTCATTTCGTTGAAAGGTATATGCCCTTTTCCCCACTGTAGTGTGATCCTGGAGTAAGTATATATAGTAAGGGGGGTGGGGGGCACAGCCCCTCCACCTATTTAATACATTTTAAAACATATACATGGATACTTACAACTATAATGAATAACTTTTTTTAGAACACAATATGTACCCACCACATATGTATGCAGGGTGCAAGCCCCCCTGTACCCCCCACACCCCCTCAACTTATTATTCCAACTCCGAGATCGCACTACAGTGAGGAAAGAGATGTATTTCCTTAACCACACTGTACCGCGATCCCTTTACATGAGCAAACATAATATTTATGAATGCACAGTCCATTGCCAAATATACATATGTTGTTCGAATACTTCATAACCGTGCATGCAAAAACAAAACATAAAAAAAAAATTAAAAAAGTTTTGGGGGGACAAGCCACACTGCACCCAATGCCTCCTGCTCTGAAACTGCATAATATCAGGGAAAAGGGCATATTCCTCTACCACGAATATTGTGTCCTCTTGAACACCATCTGCTTAGTTGGCCAAATTTTCTTAGCTGAACACATGTTGACCAAAGCTAAATTCGCACAAATTAAGTTCTCCCCCTAGGTCCCCCTTAACCCCACTATGCCTTATCACCGTATTCAGCCATGCTGAATGCGAATATCCTCTGAAGCATGACCTGATGTTCTATTACTTTTAAAGCAATGAGTATAGTATTTAAGGTGTCAGATTTACTCCCTTTATCCCTCCAGTAGCATGGCTCAACCTAGAATACTTAAGCAACACTTGAACGCATGGCCTCACAGCACAGCACAGCAGCACACCACAGAATGTTCAGTTTTTGCCTCATATTATTTCTGTTGATCCTCATAAAATTGTGGGATTTTCCAAAGGACCACAGACTGAAGTCACTAAATGAGAGGCATTTGAGCTTCAGTCTTCATATCCTTCATACTGTGCACATTTTTGTCAACTAAACAGATGTTGACCAAAATGACATTCATAAAAATTAAATTATCCCATATCCCATGTGTATGTGTGTGTGTGTGTGTGTGTGTGTGTGTGTGTGTGTGTGTGTGTGTGTGTGTGTGTGTGTGTGTGTGTGTACATGTCTTTATATATATATAAGAGCATATATGAGATAATTGTAATGTATATGTTGTGATGCCCAGCACCTCTGGGCCAGTAATCAAGGAGCCTCACCACTAGCAACAGTGGGAGACATTCACTGAGGTGGATAACAGGTACACTCACAGTATCTCCAGGTGCAGCTCTCTGCATCAAGCACAATCAAGCACAATTTCCCTTACCAGCACACCAGGAACACAGTCAGTCCAGGGGTCATCTCTCTCTTTCTCCAGATCCCCAATAAGACCCCCCTCTGGCAGAGCTATAGAGTTAAGATCTCAGCTGAGTGTCCAGGCCAAGACTTCCAGCACCCTCTCTGTCCAACCTGTGCTTCATTTCCCTGCCCAAATAGCTGATACACACCATCTTTGAGGTTTGATTTACACACACATACAGCTGTGAAAGGCAAGCACAGGTATACTAGCTATGCCCCCTTCTCCCCAGACTATAATGTAGTTATGACTGCCACCAGACACTCCTGCTAGCTACCTTAAGGCTCTTCCAAGGGTACCCATTATACTGAGGGCAATTAATATTAATACAGATGGTAGTTGGACCAAGAGCAAAGTTATCAGGAGTGGCCCACAAAGTGTCACTAAATAAATATGCAAGTACTCTCCAAACATAAATATCTCTAAAAAGATTAGCCACAATGAAAGGTTTAAATATACTTAATAATAAATAAAAGATCAAGAAATACTACGTATATATTCACAGTAAAATCAGAGTTCAAATCACAAGAAATATTTAAAATACAGGCTCAGACAAATAATGAAATTAAACTAAGTCTCACAATATTCATAAGAGAATTACTGTACCCTACTTACTTAACAGAGCAAGGCAGATGATATGGTGAATGGTTCTTCTTGTTGTCAGACCCAAGACAGAATACAGAATGTTCAGTCTCACTAAGAGACTTCTCAAAATAATATCCAAAATGTTACATCTGGGACAGCTTGCAGAATGACATTACCAGTGGTCATCTAAATTCTAGTTCCCAAGCAAAATCCACATTGCTAGAAGCTGGCATGATTTTAGCACCTACCTGCAAAAATACACACACAAGGGCTTTTGCTTAGATCTTTGGCAGGTGCTGGAAGTCATAAAACAACTGTATGCCTCCACACTTCCAGAGTAGTAATTAATTCACCCCAAAGACAACACAGAAAGCTTCCTAGTACAGTCTTTGTGTCTCTGGCTGCATTGAAACCTGTGTGATAGCATCTTTATGGCCTAGCCTATGAAGTGGTTTAATTTCAGATTTTTTTAAAGTTTTCAGGACTGAGATTAACCCTCCAGTTCCTCTGTTAAAACATACACGTTTAACAGTTAAAGTAGTGCATGTACATTTCTATTCTCTTCAGTAAGGTACACTGTGGATACATTTCAAACACAAGCACTTTATAAATACATTTTAAACACAAACATCTGTACAAATCAGTTTCATATACACGACATACAGTTCTAATACATTTGTAACACAAGCATCTTGTATAAATTATCTTGATATTCACAAATGACATATAATTATTTACATAATTCCAGCTAACTGTGCTGGCAGTACTTCCTTTCATCACACACACAAACACACACACACACACACACACACACACACACACACACACACACACACACACACACACACACACACACACATATATATGGGTCTACCTGAGATGGTCGACAAGCCATTTGATCAACACTCATTTGATCGACAATTTATTTGGTCGACAGGCAGATTTGCCCCCCTCCCCAATGTTGTGCGACCCTGGAGTTGCTATATATAGCTAGGGGGGTCTGGTGGGCACAGCCCCCCACATTGGGGGGTGTGGGGGTCGACCAAATGAACTGTCGACCAAATGAGTGTCGATCATATGGCCTGTCGGCCATGTGATAGGGATCTATATATATATATATATATATATATATATATATATATATATATATATATATATATATATATATAGATGTATATTTATTTATAGATAGATATATGTATGTCTCATGTTTGTAGGTTCCACGCAGATATTGCTGTTATTGTGATGCTCCTTCCTTTCTGGTTGCATTCTTCTGTAAGTATTACTGCAGATGCTTCTTCTTCTTTTCCTCTGTGTAGCTGATCATACTTCCTTACACTCTTGTTCATCTTTTGGATTTCCCATCTTTTTAACTCAGTTGCTCATGTCACTTCTACCTTTTCTTCATAGGAACAACTCATCTTTGCTTTTTCACTTGTTAGCCCTTCCTCTGAAATTTAATTGCATTTTCTTTCCTGATAATCTTCTTGAGTGCCACCAGCTGACTGCATTTTGTCGCTTTTTTATTGTAGCTGCATTGTCATCTTTTTATACTTCGGAGGATTTGTTTTTGTGACAGGTTATTCATTTCAATATCCTGCAGATGTTCTGCTGTTTGCTGATTCGCTCTGACTTCTATGTTCATCTCTTGAAATTTCTACTCCTTATGGCACTTCTTTAATGCCTGTTGCCCTGCTCTGTTTGTTAATACCTTTGATGAAAATTGGATAATGGATGTCATTCCTCTCCTCTTTTTTTCCCTTGAAGCTGTTAGTCATCAGTCAGGTCCTGAAGTCCATTCTTAATCATTCACTCTGTCTTCCCCTCATCACCTGTTTAACATGCTCCTTTGAGTAATGTCCTCCTGGTGTGAAAGAAAACAGAGAGACCATCATGGAATGTAAGTGCTGATCATTGGATTAGGATGGAATGGAGCTCAGGATATCCTTGTATGGTGCGGCCCACATGGCTACAGTTAAATGTTATGATAGTTAGATGATAATAACCCTAACTGAGTTGCATTTCTGAAATCATGCACATCACTGCACACAACATCAGTTTGCGTTAGCTCCTCCTATACCTCTACAGCAATTTGGCATGGAGTCACAGCGATACTCCATCATAAAGGGCATGCCCATTCACAGGCAGTTAACCCAACCCTGTCTTCTGGAATGGGCAAACCAAATATCACTGCTCCTTACCACTACCACCACCACTTCCACCTGGTTCCACCAGCACATGAACACCTAATCAAACTTGTGTCATCTGGGTCAAAGTCAGGGCTCCATCTTTTTATGTCATGGTGCTCAGCTGTTTCTTTAAATTCTTCTCCTCTGACAATGATGTTTTCCTATCTTTTTTGATGCAGTTTTGCCAAATAATCAGCATTTCTTTTTATTTCCTACCATCTTGGTCTGTTATTTGTTTGTCTTCCACTTCTGAATATCTACACTTCTATACAGGAGAAAATATAGATAAAACATTCCTTAGTTATTCCCGTAATCCTTGCCTTTGCTTGTCTTGTGCAGTCTATGTCCATTCAGATATTTGTGAAAGGGTGATCATTTTTTTTTCTGGGTTTGAGGACAAAGTCCTTTAGTTCCTCTTCTGCTTTTATTTCACTGATTCCAGCGATTCTCAGTTTTTTGCCCATGGCCCATTTTTCATGTCTATCCAGATCATGTTTATGCTTGTACCTCAATTCTTAAAACTTTGAGATAGTCCGCATACGTTTTTAACAGCTCTTCCATGTTCAAAGCTTATTCCCTGCTTTTCTCTTGTTACTCCAGGACATTCCTACTTTATGTTGCTGGGCCTCTATTTTCTTCTGAGAAAATGTGTAACTTTGGAAACTTTTTCTACCATCTAAATTAGTCTATATCAGTGGCATGCTTAGCATATTTGACAACCGAAGCAGAATTTTTCTGAACAGCTCCCCCCGTGGAGATTTATTTCTGACATCTCCTCTTCTTCCTCCTCTCATCAGCCCCCTTTTCCCCATTTTTTTCTACATTGGGTCAGGGTATTGTGTTAACTGTTGCTAACTCTCTTGATTCACTGTCACACTCCTACCTTCTTCAACATTCAGGCTTGACTGTCGCAGATCTTTCACATAATCCTTCCACCTCTTTGCTGGATGTCCTTACTTCCTTGTAACCTTTTTCCTGTCTGTCCCAAATCTTCTTCACCAGATTGTCTTCTACTTTTCTGTACATATGTCCAAACCACTGTAATCTGTTCTCGCTGATCTTTTCCGCAATTGGAGCTACTTTGGCTTCTGCTCTTATGTCCTCATTTCTTCGTGTATCCCACAGTGTGCATGCTACCACCCTTCTAAGGTACTTCATTTTCATCACCTCTAGCTTCTTCAACTATTCTGACTTCACTAGCCAGGTGTCTGTATTATACAAAAGTATTAGTCACACCACTGTCTTGTACACCTTACTTTTCAGCTTCTTTGGCATTCTACTGTCAGAGACTACACCTGGCACTCTATGCCAGTTGACTGCAGCCCCTCTGATTCTAGCTTTAACCTTTTCATTCAGACTTCCCTTCTCCTCAACCACCCCTCCCAGATACTTGAAACTATTTACCTGTTCAACTATCTTCCCTTCTGTCTCTATTCTGAGCTTCTTCTGATTTCCCCAGCTTGCTGCCATTACCACCATCTTATCTATGCTTAGTTTCATCCCATATGCCTTCAGTTTTGCATTCCATTCTCCTATCCTTTGCTGAAGTTCTAGCTCAGAGTCTGCCTGTAATGCCACATTGTTTGCATACAGCAACTTTGTTGATCTGCCCACTCTGACCTTTTTGCTAATGTAGTCCAAAACCAGTATTAACATCAGTGGGCACAGAGCTGAACCCTGGTGTACACCCACTCCAACTGGGCTCAGAGCTGAACCCTGGTGTACACTCACTCCAACTGGGAACCCATCTGTGAGGCTGAACACTGTTCGTACTTGTGTCATTGGGTCCTTGTACATAGCCTGCACTAATTCTACCACTGTTTCTGGGACTTCAAACTTCCACAGTACTGTCCAGATCAGCTTTCCTGGGACCTTGTCATATGCTTTCTACAAGTCTAGGAATGCCCAGTTGAACTCTCTCCTCAGCTCTAGCTTCTTCTCAGGTATCTCTCTCACTGCAAACATTGAGTCAGTTGTGCTGCATCCTGATCCTAATCCAAACTGCTCATCTTCCATCTTACATTCTACTACTCTGCGCTGCAATTTATCAATCACCCTCTCCAGATCTTTCACGCAATGTGATAGACGTTTGACGCCTCTGAAGTGCCCACAGTTGTAGATGTCCACTTTGTTTTTGTACACTGGCATGAGTATGCTTATTCTCCATTCATCTGAGATATGCCTTTCTGTCCACACTGCTATTAGTACCCTCAAGAGCCAGTTCTCCCCTATCTCACACACAAACACACACACACACACACACACACACACACACACACACACACACACACACACACACACACACACACTAACCTAGCCAGTATACCCCCCTTCTGAGTGTCTTCCAATCCTGTACCTCATTTTCACTCATGGACACATGGATGCACACAAGAGGAAGAAACAAAGATATTACTTCAGAATCAGATCATAGTCAAATGGGGCCTTACGCAGGGTGATGGGTCGGGCCCTACACACACAGACACACACACACACACACACACACACACACACACACACACACACACACACAAAAGACACCCCACCCACAGCCATGCCAATGGCCCATTACTTAGCTATTTCTCCCCAGTTACCATAAACACTGTTCAAACCTCTGAGTGACTACTATTGTCTTCTTTACTTCTGCAATGATTACAGATCTAAATTTAATTTAAATATTTTATTTCAAATTTTATAGCACAATCACTAATAGACATATGGTAAATGAAACAATACAGTGTCACAATGAAAGAGACAACTTTAGCAGTAAACTTCTTTTCCACTGAAACTCACATTCATTGAAACTGCATTGAAACCCACATTCAAAGAAAATGCATCTGGCTAGTGGCAGGTAAAGTTAACCTTTGGGATGCTTTCAAGCCATAGACTCCTTGCACATTTTTAGGACCATGCATACATGCATGTGTTCTTTGATTCACTTGCCTGATTGTATTAAATTATATTCCTTGTATAATACAGGGTCACTTGTTACGGTGTGTTTCAAATTTGTAGTTTTGAACATTTTTTCCAGTAAGCAATGAAACAAAATATATGACCCAGTAATGACAAAAATGTCCATTTCAGAACATTCCAGCCATAAAAGGCCACTCAAATTTCTGTCATTATATCTATCAATACCAGTTGATATACACAATCTCTGCAGAAGTAAAAGTCATCTGAATAATTCCACATTAAACAGGTCTGCAACTAATGAACAGGTTGCTGCTAGCAACTTTATATTTTGGTGTTTCATCCACAAATTCAGTGCCTACTGCCCTTGAAAAATAAATCACCTATGTTACAGTAAAAATAAATTGTAAGCTGATAATATTGCAATAGGGAATGGATATAAAACCAACAACAGGTTCATAGTTACTAGGTGTCCTATCCAGGAGGACGCACCCAGGACTGCAACACCCCTCCCCCTTATAGTACAACACAGCAATCCATCTAAATGCTATGATGCTATAGGAGTAGAACCCATAGCCTTCTGCATAAAAAAAGTAAATATGCAACCTGATATGCTATGATCATTTGCTAAACAAAAGAAATGCACATTGCATGAGCAACAGTAAACCTCTCTTCCCTTGAAGCTCACATTTCCTTGAAAATGCAATGAAACTTACAACTCCTTGCAAATGCACTGCAACTCAGTTCCTTGAAAATGCACCAAAACTTATTTGTTGTTAGTTTGGTAGATGGTGTAAAGGATTCAGGCTCTTGTTTCCTATAACAAAGGTACCGGGATTGAGTTTGAGGAAATTTACTAACCTGTGTAGCTCTCAGCTGTACATATTTTTGCTTCACATTGTTAGTCTGTTCCTCACAAAATGTGTGGTTTTCTGGTAAATCAGTAAGGACTGAAATTTCTAAATAATGACATACATTTGAGTTTCAGGCTTCATGTTGTTCAGAAAATGCATGCTAATATGAATCCTGTTACTCTAGCAATGCTCTAAGTTTATAAGAGCAATATTTAAAACCTGTCCCAATTTTTTGGGCTTTTGTCCGCACATTATGGGCTTTGTCTAGATTTGAGAGGTATTCTAGCTAGCTAACTAAGTAACTAGCACATACACACACACACACACACACACACACACACACACACACACACACACACACACACACACACACACACACACACACACACACGCACACACACACACACACACACACACAAACACACACAAACACTCTCTTGTATTTAAATTTTGTGCAGAATGGTAGAATGCAGAAAAGGATTATGCAACAGGTGCATGCATTAATGCATGCGGACCTGTATAGACAGAGCGTTCTTAAAGAATATAAAAAAATAAAAACTATGAAGCCAATACAAAAATATATTTATTCTCCCGATACCTCAGCCTTTTGCCTTCAAGGGATAATGAACTACATAACTGCAAATGACATTTATTGGCTTCATAGCTTTTGTTTTTTTATGTTTACTAGGTTCATGGTGTTGTTATTACGTTCTTAAAGAACGCCGCTTCATAGCTTTTAGGTTCATAGGTAGGTACTAGGCTATTGGCCCTGGGTCCTATATAAGCCTAGCCAAAAAGGTTCACTGGCTTTTGCCACCCAAGAAAATTATTTTCCAGTGCCCCTATCAAGCAGTGCCACAGAAGTGATCCCTGGGGTGAATTTTCTATTTTTTATGTTTACTAGTTTCTTAGTTGTATTTTTTTATGTTTACTAGTTTCACGGTTTTGTTATTACATTCATAAATAACACCTTTAGAGGATCCAGCTCTAGCTTTAGCTTAAGCTTTTCATGTTTTAAAGTCAAAAATATTTTAAAAACATGGGCTGCACCCCTTTACTGTTTGCATCTGGGGCGGACCCCTCCCCCCATTAATATGCCTCTTGTCTTCACATACCTTCTACAAAATTTCTATCTTTCTTTCTTGTTGCTACTACATTGTTTATTCTTTTGTATTGAGTGGTTTCTTGTTGACATTTTTTATTTCTTAAGATTTTCCTTAATTTTGTAGGTTTTTTTTCTTTCATTCTTTTAGGCCAGGACATTTTTCCTTTTTTTGTGTGTGTGTGTTTTGTTAGGCCAGGCCTGATGCACTTCTTAAGTAAGCATTTTGGTTTGGGTCATCCCAGAAATTAAACCAAGGGGTTTCAGTTTGGCAGCATGTGGAGTTTATTAACCATCCAAAAGAGCTGCTCGAGTCTTTCATGGCAGGGCAATAATATGATATTTTGTGTACTGAAGAGATAGGCAGCATTCACTACAAGTCTGGGAAGGGCACAGTAAAGCATTTCTAGAATATTAAGTATAAGACGCTTCAATTAAGGAAAAGAATGGTATAGATTGATTAAGTTATTAAGATTGTGTCCTGATGCTGGTCTTGTTTGAGATGGGAGAGAAAGGAGTTACATTTCTAAAGCTGCTTGTATATTTTTAACAAACATGTTCAAAGCAGTGTTGAAGCCTTGAGTGAAGGATATGTTTACTTTGGATGTAGTTCAGTTAAATCTGATGTTAAGGTTCAGGAATACAGAGAATCATAAAATGGAGATCAGCTAGTCATATAAATGCATGTGTAAAGGTTTGGGATTATTCAAATATTGGTTCAAAGGAGTCTGAAAGCCATTACAAGTGATATGTGATTGGTAAGGAAAGGTTGTCTTTGACGCAGAGGAGAATCATTCAGAATAAATTAAGTTTGATTCCCTAACTGTGGATCAATGGGATCACTCATAATTGATTAAATCCAGGTTCATGGAAGAGCAAGACTGCATGAAAAGCCTGACAAGAACTTTTAAGTGTAATTATCTTATGGTCACCGGGATTGCTCATCCAGTGTTGATACTTTGTTCCTGGGAGTCTTTTCATAGGGCCATACAATCATAGGAGGTTACTAGGTTACCAGCCCTAGTTGCTTACAAGCCTAGCCAAATTTTCTGCTCATGCTCCCAAAGTTTTTCTTACATTTGTTTAGTGCAAGGCAAAGGAACTCATTTTGAACAGGATACTAACATGTCATAGGACACACACACACACACACACACACACACACACACACACACACACACACACACACACACATTCATATATTGGTTTATGGCAAGTGGTTGAAATATGCAAACACTGAATCACAGTCTATCGATATGAACATATTGAAAGACACATTTACCAAAAGTCCAATAAAAGAAAGTCAAATAAGACCGAAAAAAGAAAACACTCCTTTTCCTATCTTAAAAAAAAAATCTACAACCAGGTTCTGGCCAAATTTGTTTGAATAGTGGTAGCATTTCTGAATGGGTTTTTCTAAGGTGAAGTGTGGAGTTAGTGTTAGTATGCATTGCTAAGGTGGGCAGGGGGCTTTGCCTGTATGTTTGCCAGTAGTTATATTTGCATCTGGTATATTACAGCATCATATGGGTGACAATGTATGAGTGACTTCAGTCGTCTGTAGTCCATATAGTTTCTTGACTAAAATGTGCAATGAGGTTGTGTCAAGTTTATATCAACACCCGCTGAGTGATATGTTGTCAAAGAATGATATTACTATTTAACATGCCTCATAAAAGCACATTTCCACTTTTCGCATACATGTTGTTGTCAAGGAATCCACAGGTCAAGATGCCACAAGCAATATGTCATTATATGACTTATCACCTTGTGTGTCATGCTATGGGTATCATGACACAGCTGTCAATATAATACCCAGGAAATGTACATGATGCATGCATATGGACAGTAGGAGTATTAGGTACACTCTGGTTGGATGGACATATCCCACGAGGTCATCTCAGAAGTAAAATGCAAACTGTATAGAGACAACCCACACTTGCATATTCTGCAAATGTTTCTCATCACAGGTGATAGTAGTTACCCTCTCAGTCCTGTCTGATGAGGACTGTAGCAGATTATAATGCCACATTGAAAGAAGCATATAACAAAGAACACTAGATGGCATGGAGGGAAATAAGCATGTATTTCCTTTGTGAATGTGTCATTTCTGATATCTGAATACATTCAACATACACTACAGTGCATACCTGAGTAAACATTATGGATGGTCACTGTGTGTGCAATGCTGAACAGTGATAAGATCCAAGCAGGAAGATGTGATGTTGTTTGTATGATGGCATCCAAGCCTCCCACTCTATGGTACAGGGGTTCTTCATCCACAACCGCATGCACTAGAACAAAAACATGAACCAGATAGAGTATGGTATTGAAGAAGAGGCTTGGTAAGAACAGCATCGATACGCAGGAGTGCAGGATCAGTATGTCCTGGCTCAAGCATTGAGGTGAGTATTTAGTAAAATCCTCTGTACAATGTCATGTCATGTGTGCAAAATACACAAAGAGCAACATGGTGAATGCACTGTAGTTGTTACAGTGACATGATACATACAGGGAGCTCTACCCAGTTCATGTCCAAATGGTATCATAAGAAATTGCTATCATTTTAACAGTACTGGAAATGCTATAAATGGCACAAACATCATCTTTTGAACTGTTAACAGGCCAGTCACATAGGGTACCTAGAATTACTCACCCACTTTAAATAGGTGGTAATTATCAATGACCCCTTGAAAGCTGGCATGACACTGATTCAAAAGAGACTCAGGTGTGCTTTTGTCAAGTCAGTCAGGTATACAGGATTAGTGATGCTGGACCTCAGTGTACATTAGAAGGGTGTTTAAGTGCATGACCCAGGGTCAGATGTTAGGATATGGTCATGTAGTTGTGGGCACAGGATGAGTAAGAGATGACCAGGACAAGAAACAATAGTTTGAAGTGCACTGTCAGTTTCCAAAAAAGTTGCTTTCCATGAACCTCATTGAGAATGCTGATGCACTCCCAACTCACAGCTACAAAAAGCAGTCTGTAAAAATCCATGTCTCTAACAGCATCCACATGGTTGTTTACCACCATTATAGATAGTGACTAACTCATGTTACGTGTGTGTGTGTGTGTGTGTGTGTGTGTGTGTGTGTGTGTGTGTGTGTGTGTGTGTGTGTCAGTACAAATCAGAGCCAGCACAAAGTGTGATTTAGCATAGTTTAATGCATAAAATTAATAACAACATGGGTGAAGGGACAAAAATACATATCCCAACCCCCAAACCAAACCAGTTTCAGCTTAATAGCCTTCTTCAGTGGCAGACAAATAGAAAACAAATCCTGGGATCAAAAGATCCTTCTTATATAGCCAAGGCAAGTGCAAACAAAATTCCTATTGGATAGTTCATAAGTATTCATTTAGACCAGGAGGGAAAATCCCCCCCCCAGTTTAATTATCCATTTTTTTCCAGATAGCAGGTATTATATGACCCCACTAGTAGGTTTAAGATAGAACTTGATTACTTTTTGGATGAAGCCAAAGAACAAGGTATCATCACTAGGGTTGATAATTTTCATCTGAAAGTGGTTGACCCTAAGCAGCAATACCTGTATCGTCTTCCCCAAATCAATAAATATCCCAGAAATCCACCGGGAAGGCCAATAGTGACAGGCAGAGGGTCCCTTACAGAACCCCTCTCAGAATTTCTAACTTTATACCCGAAACCACTGTTGTCTTGTATATGTGCCCAAATTCAGGACACTACCCAGATATGCAACTGGAACCAAATTGGCAGTTATGTACCCTGGATGTCACCTCTTTGTACACCAATATTCCACACTGGGCAGGTTTGATAGCCCTCCAGTATTGGTTGGAGAGATCTAAACTATATGAAACAGGTTACGATACCTTTCTTGTTTGCCTGGCCAAAAGCGTATCAACAAAAAAAATGTGTTCTAATTTCAAGATCAGTGTTTTTGGCAAGTACAAGGAACAGCCATGGGGGCTTATTTTGCTCCTATCTATGCTGATCTGTTTATGGCATACTTGGAGGTGGAGTTGATTTATGATCCCTCTCATAATCTGTACATTAATGAGGTTGACATTTGGAGGCAGTACCTCGATGATTGTTGTTTGGTGTGGAGGTCAGATGAGACCTTTTTTGCAGGAGTTTGTTGACTATCTTAACGACAACAAATGGGGTATAAAGTTTGAGGTTAACTTTAGTAGGACTGAGATTACCTTTTTGGATGTCTTAGTTAGTCAGAATCTGGATAACACTTTGAAGACCTAGGTATATAGGAAATTTCCCCAGTACAACTCCCTCCTGCATGCTACCAGCTTCCACCCACAACATATCATCAGAAATAACCCTAAATCTCAATTTTTGAAGGTAAAAAGAATTTGTTCCAACTGCTCCTTATTTAACCATTATAAACAAGATTTAATCTACAGATTTAAGGATAGGGGATACATAGCAGGTGACATCAACAGGGCCAGCCAATTTGCTTCCAACCAAGATAAGACCAAATTATTGGAGTACCAGAGACAATTATCAGACACCAATTCTCAACTAAGATTTGTTACTACCTATGGCAGGAACACTAAATCCTTCATGCAGATTATCCACAGACACTGGAATATCTTGTTGGCTGAAAATAAGCTGTCTGACTATTTGGGAGACAAATGTTCCTTCGCCTTCTGTAGGGGCCGTACTTTGGCTTCCCTTTTCAGTCATTATAAAAGGTCAGATTATAGGGGCAATGTTTTAACCCAAAGAACATTGACAGGAGATATATTGGTGGGATGTGTCCCTTGCAGTCATTGTTTACACTGCCATCAGGAAAAAAAAAAAAACAAAGAATTCAGCAGCAAGAATACTTCTATGGTATACATTTCTTTTTTGGCCAATTGCAGTACAAGCTGGGTGATTTATCTGGCCACTTGTATATGGCATTTTATGTGGGCTAAACTTCAAGGCCTATGAAATTTAGAATCAGGGAGCACATGAGTGATATAAGACACAAGAAGCAATCCAATGCCCTTTATAAACACACTTGTAAACACAGCACTTCAGTATTTAGATTTACTATTATTGATCATATTATAGGGAATTGCAAGGATAAAGTTGGCTGGCACAGTATTTTGAATATTAAGGAGAAAAAATGGATAATTAAACTATATGCCCTTTTCCCCACTGTAGTGTGATCCTGGAGTAAGTATATATAGTAAGGGGGGGGGGTACAGCCCCTCCACCTATTAAATACATTTTAAAACATATACTTCTAGTACATAGAACAAAAATTAGCTTGTTTACAAGCTATAGTATGTTTGTAAAGGGCATTATTAGCATCTTTTTTACTCGTGTCATATATATGTTCATATATTCGTCTTTTAAATGCCCTTTCAGTTTTGCCCACATAGAAGGAGGTGCATTGTTGACATTCTGCCAGGTATACTATTCCTTTTGTGTCGCAGTTAGCATAAGTTTTACTGGTAAATGATCTCTTTCTAACCTTTAAGTAATGACTCTCTTTGTTCAGCACATATTTACACTGTTTACATCTGCCACATTTAAAAGTGCTTTTTTTCCTATGACTTGTTTCCTTATGTCCAGACCTATTTTCTAGCATATTTTTTATATTCCTATCTCTTCTATAACTAAATGTGATAGGTTGTTTGAATATTGTAGTAAGGTCTGAAAATTCTGAAAACATTTTCCAATTTTTATTCACTATCTGTTTTATAAGCCATGATTCATGATTAAAATTCATAATATAAGCACTATTAAAATCCCTATTATTTTTATCTGGTTTATCATTTTCTTCCATATTTTTCATATTTTGCACATTCATTTGAAACCCCTTTCCTAATAATGGACTAAAATCGCCTACCCTTCTTGTTTTCACCTCATCCATAACTTCATCTATTAATTTTACTGGATACTTCCTATCTAAAAACATTTCTTTTAGTTTATTACATTCATCCTCAAACTCTTTTTGTACCATAGTCATTCTTGATGCTCTAATAAACTGTCCCTTAACTAAATAATTTTTTTATTTGAAGGGGTGGGCACTAGTATAATATAAATAGGAGTTAGAAAATGTCTCCTTTCTGAATATTTTTGACTCAAACTTATTTTCTTGCTGGTTCTTATATATTGTGATATCCAAATATTCTAACTTATCTTTGTTAGTTTTATGAGTCAGTTTAAGAAAATCTGTTGTGTTATTAATATATTCCATAAATTCTTCTATTTTTCCATTTGATTCCAACCAAAAGATGCACAAATCATCTAGGTATCGCTTATAGAAATTATAATAATTCATATATGGTGATGCAGTAAGAAATTTTTTTCCCATATATTTAATACTATATTTGCGACTCTGGGGGCACAATAGGCCCCCATAGCTACTCCTTTTATTTGCCTAAAACATTCTCCTTCAAATACTACAAAGTTATATAACAGTATCAATTCTAAGATTTCCATAATTACTCTTAGTTCCTGCCAATTAAATTTTTTGATGTCTAGTAAAGCTTCTAGGAACCAATCCATTCTTATTTGATGTGGAATAACAGAAAATAAATATATAATATCCACTGTTAGAAATGTGATATCTTTATTATATAACTGATCATTTACACTTTTTAATAAGTCCCATGAATCTTTAAGATATCCTTCTTTGTCTATCCCTACATTCTTAATCTTCTCATCTACAAATCTAGCTAGTGGATATGTTTTAGACCCATTAGCTGAGACTATAGGCCTGATTGGTGGGTTATTTGTATCCTTATGTACTTTCATAGTGCCAAAAATAACTGGTATTAGGGATTTTTCCGCATAGAGATATTCAAACGTCTGCTTATTAATTAACCCATCTCTCATAAGTTCTTTCATGGCTAAATCAATTTTAGAATGAGCTATATTTATTTCATTTATGCACACTTCCTCATATCTATCTTCATTCCTTAATAATTCTTCCATTTTAGTATTATATGTAAAGTTATCCATTATTACTATTCCCCTCCCTTATCAGGCCTAGAAATCCTTATATCTTTATCCTCTCTTAATAAAATTCAACAATTGCCTTTCCTGCCACAACAGATTTGGTCTCATGTTTGTTTTCTCCAATTCTTTTCTCAATTCTCTCTCTACTACCCCCTCAAAATTTTTAAGCTGAGGATGTACAATAGGATTAGGAATACTTTTCTTTCTAAGTGTTTTTATATCAGTAAGGATAGTTTGGTTACCACAACTATTATTTTGAAATATGATTTCAAAATTTTTCTTTCTAATAAATAATTTAAATCAATAAGACTTTTACTAATATCACTTTTCATTGTAGGTACAATTTTTAGTCCTTTCATAAACAATCTGAAATGCCATTCATTAATTTCAATGTAACTATCCTTAAAAATATTAAAATTCTGATATCTAAACAGATTTTCATTTATTTTAACTATATCCTTATTATTATCGTCTATCATATCCTTACTAGTGGATTTGTTCATTAACTGTTATATTCTGTTGTTGATTTGTTCCGAATCCTCTCCAACCGTCTCGGTAGGGGAAAATCCAAAGGCTCATTCAAGTTATACATTTGATTTTCACTTTCCCTTGTATCTTGCTCATTTCCACTTATATTATTGTTATTAAAATGTACTTTAGCATGAGTATCATTATATGTCCTAGCTTCCCATTGATGTTTATTATTATTATTATAGGCTTGATTGTATATATCTGAATCTCCTTGTATATCTCTACCATTCCTTTCCCATCCACCAAACTTTTGTGCTCCATAACCACCTTCATATCTTCCCCTCATCATCGTTTTAGGGTAACATCTCTTCTCTTTGTATTCTAAGATATCCCTCTCTATTTTCTTAGCTTTTCTTCTAGAATTATTATAACATTTTTCATCCACTTTCTTTTTAATGTTAAAATATTTAGCTTTTTCATTTTCAACTGTAAATAGCAGGTCATTCATGATTTTATCATTAACTTCTATTTTATTATAGACCTTGTTCATTTCAGTTTCGTTGTCCCTAATAATAATTCTCATAATACCAAACCCACATTCATCAAAGATTTTCATGTAATCCTTTATACTACTTTCTTTTGAATTATTTGGGTATATATAAACCTGTAACCCTTTAGGCACAATTCCTAACAATAAACATTTCCTTAAATATTCATTGTCTAAATCCTATTTATATTATACTAGTGCCCACCCCTTCAAACAGAAAAATAATTTAGTTAAGGGATAGTTTATTAGAGCATCAAGAATGACTACGGTACGAAAAGAGTTTGAGGATGAATGTAATAAACTAAAAGAAATGTTTTTAGATAGGAAGTATCCAGTAAAATTAATAGATGAAGTTATGGATGAGGTGAAAACAAGAAGGGTAGGTGATTTTAGCCCATTATTAGGTAAGGGTTTTCAAATGAATGTGCAAAATATGAAAAATATGGAAGAAAATGATAAACTAGATAAAAATAATAGGGATTTTAATAATGTTTATATTATGAATTTTAATCATGAATCAGGGTTTATAAAACAGATAGTGAATAAAAATTTTAAAATGCTTTCAGAATTTTCAGACCTTACTACAATATTCAAACAACCTATCACATTTAGTTATAGAAGAGATAGGAATATAAAAAATATGTTAGAAAATAGGTCTGGACATAAGGAAACAAGTCATAGGAAAAAAGGCACTTTTAAATGTGGCAGATGTAAGCAATGTAAATATGTGCTGAACAAAGAGAGTCATTACTTAAAGGTTAGAAAGAGATCATTTACTAGTAAAACTAGTGATACAAAAGGAATAGTATACCTGGCAGAATGTCAACAATGCACCTCCTTCTATATGGGAAAAACTGAAAGGGCATTTAAAAGACGAATATATGAACATATATATGACATAAGTAAAAAAGACACGAATAATGCCCTCTACAAACATACTATAGCTTGTAAACAAGCTAATTTTTGTTCTATGTACTAGAAGGTATCCCACAAGAGATTAGAGGGGGTGACTGGGAGAACAGAATAGAAGTAAGGGAATTGTATTGACAACTGGTATTAGAAGCTAGTAAACAGCCAGGATTAAATTAACATGTTTCTATGGTGCCTATCCTAAAACTAAGAGCAGCTAGATTATGAATAGGATTTTATTTTATAATGATATGTATATATAATCATATAATATGTGTTGATATACATAATGTGTACAGAGAGGGATTTTTAATTTTAACTATAGTTAAGGTGAAAGTAATGACAAAAGCTTTTTATAAACTGTGAAGATACTTGATTTTATAAGTTTTATGAAGTATATGTAATTTGCACAAGATATCACAAGATGCTGCTATTGAGTTAGATTATTTTAAAGTTTCATTGCATTCTACTTTATGTGAATTTTATGTGAATATATCTCTTTACATATGAATGAATTTGATATCCCTAATACATACCTTCTTTCTTTATAAACATTTCCTTATTTGCATTGTTATATGTATTGGTTTATATATGATATTTTATCTAAAATGTTTTCAAATCTATGTTTATATATAGCACTTTTAAAAAGGTTTTGTTAGATGTAGTTTATTATGAAAACTAATCCTGTTAATGGATTGTTTTTACTGACTGGGTAATTAATGTCACAAGTCTGTATGAAATAAGAGTTTGCAAGTTATGAGCATGCTGATGAAGTTACATTGCTAACGAAAAATGCAGAGAAGAAGTTCAACATTTCTCAGTCTGTTCGAGTGGCTCGTGGCTCCAAGTGCTTCTGTTTCTTCTTTAATAATACCTATACTTCTGGACACTTGACAGGTTTCACTGTGGCTAAGCACATTCTTGCCCTTGGAGACACAGGAAAAAAAAAAGGGACGGTAAATACGGAGACCCAGAAACAACAGCGGCTCATTCAAAACTCATTCCTCCCTTGTGCTCTGCTGTTTACAAATAATGATTAACATTTGGGAGAATTGACACAATTGACCTACAAATTAGGGACAGCATTTGCGAACTTTTTAGAAAGTGGAGAAATCGCTACTTATATATTATCGGCTTGTTTCCAATCTGGTTGCGATAATACGTAAGTACCAAATATATATATAAAATTACTCATCTAATCATCATCTAATTCTAAGTATATATGTGCTTGGTCATGGTAGGATATATGAGTCCAAAGCCATTGAATATAGTCCGTGAGACTCAAAAAAAGGATCTTCAGACCAATAGATTGCCAGAACTGTATAATAAAATGACTGAATGAATATTTGATGTCTTATGTATACTTGCTTAATTTATCTAGGTAAAGAAAACATACAAAAGCTGTAGGTTCCTATCTGTTGCATTTAGAATTGCTAGGTATTTTAAACATACATAATTCAATGCTTATAAGTGGCTATAACCCAAAAAAGAAAAAGAAAAACAAAACAGTACAATCAATTCCTTGAGCATAGCACAACATTGCAATAAAATGTAAAAATTCCTAAATGCATATCATGAAAACCAGTTAAAAACAAACTGCTGCCAGTGAAACTTAAGTGAATCACCTATCTAACAAGGATAGAAGAATAAGGAATACATACCAGGGTACCTGCATTCATAAAACTTCACAGTAAACATCTAAGCAGGTGTGCTATTATAATCACAATCTTTATAGGCAAAGCCCATGTATACTCATGAAAGTTAAAAGCTTAAGAATAAAAGCTGACTACCATTGCTAAAAAACATCAATCATTATTCAAGTGTTATATGTATAAATGTGTATGTCTGCTTACAAGCATCATGTCTTATAATCTTAAGGAACACTACTCAATCAGTAAAATAAAGATGAAAGTTCCTTACCTGATAAAAACATCCAAGAAAATGTGCTAATTTTTTATTTTTATTTTTATTTTTACATTTGTTGACCAGGCTAGTAGAGGCCCGGGGAGAAAAGCTCCAAGCATTAACAGTGACAAGTTTACAATATAGCAAAAAAACCCACTTAAAATCACAATAATCATAATTAAGTTATAAACCTGCAGAACAAAGCCAGTGAAGGGGCATAGATCCTGAAAGCATCAACAGAATATAAACAAGCCTGAAATTGCTTAAGAACAATCCTCTATGTGTACTGAGCCAATCAAAGAAATCTGCGTGAAAGAAGGATGCTACAGCCTATCATTCCCTTGAACTGGAGTCAAATAATCATTGTAAAACTTGACTTCACAGTAAACATCTAAGTAGGTATGCTATTACAATCACAATCTTTATACTAGAAATTAGTTTGTTTTATTTCTTACTATACATTGGTAGATAGTGTATTGTCTAATTTGTTGTTAGAGCTTCTACAGCTGATTGGATAGTTTGTTATGATGTCATAATTATAATAAGTCTCTGATTTGTTCTTTGGATTTTAAATAGTGAGTGTTAATCTGTGCATTTTTAAAGTCTGGTGAAGCATTGAGGTCAATGCAAAAGTGCTTTCTAAGGTATAATAAACATTTTATTGGTTTATTTTACAAAGCTGGCTTGTAGTCACTCAGTTTTTGTTCTGGTTCTGCATATTAATTTAAAATTCTTATTAAAAGGAAAATGATTACCCCCCTTTTTCCACTCTCATCCCATTGCTTGGAATGTTTAATGAAATATATATGTGTGATCATGGTTCTCTCTTGTCCTTCCTAATATTTTTTTCAGATAGTCTGTTATAATAGCCCAACATTCTTATCTTAAAGCAATAAAAATGTGCCTTATATGTACATTTCTTTCTTCACAACCTCCCAAGAAAGTCCCTCATCCTTATGACGGCTAGAACAGAAGTTGCTCTGATATTCAGCAGTACCTGTATTGTGTGCTCCATTCAGGGATTTCTCAGTTTGGAGATTTACTCCCCTACTGCCTATATACCTTCCCATTTCTGTCTTCTCAGATTTTATCAGTTACACCCTCTATTTTGCCACTGGTACCCACCCATTTTGCTACCTACTGAAGTTAGTCTCACTGGCCTATATTTACCTGAGTAACTCCTTGTAATCCACCTTCATAGATGGTCTCCACAACACTGCTTATCTCATATTTCCCAGGAACTTGTAAATGACTTAAGGGAAGTTTTGTAAAATTCTGACAGACATATAACAAAATCTTTTGCTGCCCTGTATAGCATCCTAAAAGGATCCAGTCTGATCCCTTCACCTTATCCTTTCTCTGTGTGTAAAATGGGCCACATTATTTGATAGGATTGTAAGACATACAAAAATACATACCCTCATGTTGTACCTCCCTTTCTCAAGAAGAGCAAAGCAGATCATCCCCAGAGTAAATGTATGGGTACCCATCCAGTCATCCAGGTTTAATCAAATAGATGTCATGTTGTCAGTCTGACTTTCAAGAGAAGTCTGTTTCAAAGGTGAAGTAGGTTATCGGTAATTCATTTTTCTTTCCAGTGGGTTTTGTTTATGTGCTTGTATAGATTTATGCCCCTAGTTCTGGTATTAGTGCAGCTGTTAGACTTGCAGAGATACAGACAATCAATGGGAGCGGGTCTCTAACATCTCAAAGCCATGCAAGACCCTATAAGATACCAAGTGAAAGGATAACACTTCTAGCTTCCTGATCTCACAGGGACTTTAGGCCAACAACCTTCTTGGTTATTAGTGTGGTGCATTATCTTCCTTCAAATGTGAAATGAATAATCGGATGGGTATTTGCAAATGCAACCCTGGCTTCACTGGACTGACCCTCAACAAGAGGGGAGGTTCAGTCTGAGAGTGGGTACTGGCAGGGTGTAAATGGTCACTAGCCTCAATTGCTGTGCATTTCCTATGATCTTATATATGCAACTTCCAGATCTCTTTAACTTTCACTCTACCCCATCAACTACCATGCCTCCCAGATCATTGCTCTTTAATTCCTTTTGTTTATGACAACTGACATGAAATACTTATTTTTCTTTTTGTTTCTGACCTTTTCAGGCTTGTCCATTAGTTTTCCTATCAATATTCTTCCCTTTTCCTGTATTGTTAAAGATGGCCATCTTCATCACTAACCTCGTTTCTTTTGCCATACTGACCTGCTATGGAATACTTGAAACTGATAGTGATAGCTTTTGAGAACTGATTATAAAATAGGCTAGTAGTTATGTCTTGCAGTCCAGCTACCACTGCAGACATAGAAAACAGAAGCCACGTGAAGGCATATTTTACTTATAGCGGACTGCATACCTGTAGTAGAAAAGTATTTGTTTACTTGTCCATTTGTTTTAAGTGTCTTATACTTGTTTTTAATTTTTTTTAATTGTTATCCTTATCTGTCCAAGGGATTGCATTTTTTTTATGAACCCATCCATATACTGTAAAAAGTATAGATTTTTTATTTTAATACAGCAGTATGTTCCACCATCAGACTAAACATACAAACAAAATATGTTGGTGTAAGGTGGTAATACATATGGGAAAGTAAACATATTCAGCAATTCAGAGCAGAATTCATTACAGAAGAAACTGCAAATGATGAAACCTAATTCAGTATGGAAAGCAGACATGAGAATATTTTGTTTTACTTGACATATTTATTTTCATTGGATATTAAAACACATTGATAAACAATACCTTTACAGCCTGGAGGAATGTCGAGGAAGAAACACCTAGAACAGTGGAGAAAAAAAACAGTCAAACATTTTTACAGAAATATGAACCTCCTGTAGTCAGGTTTTGATGATATTGTCAGATAACAGCATATTGATAAAGTATTATTCCTTTCCCATGGGGATAAAAACAATCATGATTAATTAGCTAAATTTCATAAAAAGGTTATTTTTGAAATTATTCAGAGTATGCTTTGTATTTTGAAGTAAATCTGTTTTGCAACTACAACTTTTGACAGACTGTTTTTGACTGCAATGTTTGGATTAAAATCATTTAGTAATAATTCAGGTCCTGATGTGCATCTGTGGCATGAAACAGAAAGTGTGCTTCACATATAAGTGATTCAGGTAATGTAATAGCTAATTAGAGTTAAGAAGATGCATGATAAACCATTATAAATTAAGAATTTTCATTTCAATAATTATTATTCATTTATCTAATTCTATAATAAAGATAGGAAATCAAAGACAGATAGGAGGAGGACTCTCAGCAGTGTCTGAATGAAGAAAATCCTACAGAAGCTGTACTGCCCCAGACACAGCCTATGATGAGAGAAGAAGAGGAGACCACCTAGAAGAACAGCACTAAGGAAAATTAAGTAAGGGAAAGATGCAGGCTCAGATGAGGGCATAGCAGATATGATCAATATGTTGGGTGAGATGGGGAAACATGGCTCTTGAGGGTACTTATACTAGTATAGAGAGAAATGCATATCCCAGACAACTGGAGAATAAGCATACTAGTACCAGTATGCAAGAATAAGGGGAATATTCATGACTATGGGCAGCACACAGGTATCAAACTCATGTCACACTGCATGAAAGGTCCGGAGAGGGTGATTGATAAATGAATTTGCAAAGTAGTAGATAGAAAGATGGCAGATGAGCAGTTGTGATTCAGATCAGGATGCAGCACAACAGACAAAATGTTTTCAGTGAGACACATAGATGAGAGGGAGTTAGAGATGAAGAAAGAGTTAGAGAATTCATAGACAATGTCCCAAGAAAGCTGATTTGGGCAGTCATGTGCTGGTTCAAAGTTTCAGAAACATTAGTGGAATTAGGGCAGGCTATGTACAAGAACCTAATGACACAAGTACAAACAGTGTCCAGACTCACAGTGGAGTTCCATGTAGGAGTGGGTGTGCATTAGGGTTCAGGTCCAAGCCCACTACTGTTCATATTGGTGATGGACTACATTAGCAAAATAGATCAGTGGGGACAGATCAACAAAGTTGCTGTATGCTGACAATGTGGCATTACAGGCACACTCTGAACACAAACGTCAGCACAGGAAAGGGGAATGGAATGCAAAACTGAAGGCACAATGATGAATCTGAGTACTGATAAAACAGTTGCAATGACAACAAATGGGTTAAATCAGATAAAGCTGACAACTAAGATAGAAGGAAAAATAGTGGAACATGTGAACAGCTTCAAATATATCAGAGGGGTGGTTTAGGAGAAGGGAAGTCTGAATGAGGAGGTCAAAGCTAGAATCAGTGGGGCTGCAGCCAAATGCATAACAAAAAATGCCAAATAAGCTGACAAGCAAAGTGTACAAAACGGTGGTGCAACCAGTACTATTGTGTGGTACAGAAACTTGTGCAGCAAAGGCAGAGCAGCTGAGGAAGCTAAAAGTGATGGCAATAAAGTGCCTGATATGAGTGATAGGATGCACACTGCACACTGTGGGACAGATGAAGTAATGAGGAAATAAGGGCAGAAGCCAAAGATGCTTCAACTGCACAAAAGGTCAAAGAGAACAGTTTACAATTGTTTGGGCACATGTGTACAAAAGCAGAAGACAGTCTGGCAAAAAAAAGATTTGGGACAGACAGGAACAAGGCAAGAGGAAATGAGGGCATCCAGCAAAGAGATGATATTCTTTGGCTTAGGAGGTTCACACATCTTATACTGCACTACAGATAAACTGGTAGCAGAGATAGTGTCATGAAATTAACAATTAGGAAATCCTTCGATATAAAAAAAGTCTAAAATTATGTCATCTACTACTATTAATCCTTTGCAAATAGATGGATAAGAAGTGAAAGCTGTACATGTACTACGAAAAGGATGGAGGCCATGCTGTTTAGGGGAAAGAGGCAGTTGTCAATAGGAAAGCCGAGGAGATGAAACTGAATATACTTCCCAGAATTTTTCAGAGTGGAGACACTATGGCAATAGGCCTGAAGTCTCAGATCATTTGAGTTTCTGCCTTTAGCGATAGGAAGAATTTAACACCTTTTCCACATGGTCGGGACATGCCTTTCAGTTAAGGAGCAGTTGATTAGGATATAGACAGGAAAACTAGGGCATCAACAGCAACTTTTTATGTATTCAGATGATATATTGTCATGGATAAAGATAGTAGGTTTTAAGGTTAATAATAATTTATTAATTGTAGAAATTGAGTCTGGTTTGAGTGCAAGTACTTTGGAGGCTAACAAGGGAGGAGAAGAACCTGTGTCAGCATGTGCAGAGGCTTTAATAAAAGAGGTTTTAGATGAGGTGAGTATTGAATTTACTGGCTATGCTGTCAGTATGGTTTGATAAATTATGTGCAAGTTGCATTGGTGTACTGTGTTTTAGCAACTGGTTGATTGTAGTCTAAAAAGCTTTGGGGTTGTTTTAACTTGCTGCCTGTATATTAAAATAAAAGTATTTTATAAGTTTTGATTTGATTTGCTGGAGTTTTTCAGACATTTATAGTATTGATGGGCAGCTATGGTTTTAACATGCTTCCATTTTTTCCAGACTATTTTCTTTCTTTCATGAGCATTTTAGCACTGTTTGAAAGCCACAGTACTTGATTTGATTAATTATTTTGGTTCTTATTGAGACTCATTCATTTGGTATGTTAAGGAAACCGAGCTGAACAGAGCTATATCTCCATTAATCGAAAGGGTGTGAAGAGCCTGAAAACTGACTGATTTTAGTGCTGCAATTAATTGGTCCTTACTTAAGGAGGACAGGTTACAAGCAAGGTTATACAGATGCTGTTTTTGATTACATTTATGATGCATTATTGTGAAGATGGGTAGGTATCAGGTCAAGCACCTGTTGAGAAGATTGTTTGGGGCATTAGGGAAAAGCCATGCTAAGGTAGAGGCTTTACCAGAGTTTTTGTAGTACTTTGTGATAGTTGGAATAAGCTGAGTGAAGCCCTACAGATTAATGACATTAGACAAACTGTTACTGTCAAAAGGTTGACAAATAATATTCTGGTTTTCTAAAATGATTGTCTCAAGTGAGATGTGCAATGTCCATGATAGATGTTCTTTAGCAGTAACTATGCTGCTTTCTAGGAGAAAGTAAGCTCTTATAATGCAAAGGCTTTTGTGAACACTAATTTACAAGGATACTACAATTATTTCAGCACTGAAGAATGAGGATGGTCTTATATGAGACCTAGAGAGGTTTAAAGTATTCTCGTAGATAATGGCTACCCCATCACCTTTTTATGGGTTCTCTCAAATCTTATGGTGTTATGTCTGTGTGATAAGATTTATGCATCTTTTATCTCTTGTCTAAGTGTGAAGAAGACAGAACTGTGAGTTATCACAAAGTTGCTGTTGCTACTAGTATATCTGGGGAGAGGCAGACTACCCAGGCATGCACATCACTAAATTTGTTTCTTAGAATTTTAAAGTTAGCTGTGTATAGATGGAGATTATATGGCTTTGATGGATCACTCCTTTGTGATGTGGCAGACTTATTATTTTTGAGTGGTTGCAGGACCTTGGTTAGTATGGATGTCACTCCATATTTTCAAATGAAATGACTGTAGAGTCTATATATAAGGGTATTTGATTTTCAGCATTGGTCTATGGAAGGCTTGCTGATTATGTTGTTGTGGGTATAATACTTTATTTTAAAGAGGTGGACAGTAGCAGAGGAGAAGAGATTAGGAGCTATTAAAAATTGGATATGTGTACTGTTTGAAAGATGACTGGGCTGGGTATGGGGGCTGTATATAGAGGTAGGTGTTGGTAAGGTATATGGAAGGCAGCAACTGTGAGAGATAATAGTATAATTAAGAGGTAGAAAGGGGAGTAAACATAGAGAGTGAAAAATATGTTAAAACTAAGGGGTAGTTGAAGGGGATGATGTGAAAGTAACAGGAAAAAAACAATTGTTATAACTAGGGAGTAGACTGAGGGGAGTACTGGGTAGGTGTATAAAAGAAAATGTAGGAGAAACTACTGGAAATAATAAGGAGTATGACAGGAAAAAGGGGGAGGGTTAGCGTCATGTCTGTTTGGCTGCTGCATTGGAGATGTAGAGAAATGTGACTGGGGAAGGTGTTATATGCCTTTAAGAGGGGAGGGAATTAGGTGGAGTTCTGGGTGGAGACCAGGTTCTATAAATATAATAGAATGAAGGGGGTGGGAAGAAAGCATAGCAGGTGACAGCTCCCACACCAGCAGGAGAAAATCATTGTGGGCATGCTCAGTGTGAAGAAAACAGAACTGCTGAGTTTTCATGCAGGTAATTTCTATACAGGTTTCTTCTACCTTTAAAATGCATTTAAAGTAAAAAGATGCTGCTTTATAAACAATGCTTGGAACTGTATGTCTACAGTTTGATGAAACTGTAAAGCTGCATTATTACCTCAGTTTATGGGGGGGGGGGGTGGCATGGATGTTCGAGCACCATTAAGGATAATGGTGAGTTTACCTTTTTGACCATTGATGTGGAGAACTTGTTTACAACAATTCCACATGGTGAGGGCTTGATATACTTTAGGTAAAGCCTATATAGAAGTAAAAAGTTGAATATGACAAAAGATTAATGTCCTGGTAGATCTTATGGAAATTGTCTAAAGAACAATTACCTTATATTTGAGGGGGAGTTCTTCCATCAGATCTCAGGGGTTGCCATGAGGGCTAAATGTGCTCCGGGCTTTGCCAATCTTGTGTTATTTTATTGGGAAGAACTGTTATTTTTCAGTTTGTATATAAAGAAAAAAAAATAGATTGTATAATAGATTTTTAGATGATATTCTCATTTTATGGAAGGGGAATGAAAATGGGGCCAAAGTGTTTGTGGAATATCTGAATCACACCACCCCCTTCTTTAAATTCACTAGCCATTGGCATGTGGACTCAAATGAATTTTTGGATTTTCAAATAACAAGAACTGAGGTGAGGCTGCAAAGTGACATCTTTAGAAAAACGACCTTTAGAAACTCCCTTTTACATTTTGACAGTTGTCGCCCCTTTCATCAGAGAAAAAGTGTCATTAAAGACCAAATAGTGTGACTGTCATGGTTGGTGAGTGATAACAACACTTACCAAAAGGAAATGTGTAATTTGATAGGGATGTTTTTGGAGAGGGGTTACCCTTTGAAATTGCTCCTGAAGGTTTGTAAGGAGGTATTAAGTAAAAGAAACACTTCTTTTCCTCCAATTTTGTGGGGGGTATGACCTTAACACACAAAAGAAAGAACAGGGGGTAGTTGGTGAAGCATTTATTTTGAGGTATAATTATCAGGCACCTCAGATAGTTGAAGTGATTAATAAATCATGGCAAGCATGTTTTTCTGAGGAAACTAAAATGAAGTTAGGTACTATTCCTAGAATAATTTTTAACAGGGGGAAGAATATTAAAAATATCTGGAGAGACCTAAGGTAAAAAAAAAAACAGAATTCACTCATGTATAAATGTGGGGCATGTAGGAACTATAAATATATCAATGATGGCCTCTACATTTCTATGTATGGGTATGATAGGACTATACCCTGCCCAGGTAGATTCTGTTGTAATACATATATGTTGGCATACATTGCAACATGTGTAGGCTGCTCAGGCTTCTATGTGGGCAAGACAGTTCATAGGTTAAAAGACAGAATATCAGAGCACCTTAGAACCATCAGGAACATGGATGAACATAATGCCCTTTTTCCCATAGTAAGGTTTGCCCCAATTTCAAAAAGTTTCTTCTTTGTGATTGATAAAGTTACCTTAAGTGACAGAGGTGGCAATGATAGGCTGAGGGTGGAAGAGAAAGAATATATATGGCAAGTTAGGCTTAATGCCACTACTCCCCCTGGCTTAAATGACAGCATACCTATTATGTCTGTTTTAAAACAGAGAGCTAGTAAAATATAGGAATGTACAAGGACATTTGTAATAATTTGTAATGTGTTTGTTTTTATTTTTGTTTAAATGGGTGGTTGAAAAATTATGTATTATGTGAAATATGCAAACAATCTTTTTTATTTGAAAAATTATGGAGTGCAATATTGCTTTTAATGACTATAGTATTCATGGGGTGAGGAACATTGAGGGAATGTTTGTTCATTAAATGGTTGCTAAGTTGAGCACTTTGTGGGATAAGCTGATTGGCTGATTTTAAGTAATGATGTAATTATAATGTGTGAGTCTTCTTACTCTCATTAAGTCTGAAGAAGCCTAGGTGTTTGGTGAAACCGCTTAGTTTTACTGGGAGAATCTACACTATCAGTGGTAATAAAGTGGAGTTTTTAGTCTGCATTGTGTTTTAATTTTTTTATTTTTCATTATTAGTTGCTGCTCTGTTGGGTTATCATGTCTTTTTGGTTATGTGCTGCTCATATTGGACTTTTTTTTTAGAAAATCGGCTTGCAATCCTATTACCATGTACAGCTGTTTTGTAAAGTTGCATTCACTGGAATCCTGAGCCGTCTTTCGTGATTTTTTTTTGTTGTGATAAAGCTTATAACTATTCCCTACTTCTTGAAGCTGATCTTTCATTCCGTTACAAACTTCAGCATGCTAGTAATGTTTTCTGATAAAGTACTTCTCCTGGTTTGTGTTCAATTAGTACTTTTGTACTAGCATGATCAGTAAAGAACTATATCCCCACCTACCAGTATACTGCTGCCATAGCAGCACTTAAGTGCTCTCAAAATCTCTGCAAGAATAAGATTTACATAGAAGTAAAATGTGCTAAATTGAGTATTAACCGAAAAAGTAGTGGAACTGCAACAAATACGACTGATAATCCAAACAAAAGCAGAGAAACACAGGAAACATATGTATGACATAGCAGTGGGCAAGGACACTAATGCTTTGGCTAAACATTCAAAAGTATGTTTAAATTCTAGATTTGTTTTTTTAATATTGGAACAAGTTAAATATGATATTGGGGGGGGGCATGGGAAGAAAAAATAGAATATAGGGAGTTATGGTGGCAAGTGACCCTTGAGGCAGGAAATTACCCCGGTTTGAATGACTATGTTTCTATACTGCCTTTGTTGAAACTGAGATCAGCTAAGCTTTGAATGTAAGGATGTAGTTTATGGAAATGGCCACCAGATGGAAATAGATTCCCACATTCTCATGGTTATTTTTTGCTATCTATAATGATGGAGTAAAGGACACATTTCAAAGTGTTTTTCTATTTAAAAACATGTCATTTTAACTACACAGACACAAATTATTTTTAATAAAATGTTTTAGCATTGTTTTTAAATTAAGGTATTTAAATTTTAACATTTATAATGATAAAAGATGATAGAATGAAAATAAGGTGGTTGTATTTTAACATCGGATTTTAGTCTCAAAATTATCTTTTATTCATTGACTGTTTTAAATTGAGAGAAAGTATTCCTATTGGTTTCAGTTAATTTAATTTGATATAAATATGAGAATTTCATGATTCACTAGTCATCTGATGAAGTCTATTTGTAAAGGACGAAAACGCATTGTTGAAAGTGAAGGTGTTTATGTTGGAGAGTTTTATGTTCGTATAAAGCATGGGTGAATAAACTGTTGGACTATTTAGCTTTTGGTCTCCGCTCCATGTTTCTCTGCTTTTGTTTGGATTATCAGTCTAAATTGAGTATTAGCAACACAGTCCGGATGTTTCCAACCATTTGTACACATTTTTATTCATTAAGCTGACTGCCAAAAGTGCTCACATTCAGTATCAACTAGACAGTAGCACCATTAATCCTGATGCCAACATGAAACCTCCCCTTATGAAATGCAGATCCTGCCAAGACTGACCAAAGGCATTACCAGCAGAAAAAAAATGTACCGGTCTAATACAGTGTATAAACAGATGCAATCAAGCAATAGTGCCTTACAGACTCTTAGTTGTAAAACTGCAAGTTGTTTAGTAACTTTATAAGTAGTTAATTTTCTGTGCCTGAAGCTAAATTCTAAATGTAATTTTTCCATGCATAGACATTATTGGGAAAAATAGAAATTAGATTAAGTCTATTAATTTATTTTTGCATGCATCGGTTAAATGTAGTCATTTATAGGAGTTTGCATTTCTCAGAAAAAGTATCAGCTTATGTGATGTCCCCCCTCTGGACCAGAGATCATAGAATTTCAATGCTCACCATGGACACTGATGAGAGATGTTCACATGGAACAAAAAAGGATACGCACAGTATTTCCAGATGTAGCTATCTGCACGAAGTATAGTTTCCCTTAAGAGCACACAGGGAACACACTCAGCCCTGGGGCTGGGTTTCTCTCTCTCTCTCTCTCCAGGCCCCAAATAAGACTCCTCACTGACACAAATGTAGGGTTGAGTCCTTAGCCAAGTGTTCCAAGCCAAGTCTTCCAACACCCTCTCTGTGAAACCAGTACTTTCTGTCCCTGCTCCAAGTAGCTGACACACACACTCTTTGAGATTTGATTTTCACAGACACACACACACACACACACACACACACACACACACACACACACACACACACACACACACACACACACACACACACACACACACACCTGGGAAAGGCTGGCACAGATTGACTAGCTATGTCCCCTCTGCCCAGATTATAAGGTAGGTGCTGCCACTAGAACATTCCAAAGCCAGCTACTCTAAGGCTCTTACAATGATACTCAATTACACTAGGTAAAATTAATACCAGTATAAATTATAGTGTTTGACCAAGGCAGCAAGGCTTTCAGGAGTGGCCATGGCCATGGTGTCACCAAACAATTATAAGTACTCTCAAATGTTAAAATATTCCCTAAAAGACCAGCCACAATGAAAACTTTAAAAGTATTACATCCGAGCGATGCCTCCAGGTGCATCTGCAGTTAACTCCTGCTTGTTCATATTTGCATTAATAATTTCAAAACCATGCTATGTACAATGTTTGTAAAATATTTCATCTTAAAGCTTACACAATAGTAAACTCAACTGCATTAATATTTGACCTTTATCTAGTGCAGCTAAATGGATATTAACTGTTATTTTTATGATATTAATTTATATAGATACATTTTTTCAATTTTTTCTAAATATCTGAACAACCATGTAACACAGACAGAACTCCTTAGCCTCATATGAAAGTTCTCAGCTAGATGAATAAAATGCTGCTGACAGTATGTGTGTAACTTAAGTGGTTACTGAGATATTGTAAATTGTTTACAAAATATTACAAATGTAGTAGTTACTGTGTTTACTGTGACTTTTAAAATTTGGTTTAAGACCTAGAACCTAAAGAATACTACCACTGTAAAAAGAGTTTGTGCTGAAGAATTTGACATTTGCATCTCTTTAGTAACTCCCGTAATCCCAGCTCTACCCATTGGAAGTTACAGTGCAAACATCATGAGCTCCATTGGAGTGAATGAGTTAATAATAAGTAATAAAAGAACATGAAAACACTACACATATGTTTACAATAAACAACAGAGTTTCAATCACAGGAAATATTAAAAATAACACAGATGGAAAGGTTCACACCTTAGTACTTAACTAATCTCACTATATTTTCCTGACTGATCTAATGAATTACTGCTCCCTGGTTCCTTACTAAACCAAGGCAAGAAGAAGTGGGTGAATGATCCTTTTTTTCAGGATTCAAAAAAAAAAAAAAAAAAAAAAACTGCCCTGGGACTTGTATCTCATCTGGTATCAAAACATCATTTCAGTGCTGGATTACAGAATGATATCACATACATCTGGTCATCTGGCTCTGGTTCCCACTCTACCCCCTTTACTAGAAACTAAAAGAGAATCGAGCACATATGTGTTACCATGCATATGCATGGAACTTTGCTCAGATGTGTTATAGCATTTGGAGCTATAAAATCACTTCATAACTTCCACCCTTCCATTGTAGCAATTAATTCACCCCTAAAGACAATACAGTCAGATTCCTAATCTTGGTTTTCAAAGACATTTTGCTCTGGCTGCATTCAGAGTTGTAAGATACAATCTTTATGTCCTATATTAGGTAATTTAATTTCAGGCTATTTTTCAGTTACCTGGACTGAGATTAATCTCTTCTCTTCCAGTATCCTCTGTTGCAATACATTCATTTCAACAGTTACAATACAGTCTGACATATAGTTGTATTTCTTTTCTGTTCAGCAGGAAACACTGTTGGTACATTTTTAACACAAGCACCTTTATAAATACATTTTCATCACACGCACCTGTAAAAATCTGTTTGATATACAAATGACATATAATTCTTTACAAAACTCCAGATAGCTATGCTGGAATATGTTACACATCCACTGCCTTACTTCTCCTGGCATAGCTGGCAATACCTCACATCATCACAGCTTAATTTAAAACAGTTCCAGTGTTCTCCTCATAGTTATCATAAGCAATAGCAGGGCACATTAAGGGAAGATCCAGTAACATATAAAGTATAACTTGGCACCTAGGCTGATTCACACAATAAGATCCATCCTCAAGAAACTGCCCAACAAATAGAAACATAAGCTGAAAAACCTTTATTATAAAAACAAAAAATATGTTAAGTGCTTTCATTCCTCAAAAACATACTGGAACTTCTTCAGAACAGTGTGTGGCTCTTTGTGGTTATTGGTTGGCTGGTACTTCTTTCGAACAGCCAACTTATCAAACAAACTTCTTTTATAACAAGAACAATCAAAATTATTCAATTAAAACAATTAAAACTAAAATAAATTGTTTCTTAAAAAAACATAATACCATAATGCATTTTAAATAGCAAAGAAAAACGACTTTCATAACATTAAAATTCTACTAAAGCTAGGAAAATCACACACATTATTAAAGGACCAAAGCCCTCTTCTTGAGGATGGGTAAAAGTGATCCAGTAACATGATATAAGCATCAAAACAAGTACATTTACTGACTTTTTAAAGTGACCTATGCATAGAGTTCTGCAGATTATGTGGGACTGTGTAGGTTAGAAGCTGGGTGGAAACTTCGAGGAAGGCAAACATTTATTGAGTTAGCTGCTCACAGGAAAAGTGGTTAGGGTTATGCTGGCACCAAGCTGAGAAGGTCAAACTGAACTTCCATATCTCAGCAAGAATTCCCAACTTTTCCTGTGGCTGTGTCATTATATAAAGTTCCGCCAAATATGCTCTGGATCCACCCTATGCCCTCATCAATGAGATTTTGCTTGGTATATCTCCAGTGTGAGATGCCCAGGTGCGTTGTCACAAGCTGCCCAAATAATATCAATTGACTCCTCTCAGCATGATGAAGCAGTAGATGTATACCAAAGTCCTTCAAAATTCCTGAGATCCTCATTCTGTCATTGAGAGTCAACCTAGCTGCAATGGGAATCTAATTTCTGCTGCTTGCATTTGCAGTCTTTTTCTTTTAATCTCTACCAAAATCTTCCTACGTATAGGTGAATACAGGAAAATTGATTGAGCAGATATGACTAATTTCTTGCCTCTCTACCATTGTCCAGTGCAATATCTGCTGTATGTCTACCACTGCACCCTTCTATTGGTCTTTCTTCCAGTCTCAGCTACCCTTTCTAATGGTCAAAACTCCAAGACACCTACATTTTCCAGATGAGATACTTGTTTTTTACTCATCTACAGACAACAATCCATTCTTTTCTATGAGATAGCCATGACCTCGGATTTGGAGGAGGTTGATTTTTCATACCAGCTGCTTTATGTTCAGCAGTGAATCATACTACTGCATTTTGGAGATAATAGTGCTTTGATACCAGGAGGACGCCTTCTCCTGTGGTCAACAAAGATGCAACAATGACAGCCAATGTCTTGAAATTCTTCTCTATTAGAATGGCACAGGAGAGCAGACAAAAAACATCCTTGATAAAGTCCTGGGTCCTATCTGAATCTATGTGACTTCCCAGCATCAATGCAGATACCATTGTCTCCACTAATGCAAGACAGCAGTAGACCTTCTCACAAGATATGTTATGCTATATGATCATATTTATTGATTTGTTTATTATTTTTATACTTTCATGAAGTCTACAATACACATGTAGAATGTACTGGCAACTCTCCCTATCCTTCAATATTCTGATGTTTTTCAGGATGCTCAATATACAACACAGACACTGTGGATATGTTTGTTGTCTTCATGAATTATTTACTCTTCCTCTTTCTAGAAAGAATTGAACCATGTGACATATACCTTTTTGTAGCCAAGCTTTATAAAATTTCAATAATCATTCACTGTATAGTGTATCCTTTGTATCTCTGTTAATACAATATACTAATTGAAACATACTAGATTGTGAAAGTTGGCACTGTGACTTCAAACGTGTGTTGTAATCTGAAATATGGGATAATTCTCAGTCAGGAAAATATGGTTAATGAGCTCTAAATTACCCACTGCCATGCTATAAAAGGGGGTTCCCTTAGTCTTAAGGGGTTCAGCATCTTAGTTTGACATTTGGCAGATCATCTGGAAAACTCTGGAATTTTTGCCCAGTCAGGGCTAATTTGTAGAGTGTACAAAAGGAGTACCTGTGTCAAGAGAGCTGGAATCATAGCTCAGGAAACACCTGTAGCCTAAACATCCTATGATAGCCTAGTTCATGGAGAGGCTGTAAGGACTTTTTAAAGATACCAGAATGTTAGTATTTTGTAAAACTATGAGCCAAAGGGTTGTGTTTGTTTTAGTTAATATTGGGCCTGATAAGCCAAGAAGCACTGTTAATTCTACTTCACTTTTTTAAAGTCAAAAGACAAGAAATGCTATTTTGATTTTCTGATAGAATGTATACAATAAAACTGGGTCTTTTAATTAACTTAGTGTCTCCTTTGTTCTTTGCTGCCAAGTGCAAACACATTTGGTCTATAAATTCCTCCACAGCAGTGTTATTGTTTCCCTAAGGTATTTCTAATGCTGTTCTTACAGTGCTTACTTGGTTGCTGCAGTCATGAGGACTTACTAATAATGTTCCTAGAACTGCAGTCATGAGGACTTACTAATAATGTTCCTAGAGTCACAGGTGGATCCTGCCCAGCTACAACAACAGCTAGCTGAGTGGATTGATATAGCTGCCAACCCCAAGATGGAACCAGGTAGCATTTGAGCATGACACCACAACAGAGAAATAGGTCCATGAAATCAATTCCCATAGACTATGACAAACTTAAGAAAGAGCTTTTCACTAGAGTTGAAATGTTATAACTGGATTTTAATGCTGACAAATCAACAAGACTGCAAATGCGTGATTTAAAAGCGTATTTTGAAGCTAAGGTTTTAGCAATAGTAAAGTGAAATTGTTACAAATTTTAGAAGTCTGCATTTTTAAAAGATCTTTGCATAGTAACATAAGAAATTATTATTGCAAAATCTCAATAACTCTGATAAAATTTTTGCAGAATGACTTAGTTAATGATACAGTGGGGATATACTTCTCGACCTCTTAGTACAAGAAATCCAGCCAAGGAATTAAATAATAGGGGGACAAAGCCCCAAAAATAGGGACACATTTTAAATGTTGCTGATTTAAATTTAGAAAGTTGTTTGTGTGACAGGTTTGGGTTAGCACACATTTTCTGAAGAATATGAAGTCTGAAACTGAAATGTATGTCGCTATTTAGTGACATCATTCATCACTGAGTTGACAGAAAACCACACATTTTATGAGGAACAGACCAAAAATACAAGAACTGTGAAGAAGTATGAATGTGGGGTATTCAGAAAGATCCACAATGAAACTGGTCTGTATTAAGTATTACAGATGAAGGCCTGATGCTTTTGATTTATTAGTTCTAGCACAGTAAAAGTCCAAATATTTTTTCACTGAAATTGGAAAGAAAGGGAAAATTTGACAGTTAGAAGGGTGCCCAAATTTAGAAATTTATGCAGAATCGACCATACTTAATGTGATGAGCCAATGGTTAAACTCCAAATATAGTTCTAATTGGAAAAAATCTCCATGTAAGTAAGTATCTTATTATCTGACATAGACACAAATATTGACAATAATATGTTCTCAGAAAATAAAAAAATCTTTCTTGTTGTCAAAGAACATTTCTACAATACCAATAAGACTAAAAAAAATATCTTTTCACTAATTATATATTAGATAATTTTAAAAAGATAAAAATCATATGACAAAAAGCTTAATATTTTTAATATTTCCCATAGCATACACAAAGACATGTCTGGACTCTAAACGTATCTAAAATAAAAGTAATGGAAGAAAATGGCTTAGTTTTCTGGCACCAGTTTCTCTGCAATAATAATATCTACGAACCATGTTCTCTTATGATCAGGTATAACATAATGCACAACAACTGGTTGAACATACAAATATTTAGAGAATACATAGTTAATGAATTCAAAATATGTCATATCACCAGCACAACACCTTTACCTAAAATACTTCTTCTTCTTTGTGGAATAAACACTTTGCACGTTAGTAATATTCTATCATTGTCAAGTATACATAAATCTTTAAAAACCAATATGCAAATCCCAAATTTCACAGAGAGAATAAACAAATCATTTTTTTCAGATAGTGATAAAGAATTAGTACTTAAATCAATTAGTAGCACAATGTCATCCCCTTCTTGGAAAATCTTCACTGGAAATACATCCATAGGAGCTTTATTACCCCACATAAGATGGACTTGATATAAAAAAATATTCTTAATAAATGTTGGAGACGTGAGGAAATACTTTGTGCAGATGGGGTACACATGTTTCTTACATGTAAAATAGTAACTCCATTCTGGATAGAGTTCAGAAATTTCATAAAAGCATTGTGGTCGGACAAGTGTGAAGTATCTGACTCATTATTACTGTTCAATGCACCGATGCCAACACATATCCCCAAAATACAGGTACACCTTCTTTGGTCCTTGCTTGCAATGGCAAGAAAAATCATTACATCAAATTGGAAGTGTAAAAAAATCCTATCATTTACAGATTTTTTACTATTAGCTAAACTTGTATGTAATAGGGAGTTGCAAACTATTTCAGAAAGAACTATTAAGATAACACATAAGAAATTAACTTGGTTGAAGCTTGAAAAACTGCTAGACAAAATGTAATCACAACAATGACATTATATCTGTTATGGACATTGTAAATAGTTATTGTTCCATGTTATGATGTTTTTACAACATATATTGTGTATATTTATATATCATATTTCTTCTTCTTCTTTCGGCCTTTCAGGTCAGGGGTCACCACAGCAGATCATCTGTCCGCTCATGATTGGCAGTGGAGTTTTACGGTGTTGAGTTGCCAGCCCGGCGCCCAACCTTCCACAGAAGGCACACACATGCACACACTCACACCTAGGGCCAATTTAGAATGATTGTATTATTTTATTTCATGAAAATTAATAAAAATGTTTTAAAAAAAAAAGAAGGGTGATATGTGCAAGCAGAGGAACTAATATAAGTATAAACCAAAGCAAAGGTAGGAAGGGAAGGACTGACATACTTTTTTTTTTTTTTTTTTTGAGGGATAGATCCCATTTTCCACTCTTTGCAGTAAGGAGAGGGGGAACAGTAATGATGAGCATGTAAATAAAGGAGGGAGGTAATTTGGGAGATAGCAGGGGCAGACAAACAAAATGAAGACAGAGACAGTCAGGGAAGATGTACTCACATACAGTTGGAAGATGATGAAGAGAAGCAGACAAACAGAAGGAGGATGACTGATGATATTGATGTCTGGACTGCAAACAGGTTATGGAGACTGATGCACAAGGAAGGGGGAGGGACCATGATGGGAATAGGGGATTGTATGGTAAACCAGGCAGACCTACTCATATAAGCCCTACATCTTATGGCCTGAGGGACAGGATAAGCTAGCCATGCAACTCTGCTATCTAGAAAAGCAGACATTCCAGTATGCAAATGCAGGATCCTAGCTAAATGAAGGAACCTTTCTGCTACCCAACTGAGTGGTGCCAACAGAGGGCAGGAGTAAACCCTCCAAGTCATATTCCAGGAGAGAACAAGTTTTCCCCTGCAGGCAGACAAGCGTGAGAACCACTGATGACCCTGTGACATACATGTGAACTGGTGCAGGCTCAGTTGGTCACTGCCTCACCTCTTCCTGGAGCACAGCTGATTCTGAAGTGAAAAAAATAAGTTAGTGAAATGCATCCCTGCTAACAAAAGACAAAAACAGAAAAGTAGAGTCAGAACACTGCACTGCAAGTAATGACAAATTGTTTACAAAAAACATTTACTGTCTATCCTCATAACTTCTGATATCCCCTGGCACAGCAGGCCAGGGTGATATCTCCTCAGGTTACTATCTCTATGTCTGCACTGCTGTTCTGAATGGGTGACGCCAGTGGCATTACTCACTGCCATGGCAAGTTGGCGCCAAACATCAGCCCTATACAATGAGCCATCATAGACTTCCAACAGGTACAGAAAGTGTTTTCATTTCTTACTGCACCAGGCAAGGGCCCTACTATAATGAGATCCTAAACAGACAATGTCCATACTGCAGGACAGCACGAAATGGAAAATGATAACACAAAGTATGGGTGCATGTTAGAGTCAGATATGTGATGCAACAAGCCATTACTGCAGACAGGCGGAGCTACAAGTTGCATAGTGTCTGTGGACCATGTGAAAACAGACCACCATGCCTGATACAAGAGATACAAGTTCACTTATATGGGTGTCTCCCATTCACTGTCATGCTGCTGTAAAACTCTGGGGAGTAGAACCATGCCGTTTGCTGCCGACGGTATGGCAAAGACTGTGAATTCTTGCAGCATAGTTGCACATGGGTGTGAGGAGAATATATCTTTAATTAAACACCTCTTTAAAAATAGCACTAAAATGTAATAATACATTTTGCAAAAGAAGAAAATGTATTTTAACTCAAAACCATTACACAAAAAGAGGCAAGCCCTTACATTCTTGCCTAAGGCATTCCATGAAAAAAAAAATTGTTTTGCGAGATTACCTGTCTGACATAATTTGATCATCTATTTGAAGGATGCTGCATCAATGTTCAGTTACATGGATTTCATACACAGGAGTGAAGGCTATGTGATTTAATAGACTTTTAAATTAAATTTTGGAACCAAGCTTTCCCGCTTGACAACCTTAACATTTGTATTTCACATGCAGTTTGAAGCATCACAGAAAACAAGAATATTTTTAATAAATATGAGATTTGTCTGTACCTGAACTGCATATTTTGAGATTAAAAAAGTTTTTAATGTTGTGCAATTTTCTTATAACAATATGGCTTATCTTAGTTTGACTGAAAAAAATTTTCATTTCAAACCAGTCTGATGACATTTAATATGAAAATTGTTCTCCAAAGGAAACTCTGTCTTTTAGTATGCACACACACACACACACACACACACACACACACACACACACACACACACACACACACACACACACACACACACACACACACAAAAAACAGCAGTTGCTTAACTGCTAATTTCTACATGTTGATGGATTACTAACTCTTGACAGAACCACACCAAGAATGGTAGTGAGATGTGTGTGTTAACACAGGGTACTCTGAGTGGCTTGCATACAGTATTCCAGTATATATATTCCTGTAAATTTCTGATGCATGCAGTGATGCTATGGAAGTTACTTATTCAAACCTACTTTCTTGAATCTACCCTGTAAATTGATAACCGTGCCTAGCAATTAACAAAACTAAAATGAAAGAATAAATAAGCAAATAATTAAAAAAAAACTTCTTTATTCACTGTATAATGGCAGGATACCATATGCAAATTTTGTTTTTCCAAGGTTTATAATCTGAACCCTTCTCCTGGCTCTTGTTATTTTGAATGTTACTATAATTATTATTTGGTTGTTATTTTGACATTTTGAAACCAATTTATCGCACACATACACAGACACACACATACGCACATCTATTATAATTGGGCCATCGTACTAATGCTGTTATATGCTTGCTTTCAGCCTTTTGTCTGATTTTTGTGTGAGAATGCAGAACAGTGGTGTCTGAAAGTCTGCCCTTGCCCCACTGTTGTGAGATTTTGGAGTCAATATATATAGATATAGATATAGAAATATAGATATAGATATAGATATATATCTTAGCAGGGGGTATGGGGGAGCAGCCTATCCCTCACTTTGGGGTGCACAGGGGCTTGCTGCCCTGCAAAAAATACTGTTTTAAAAGTTTTCTAACAATTCAGTCTTTTTAGATTTGATCTATATAGATTGTTGTTTTTACATCCACTCCTCTTGCAGTTCAGTAATTGATGAGATACTCATAAATATCTATATATCTGTATATGGATATATAGCTAAACAGAAATATATGGATATTAATGGCACAGCATTTCACTACAGCTGTCATGTTGTCTAGCCTGTGTTATTGCATTGTTATAATACAGACAGTGGATCGCTACTAGCTTACAGTGTTATTTTCCCCATCTTGTCACTTGGATTGTCACTGTTATTAATGGCTAAACTCTTGAGATATGAATTACACTGACAAGCAGGCCAATGGCACATTATATCATGACACTCTGCTTCTCAGGAGATACTAAGCAATGAGCTAAGTCTACGATTCCATTTCTCTGGGAACTGGGTGGACACAAACCTGATATATGACAGGCCATCTTAGATGTAGTTGACAGACACATGTGATCAACACCTGTCCAAGTAGCATTAACACTGGCACTTGAGGTAGAGAAGCATTTTATTACTCCATAGTGCATCTGAGGTGCATTTCTCCTTCTGTGGTAGTTCTTGGGTATGGCTGTCTTTTCCTTCATTAGACACACTGTGGGAAGTATATTTGTACTATGTCAGAAAGTCAAGACAATTCTGCAAGGTGAGGATGTATGATCATATTAAACAGCAGTTTGCATTACATCATTAAATAAATAGTAATCTGTTGTTTTGTCTGCAGTATTTTGGTTTTAAAATATGCACAAATGGTGTATTACATCAGTTACCTGATACTTTATTTTAGGTACCTGGCTTGATGCATGCTTATTTTAATTGCATGATTTCTGAACCAGTAGACTCTAAGTAATGCAGCTGTTAAATGTACCCATACAATCACCTCAGTTATCAAGTTTCATTCAGGATAAAATTACAAATGTGTATATTGTTTTCTTAAGTGAAACAGTTTGTTTCCTTTTCCCTCAAAAGGAAATAAAGACACCAGCAGCCATCTACAGGAATCTCATTATATCACTGTGGTGACATTCTGCTGCTTAGTGTACCTCACTGCATAAGCTTCTTATCTCTCACATGTCTATTTATTTATTAATTTGCATTTGTTAACCAGGGTAGAGCCCTAATCCTTATGGACCCTTTTCAGACTCATGCAGAGAGTATCTTTGGGGGTCATACATTTAGGTAAATGGCGGCTGAGGGGAACTAAACCCTGAACCACAGGAAGGAGCTCATCAACAGTTTGTACCTTAATTCTGTACACCAAATGCCAGACTTAATCATGTTCAGGACAGGTTCTTTACTTCCACTCTGATAGGTAACTACAGCATCAGCACCAGCAGTAGATATGGTAACTGCTTAAATGATGCTAGAATGTACTACATTGCAATAAATAATAAATAATTAAATAAATAAATCTGAGACTGTAATTTGTCCAAGTTTAGTGCAGTGTTAACCTTTAAACTAACCTCATAAATAGAAAGGATTTTTTATCAGATAAAGTGAACTGAATCGAAAATTAGATTCTTTCAGTCATTCATATCATATCATTTTCATAAAGAAGTAGTTGTAAGTGGGGTAGGTCTAGTGGGAGTTTGTTGATGAAGATCAAGAATATAACAGGTGCAAGAATGAAGCCCTGTGTGACTCCAGAGAGAATGTGGGAACTGTTAGAAAGAGGATCCCCAGGATTCACGAAGCCTCCGTGTAAGAGTTATAACTCTTACACGGAGGCTGCAGTTAAATGGAGTGATGTCAGCATGCTTTGCATATTCATGAGAGCATGCTGAATCACACATAAGTCTAACACGGTCCGTGTAAGACAGTAGGGGGCGTGTCCGTAGGCTGAGCCCTGCAAGCGGACACGCCCCCAGAAGTGTAAAAGTGCCCAAAGTAAACACCCACAACAGAGTCCGCGGAAATGTGAATAAACACAACACAACACATGCTCCCACAGACTATGAACATAAAATATATATAAATGAACGTGTTATATATTTTTTTAAATTGTAAAGATGTTTAACCGTGAGTGCGCTCGTTTGCGTGGGCATGCCCATAGCGCAGCTACAGTTAGCAGTCAGTGGGAAAGCATATAAGAACTAAATATGCAAAATAAGCCAGGAAGCAATAGCGTAGCGGTAGAGATGTTGGCTGCAGAGCAGGCATTCATGGTTCGAGCCCCCACAACACCAATTTTTTATTTTTTCAAAATAAGCAGGAAACAAGTCCCTGACAAATATGTACACGTAAAACCACAAGTTATGTAAAATGTAATGAAATAGCCCATTTATATTGAAGACATGTGAGGTAACAAAAGAAGAAAAAATGCCAGATATGCCCATAGCTGAGCTACAGTTTAACAGAGTGAGTACATGTGCCCATAGATGAGCAGTGGTTTAACTGGTGCAAAATGAGTGCCCATAGCTGAACAGTGGTTTAACATGCTAAATCTATGTGCCCCAAACTGAGCTAAGCGTAATATGCGTGCCTATGGCCAAATGAGGCTTAAAGCAGCGTACCCCATTTGCGCAGAGCTGCGCACCGTGCAAACGGGCTAACCGATGGGCAACGTTGAGCAAGCCGTATCAAAACTGCCTTTACACAGACACACCCCTCAGCATGTCTAGACAGTCATGAAAAATAAAAAGCAGTGGCCAGGTTTGAACCCAGAATACTATACACCATAGTCAAGCTACAGAACCACTAAGCCATGACAGCAGTACCTGTAAATGCAATAATAGCTAATATATAGGAATGAATACAAACTAGAGCATGACAATGCAGGTTTACAGAAGTTGATACAATTCCAAAATGGCCAATCACAGATATGTGCGGGAAAAACGGACTATATAAGCCCCATAGGTGGGAATACACAGCATAAACGATTGTAGAACTGACCTGCAGGCAGAATGACAGGAGTAGGAGAGGGTAGTCACTTTCGAGCACAGAGGTGGGGTGTTGAGGAGTCCAGGTACATGGTCTGGCTCCTAGTCCATAATCATGAGGCCCAACTCATGCAGGGCCAGGTCCTCTGGGGAGCATACAGGGCTGAGGCGAGGGACCGGTTGGCTCATGATCTCACCAGTGCCACAGGGATTCCAAGGACTGGTGAGCAGGTCCGTCACCACCATGCGGACCTGAAGAGACGCAAGCAGGACCAACTGAACCTTTGGATCCAGGAGGCCCGGCAAACACCCAACACCCCACTACTGAGTAAGTAACATTTAATTATGTATGTAAGAAATTAAACTAGCTGATATTATGGAGATGTGTATTCCAATATTACTTCATTTATATTACAGCTGCAGGTGTCCGTTCTGTGAACCGCAGAGCCTATGGCGATAGGCTGGTGCGGTTGCGCCACCAGGCAGGTCAGTAATCCACTACCAGTAACTGTAAAGAAATATAAAAGTATGACAGTCAGCAAAAGAGTGCAGTGTAGTCAGTAAGGAATAAAATCTGCAAGTAACAGTGTGAAAGTGTATGCAAGTATTGCTTGATTACAAGAGTTTTCAGCCTGTAAGTTTAACCTAAACATGAAACTGTCCGACATATATTCTGAAATAAAATGCCCTGCCTGTAAGAAAATAGTACACAACCTGCAGCAGGCTGAAAAGTATAGCTGCAGAAGATGATGAAATCACATGTGTGAAATATATCCCTGTGGAAATACTGAAACATGACAGAAGTGAGACTGCTGGAAAGGATTGTAATAACTACTGTTAAAACATGTCAATAAAGCCTAGAAGTACCATCCTGAATAGTAAAATGAAAGCAAGTGAGAGAGTGTGAGAAAGTGCCATGAATCCAGCAATACAGTAGAAATAACCCCTGAATAAAGTATACTGCAGTCAAGACAGAATGAAATGCATGTGAGATTCAAAATCAAACAGCAAAATCTGTTCAAAGTGTTGCTGCATCTGGAATGTGTATCCCAAAATCAGGATATGTTGCTCTCAGTCTGAAATATGCAGATAGGATGTTTGTCTGATATACCAAACATCCACACTTGTCTACAGCTATATAAAGCAAATGTAGCCCTGATGTAGCTGAACAAAGCTAGATATGAATGTGTATGAAGAACCATAAAATGTATATTGATGTTGCATTAACAGTCCTATCACCAAGTTGAAATAGTTATCATATAGGAAACTGTAGTTAGAACAGTAGTGTGTATATAACTGTAGCTATTAGAAATGTACAGCATATGTATTGTTATTCAAAGGTGTTAATATTACTTTCTTCACCCCACCCTATAACCACATATAACCCATTCCACGTGAAAATGGTATGTGCAATCACAATTAACACCCCTGGACGTTTGTCCTGTTGGGTCATATATATTTGCATGTCTGTTGATGCATCTGCCCTGTTCATACATCCACACCTGATGACCTGTTGCCATCAATTAACCCTGCATGTTGTTGGACTGTGTATTTCTGTTCAAATTATGCATGTGTTATGCACGCTGTTCAATGGTGTGAATATCTGGGTGTTTGGTTAATGGGAATACTAATGCATGCTGTTACAACTAATTGTGAATGGTATTATATGTCACTAACCCAAACTGTCATGACATAATGCAAAACATAGTACGACAGGGAAGGCGGGTTCCAGCGGACCCACCTCTCCCACCTCAGCTGGCGAGTGCACCTGGCACTAGTGCCGAGTCTGGACCCTCCTCCGGTGGCCCTGTGCCACCTGCGGGTGGAAGCGCTGCAGGGGATGGGGCTCGCCCCTCCTCTGCAAGTGTGGCCGGAGGAGGACCACCACTCACCCTCCGTGGCGTCCGGACTGTGGTGCGTAGGGAGATTCGGGACTCTGTTCTTGAGCCCCTACGCCAGCTCGAGGCATGGGTGGTGCAACTAACGGGCATGCCTGTTGCCCCACCTACACAGCCCCCAGCACAGCCCCATCCTGGGCAGTGAAGGAACAGTGGCAACTGCCTATGGGTGGGGATATCAGTTCCACTGTTGCCATCTGTGGGCTCATGGGCTCTGGATATCCATACCTCCGACCCAGTCAATTGTGTAACCCCCCGACACGTGTCATACACCGCCCCTGTATGCGTCTTGTTTGTCTTGTCTGTTTACCTACCCAACCTACCTCCCCAGCTGTACCGACTTCCTTCACCTGACATACCACTCTCACCTGAAAAAAAAAAAAAAAAAGGGCACTCTGTACCCACAAAAAAATTACACCCCATACATAGCTGCCCATTCCGCACACATGTCTACTGGACATGGAACCTATCAATTACAATTGGCTGTACAACAAGTATTATTGTTGTCCTGACACCTCTCTCAGGGATGGAAGGTTTCAAATGTCACACCAAATTACATACATATGCACAGCTGTTGCTGATGAAGAAATGGGCAGCTATGGGCCTTACCTACATCCCTCCTGCACATCCCAAGCTTGTTTCCCTACTGTCTTACCCACTTTGTGACCCCTTTTTCACCACTTTCCTGTCTCCCCATTTTCTTTTCTTTCAAAGAAAATAGCTGGTGTGCGCAAGAGTAAGCACTTTTAAGCGGTTGTAATCGGGTGTGCGCTTGTGTGCGCGGAGCTAACCGCCAGTGCACATGCGTGAGCTCCGCACAAACCAGCGCTAACCTGGTTACAACTGCTTAAAAGTGCCTTAGTCATTTTGATTGACAGGTCCTGTACTCAGCTCAAAAGCAAAATAAAATACCACTGTGAGTCCCGAACCCAGGACCTTGGAAACAGTAGTCTACATGACTTACCACTAAGCCATGACTCTTATACAAGAACATTGTGCTAAAATAAATATATCATGTAATAGTAGGAATGAATGTAAAGGGAATATAGATGTGTAGTAAACAAAGCATGCCATTTAGAATTACTATCAAAACTAGTGGATTTCCATAATAGTAGTGTGTGAACAGAAACAGCCATGCTAGTTGGAAGCTAGTAGGTAATAATGTCACTATAGCACCTTGCAAGACACACACATACTCACAGCAGGATAAGCACTGCCCATACCCCACAACCTCTTACAGGAACACATCTGGACCAAGTAATAAAATATGTGGAGCAAAGGCCCAAAACCAGGGACACATTACAAATAATGTTACAACAAACGCAGACAGTTCAGAAAGTAACAGGGTCTGCACTTTGTGGGATGTTTGGAAGGTTATGCAGTCTGAAACTTGAATGTTTGTCACCATATTCTGACTTGAGCCCAGAGTGACTTGCCAGAAAAAGGTGTGCATGAGATATTGACCAAAATATGAGGCAGAAATGTGGACAACCTGCAAATATCTGTACACATGATGGGTCTGACACCACCATATTTGAATAGTTAAGAGCCTAGACATAGCAACAGTGAATGACTTACAGGGATGCCCCACAGACCCCATGTGAAATGTACAAACAGTAGGCAGAAAGGTGTAACACATGCAATGGTAACTATGGAGTCCTGAAAGTATTCACCACTTGCATGGCAGAAAAGTGTAGTAATACATATGCTCATGCTAACCCACAGTCACAACTGCAGCATACCAGACATTTTAATGGGTGTACCCCACTGATATGTACCATTCCATGAGGCACATAACAGATTAACCTGAAAGTCTCTGGGGCCTGCTCAGCAGCATACTCAAATACCCTAATAGATGTCAAGGCCCACACCATGGCCAGACCACACTGCATGCTGTAACACCCTAGCAGATATAGCAAGCATTCCAAGGTGTGAATGTACATGGAAAATAGGAAAGCTACAGCAGCACACTACAGTAAAGACACCTAGCAGGCATACAAGTAGTGACTGTAAAGGGCAACTATTGAAGCTTTAGCAACAAAGTGCAAGCAAAAGTGAAAGGAAAGCACACACACACACACACACACACACACACATTAACAGTAGTAGTAGTTGTAGGTGTCAGTGTACATACACAGTTAGTACAGGAAACTGGAGAAATGAATGGAGGAATGTTAATCTACAACACACCTGGAAATATGAGAGAGATACCAACCTTTACACTGACAGAACATTGTCCACAGCATAACAGCATGGTCCCTGCCCTTAAAATCTGAAAGGGCTACGCCTATCTCACATACCTTTTTATAGCACTGTTCTGAAATCACAGTGAGAACTGCAATCAGTACACAACTGGCTGCATGCAATTAGCAAATGCTGGCTAACAATTGGTGCAGAGGCCATCACATGGGCATATGCAGATACCTACAAAAGTATGCTGTACTCCATGTCCACACATGCAATACTTTCATTGCACCCTGAGAAGGACATGAGAGACAGACAGAGAGAGAGAGAGAGAGACAGAGACAGAGACAGAGAAAACTGCAATTAAGCAGACAGAAACAAATTGTTCAGCAACAGCTACCTGAAAGCTGACAACTGGGAAGTGGAGCAGCAGGACAGAGAACCAGACAGCAACACAAGCAGCTGTGACAAACACAGGTAATGTAAAGTAATACTATAAAGGTCTACATACTGTGAACCCTTCATATGTGTCATTGGTCTGTATCCATATGTATATGAAGATGTGTAAAGGGCAGGGGACATACAGCAACTATCAGTGAAGGCTGTACATACATTTGTATGTGAGAGCATCTATGTGCACATATCAATGTTGTTTGATTGTAGGTTGTAGTGCCATGTACAAAGTAGGTTTCACAGTTATGTATGTTTAGCAGTATGTTAGTGTGTGTATACAGTATGGTAGACAAATATGTTGATATACCTGTCTAACATATGGATACGTATATATGTCAACATATGTATGTATATATATATATATATATATATATATATATATATATATATATATATGATATGCATATATGTATACATACATAGAGAGAGAGATGTAGGAATACATAGACAGATGTAGATAGAATATTGTACAAACATATCTATGTAATGCACACATACAGATATAGATATATGTAGATACATATACATAGACAGACTGATCTGACTACCTACAGGTATGACTGTATATGTCGACCTGCAACACAGCCTGTCCCACCCCTCTGTCACTCACACCCCTCTGTGCCCCTCCACATCTATAGCAATATATGTACATCAATATCTATGTGTATATGTATACGGACATATATATATATATATATATATATATATATATATATATATATATACATATAGATATATCTATATACATATATATATATATATATATATATATATATATATATAGAGAGAGAGAGAGAGAGATGTATATAAATTCTGAGTGAGGCACATGTGTACAGATGTATTGCAAAAGGTGCCTGGTGACAAAGGCATGGAGTGAACACCAGTGTCAAAACCGAGTACCATACCACATTCCAGATCACCTACACCAGTAACCACCAGATATGTGATTGGCTGCCCACCACTGCATGTGTCAGGGGTGAACAGGGTCATAAATGTGTACAATAGTGGCCCCAATGATATTCACAGTGGCACACTATCCCTGGAATACCTGCACATGGTATGTGTCAGCGGACATGGTGTGTCAGCTATGGACATGTAGGTCGGTGTACCCCTCCACACCACATAATGGATGCCATGGTATGGACCTCACATGACAGCTACAGATATGGAGAAGGACACAGTGACATGTACAACACTGTGACAATGCACTCAAACACATTACCAATGCACAGTGACTGACAACACCACAGAGTACACATATGCTACCCACATAGAGGTTACCACTCCAGGATTTACATATGTAAGTCACACCCATGACAGATGTCCAACAACCATAGTAACACCTCACACCATCCACAACCTAAATGTCTGCTGTGTGTCGTCCGTGCCACTGCAATAGAGTGCACATGTGGAGGTAAGAGTTCCTACCCACAGATAAGACATACCCTGCAATAAACCACACAGTGTTAAGAAGCAAGACTCCCCATGAGTACATGTCACACATACCCCTGCTGAATGTTAGTCAGATAGGTAATATGCTATATGAGTCACCCTGTGTAACTGTGTGACAGCAGCAGGTACCATCACACCACATGTGTCACAATGGTCAGGGTAGCAGAACAGTACGCTGCTGTAGTCCCAGGGGCAATAGCATATTGTATAGTATTGTATTGTAATGTAATGTATTGTGTTGTATTGTGTTGGTATGTTGAGGTGCCTCCTTTGTGGAGTGGAACCACTGCTGCTGTGCACCAGTGTACAGGTACATATCCTGTAGTCAGGCTAGTGTTACATAGCACTTCTATATGTGTGTTTAGCTCCTGTCAGAGTTTATGTAGCATGCAACTGGGGATACCATCAGGTCCCATCCATGTTGTGTATTCTGCTGTCCTGAGGGTGGCTCTCACCTGGACATCTGTGATGACAGGGAGGTTACAGTCAGCTGGGATAACTATGCCTTATTTTGGGGGAGAGGCGGGTGACACCTGCACTGAACCTGTCTGCCACAATGTTGTCGATATCTGTGGTGTCAGTGAAATATTTGTTGTTGTGTACTACCTATGGGCATAGAGGATGGATCCTGACCAGGTTGCTAACATAACTGACGAAGGCCTTCTGGTTATCTGTAGTGTCCCTCTTGATTTCCCTCTCAAAGTTGCCCATGTATTTTGTATGATGGAAAATAGATCTTTACTAGTGCTGCTCAGACATGCCCTCCCTTTATGGAATTATGCTCTGTCTTGCAGTAGCTTCCATCTTCTGTAATACAATCTGTCTATGGCTGGGGTCCACCAGACAGGATGCTGTCCCTTTGTGGAGAGTGTCTTGGTCATATATGGGATTGCATGATCCATGCATTCTCGGAGATGTCTGTAGAAAGCAATTGTGTAGGGGTCAGCATTGTGGGTTGTATCTGCCACTGGCCCAGTGGGCTGAAAGGATACCATGTCACTGTTACAAAGTGTAAAGTTTGTATCTGTAATGTTATGCACTATAGTCGTTTGTGCTGGTGGTGGAGGTGGGATATGTATATCCAGGGCAATCAGTGTGTGGTCAGCTCACAGTAGTTAATGATGTAGGCCATACAGTACCTAGATACAAACCCCAGAGTGAGGAGGTGCTCTTGACCTGAATCAGTGTTCTGACTGCTGGGGTTTGGTAGTATGTCGTATGGAGTCTGCCAGGTACTGTTGCACAGTTGCTGGCTGAGCACTGATACCTGGCCATCTACATGTGTATCCACCAATAGACAGACAGATGCTACATATGTGAGATATGTTGTATCATAACAGTCGAGTAGCATGTGTAGTATGTGTGCCAAATTCTGCTGACATATATTGCTGATACCAGGTTATTTTCCTTCTCAGGTACATGGCCCACCCGCGGAATCCCACCTACTCCACAGCTGAGGATGAGGAGATACACCAGAGCCTGGTGCAGGATTATGCAATACTCTTTTCCCGCACCAGCCAGAATCAGCAGGAGAGGGCTGAGCTGTGGCAAGACCTTGTCTGGCGGGTAAATGACATAGGCACGCATAATAGGACATATGAGCAGGTACGACATCACTGCAGTGATTTAATCAGACATGTCCGTCAGCGTGAGTCGGATATCCACAGGCAACAGGTCGCCACAGGTGGTGGGGTGGCTACACATCCCCCACTCACCAGACTGGAGGGACTACTCATGAGTGTAGTGGCTCCAGTCCGCCAGCAACAACAACAGCAGCAGACATGCATTATGATGGAGGCTGGAGCCACACAGCAGCAAGACAGTGAACGTGCAGGTAATATGCCATATGTATAGTTGACTGTTGTGTACACTGGTAGTTAATGCATGTGTGAGGTGTGTCCTTGGTTTGTAGCTGTCACCATAGTATTTAATGTGCAAGTGTGATATCCTCAATATTAGCAGCTGACCTGTGAAAGGCGACTGTTGTACTACTGACCTGTATCATACTCAGTAACAATGGCACAGTTGTGCCCACTGACATTAGTTTCTTCACGTCTGCAGGACCCTCTAGTATAACAGCAATGCAGCCTATCCATGATGGTGAGTGTGTATTAACAATTCCTGTAATAGTGTTGATAGTAATAGTACTATTTGGCTCACTTAGTAGTGCTCTTTGTATGCATGTAGGTGTGTCTGTGTGTTGATATCACGCATACTGAGTACTGTACAATTGTGTGAAACTGTGTGCATGTGTGCATGTGTGCACCTGTGCATGTGTGCATGTGTGCATGTGTGCACGTGTGCATGTGTGCATGTGTGCATGTGTGCACCTGTACATGTGTGCACCCATGCATGTGTGCATGTGTGCATGTGTGCACCTGTGCATGTGTGCATATGTGCATGTGTGCATGTGTGCACCTGTGCATGTGTGCATGTGTGCACCTGTGCATGTGTGCATGTGTGCATTTGTGCACCTGTGCATGTGTGCATCGCTGGTAATGTGTAGACATTGTAAACTGTGTTTCCTGTTTCCCTCCCACAGGTTCTGTTGCTGCTCTGGTGTCATGTAGCAGGGTCTTACAAACTCAGCTATGTTTCAGGCTGTCATGCAGGCACAGTCACGTATGGAACGATACACCAGACAGGGTCTGAGGGAGCTGACAGCATGTCGCACAGCCATGACTGACAGTATGCGTGACATTGCGGCTGCCATCCGTGATTTCACCGATGTCATAGACAGACGTTGTGGGGACATATTAGACCGGTTCCACAACTACATGTCCATGAGCCAGGGCGATGGTGGGCGGTTGAGGCGTCGACGTGGCCGTATGCCAGCAACAGCAGCAGCTGGCAGTCGTCATGACGACAACAGGGCCGGCTGCCCCGTAGTGCCAGCAGCAGCCCCAGCAATGCTGGGTCTGTGCTGTCATCAGACCACCCCAGGAGACCACGTGCACGTGGCTCTGGCCAGGCCCGACAGGGATCTGTGTCCAGTCAACGAACACCTGCTTCTGATGACAGTACCCAGTCTGGGTTGGTACTGGATACGGTCCGTAGCACCCCTGCAAGGCACAGGTACCTTGTCCGTGGCCAGAGACACTGATCTGTATGACCTGGCAGGTACAGTCTGTGGCTGTCCACAAACACCAGTATATGGCAGCCATGAGGTGGAACTGTGTGCATCCATACACACATGCGAACTGACAACACCTAGGGCTACCGCATACACGCACACACTGCATCAACATTGCCCCACCTTCTACTGCTGTCCCTCACCAACACACATACACATACATGTCAATTGGTGGTATCGGTGGCTGACTCAGGCATACCAAGTTCACACCCTGTGCATATGATGAAACTGTGCCACCTCCTGCAATCTGCAACAACTGTGCAGGTACAGGTTAACATGTTGCTGATGCACAGGGTGACCACATAGATGTGTAGTAATAGTATCATGTTGTTAACAGTACTGTGTGCTGAATTAATTGTGGGTATATCACAGCATGCCTGATGCAGTAAGTGTGTGATTGTCATGTCCTGTTGTCTACACCCATGGTAAGTACCATAGTGTATCATCTGCACATGTTGGTATACTGGTGGTAATGATGTCAACAGAAGGCTACATACATAGGTAGCACAGGGGATAGGGTAATGAATGTAGTAATACACAATGATGGACATGTAAATTGCAAGTGGCATGTTGCCCACACTAGACTCTGCAATGCAGATGTTTGAGGATGTTGATATGTGTGCAGTACTACACGACTGGTACAGGACACACAGGAGCACCCTAGCACTGCATGCTCACATCTCATACCATGCTAGACAGCCCCAACACACATAACTAACTGTCACAGAAGGGAGAGTCCCCATATATGTCTGGGATACTGTGGTGGCAGGCCAGGGAGCATACATCCTACTAAGTATGGAACCACTGAGTGAAGGCTCAGTGTCTATTTGACATGTGTATTACTGCAGGTATGAGCACATGGGTTTCTATCCAGTTATTGTACATCCTGACAGTACATGGTCTGTACACTTGTGTGCACTGAGACTGGACCCTAGCCATCTGACCTGTGTATTTCCATGTACATGTGCGTAGTGCCTGCATATTTGCAGTGTTACCTACTGGAACTGGTACAGCTTGTTTGTTGTACAATGGACTACATGCAGCCCTGTTTACTGTAGCTTTGTTTGCATGCATGTTTGATTGCAATTACCCTGGAATACTGATCACACCTGCAATGCATAGTTATAGAGCTTCTGTGGACTCCTAGTGCCATCTGCATAGCCTACTATATGTATGTCCATGTCCCACTTGACAGGATGTCACTGTTTGTCCTGTTCACATGTACATTGCCTGTGACACAGTGCATATGACTTACCTGGCATGTGTCCACGTGAGCAGTCATATATGCTACTGCTAACTAATCACAGGCACTACACCTTCACATATTCATCTTCTGTTGAACTACCTGCTTTGCTAGGGACAGCCTGCACCTGTCACCCCTGGGCTTTTAGATACTGGCAAAGGCTCTTGCTACCCCCATAGTGCCTATGTTAGGCAGGGCTCAAATGACAAACCCACCTTCATAGGTGTCACAAGGGATAAGAAACTAAGAGCAATGCTACCCAATGCCAGAAGTCTAAACCTCCAGATGCATGCACCCAAAACACTCCTTGGCATGGAGAACATCGATATCTGTGCAGTAACAGATGCCTGGTTCAGGGCTACTGAGAGCACACCAGCACTACCAGGTTTAACCCGGTTGGTTTCTTTGAAACAGTCACCAAGGCCATTGACGAGGGGAAGGTGGTTCACACAGCCTACCTGGACCTTGCAAAAGCCTTCACAAAAATACCCCACTTGGGCATTCTAGAGAAGCTCACCAGCTTAAATATAAGCCCCTATGTCACTAGATGGATTGCACAGTGGCTCAAGGACAGAACCCACATGGTTAGCATTGCTGGAGCCATGCCAGACTCCAAACCAGTTACGAGTTGTGTCCCACAAGGCTTAGTCCTGGGACCTCTCTTGTTTGGTATATATTTATTGGAGGTACAGGCCAACATGGATGGACTGTGGCTGACCAAATATGCAGATGACTGCAAACTGGCCACCATAATCGACTCTCCAGCCGACACAAGCATCTTCCAAAGGGGCATCATAGAAACAGACAACTTGTGCCAGAGCCATGGCCTTCAGCTGAACAGTGTTTAGAAAGGGGAATGTGCATCCTGTAGTCTGTTCACCTAGTTGCCAAAAGGGACATTGTCCTCACACACACTAACCCCCCTCAGCCAAAAACACACACTTGCCAATTGCAGGATTCAAACCCCTATCTGATTATGTTATGACACTCGAGATGGGAACATTAGCAGAGTGTGCTATTCGCATTACTGGGAGGTTTCCCTTCTCTTGCTATACTTATAGGGTGCTGACATCATCAGTGTTTAGAAAGGGGAATGTGCATCCTGTAGTCTGTTCTCCTAGTTGCCAAAAGGGACATCTCCTTCACACACTAACCCCCCTCAGACAAACACACACACTTGCCATTCGCAGGATTCAAACCCCTACTTAACTATGTTATGACACTTGAGACGAACGCATTAGCAGAGCGCGCTATTCGCATTACTAGTAAGCTTTCTTTCTCCTGCTATACTTATAGAGTGCTGACATCATCAGTGTTTAGAAAGGGGAATGTTCATCCTGTAGTCTGTTCTCCTAGTTGCCAAAAGGGACATTTTCTTCACACACACTAACCACCCTCAGACAAACACACACACTTGCCATTCGCAAGATTCAAACCCTACCTAACTATGTTATGACACTTGAGACGGACGCATTAGCAGAGCGTGTTATTCGCATTACTGGGAGGTTTCCTTTCTCCTGCTGTACTTATAGAGTGCTGACATCATCAGTGTTTAGAAAGGGGAATGTGCATCCTGTAGTATGTTCTCCTAGTTGCCAAAAGGGACATTTCCCTCACACACGCTAACCCCCCTTAGACAAACACACTTGCCATTTGCAGGATTCAAACCCCTACCTAACTATGTTATGACACTTGAGACAGATGCATTAGCAGAGCGCGCTTTTCGCATTACTGGGAAGTTTCTTTTCTCCTGCTGTACTTATAGGGTGCTGACATCATCGGTGTTTAGAAAGGGAATGTGCATCCTGTAGTGTGTTTTCCTAGTTGCCAAAAGGGACATTTCTCTCCCACAGAGTTCTACACACACCAACCCCACTCACACTGAGCATTTGCAGGATTCAAACCCCTACCTAACTATGTTATGACATTTGAGACGGACGCATTAGCAGAGTGCACTATTCGCATTACTGGGAAGCTTCTTTTCTCCTGCTGTACTTATAGGGTGCTGACATCATCAGTGTTTAGAAAGGGTAATGTGCATTCTGTGGGGAGGCAGACACCAAGCACACTCTGGCTAAGCTGTCATTCCCTAGGGCAAACAGCCTAGTGTTGACCTCTACACCCATATGTTTAATTGTCAAATGCACATTATTTGTTGCTGATAGACTGTTTGCACATCTTTATTGCCATAGCATTCCCTGTTTGTATGAACAACTTGTGCATCTGTGGAAGATGTTTGCATATGGGAGGGATCCACTATATCATGTATGTCTCTGTAGTCATTTAACTGTGTGCACTGGGCAGACTGCTGTAATGTGGTTGGTTCCTGGAATAACACATAAAAATACCAGATATGTGTGTCCAACTGCTAAACTGAGATTTGGCCTAAGTGTGTGAGCATGCCCAGTTCAGCCTTCCCATGGCATGTTGTCTGACATATGTCTCATTTATCAAAGTGTGTGAGCATGCCCAGTGTGAGCATTCCATATGTTGGACTCTGCAGCCCACCACATTTGTGGATGAGTGTGAACTTCAACAAATATCACCCGTTTATGGTTGTGTGTTGTGTGTCATGTTGTGTAGTTACTGTACAACTGCTTTGTGTGTGAACACAACATACTGTGCCTGCAGTGTTTGCATGGGATACTTTGCATACAGTTGTCAACATCCTTTCACACTGACCTAACACTGTAGTACTGTATAGTGTACTGGTAGTACTTTGACTGTGGTGGACAGTATCCTGGGCTTTAGTGCTATCACTGCTTTACATTTCGATAGTGGGCACAACAGCCTGGTTAGGGGCCAGTTGTGTACATCTGACCATGTTGCATTCTGTTCAGATATGAACTACTTAAACCAGGCTTGTCCAACATTGGTAGTGTATTCCACAACATAGATGTACATTTGCAAACACTAGCGATGTGCCCTAGTCCATGTCTAATGCTAGTTGGAGAGTGTGTTTGTCCTTCAACACACATTGTAAGTGGAGTTTGCCATGACATATGTCATGGTTAGTATACTGTGCCTCTGTCTACCTGTGACATGACAGTGATACCCAGGATAAAGCTACCATCTCCCATCCACTCATCAAGATTCCTATTGAGGAAGATTGATAAGTGACTCTATGGGTAGCCTGTACTGGGGTTCACTCATGGGTGGGGTGGCTTCTGTGTTATGGATCACGCAGTACAGCTTGTCCTATGTAAGTCAGTGCTGGGGTTCAGGTCTCTCATGTGCATAGCTCACTGCCATTCAGATTGTACAAGGTGCAGCATGTTTATTGATACCAGCAACACAGGCAACACATGGCATCTGTGCAAGCTCTTTGATACTCCTGGTGAGGTACTGTTGGGGACTTTACGGTTGATGGAGGTGTCTGCTGAGGTACATCCCACAGGGGCTATTGTAGTCAATTGTACCGCTGATGAAGGATGACTGCAGAGCCACAATGAGTGGCTCCCCTTATCTAGATCTGACAACCTTCATGATTAGGTGGGTATATGGTATGTTTCTGTAAACACTACAGCACATGTTTGTCCAATGCAGGATATCTATCACCTTGTGTCCCCAGGTCTCTCATTACATGTTAACTACATAATGGGTTAACACCTATGTGGTAATTGGTGGGCACTTACTGTATATCCACGGGGTTGACTATACACGTTTCTGCAATTAGCTTGCTGACATGGCTATGGCACCAGTTGTCTGTTTCTATGTGGCCCTTTTGTGGGATGCTTGTGTCAGCTGGTGGATCATATGTGGTGAGCAGTTTGTAGTCCTCTGCAAACATGTTCGGACACAGTCCTTCCATGTTTGCCTGTACCTATGGGACATATATACCAGACGAGGGAGATCCCAGGACAAAGCCTTGTGGGATGCCAGTTATATCTGGTTTGTAATCTGACATGGCTGCAGCATGTCTGACCATGTCTGTTCTGTCCTTGGTCTGGTTTGCAACCCCTCTACTGACATGTGGGTTTATATTTAAGCTGGTGAGCTTATCTATAATGAACACGTAGGGTATTGTATAGAAGCCTTTGCAAGGTCCAGCTACGCTGTGCGGACCACATTGCCCTCATCAATGACCTTAATGACTGTTTCAATTGAGTCAAACATGTTTAGGGGCAGGATCTGCACTTGAGAAAGCCACACTGGGTAGGGTCCGTGTCAGTAGGTCCCCAATATCTTTATGTCTGTGGTACATGCTGATCCTTTCCATAGCTGTGCAGACCGAGCTTCTCAGGATTCTGGGGTAGTAGTTTTCAGTATCCATTCAGGCAACACCTTTGTTGAGAAGGACCACTGTTGTTGTACACTGCTCTTTGGGTACATATTCTGTGGTAAGGCTGACATTGAGCAGTAGTGTGGTTTGGCATTCCATTCATCTTGGAGTCCATGTTGCACTAAGCCCAGGACACCATCTCATACCATTGCTGCTGTGTGTTTTGCTTTGTAGATGTTGGCTGTTACCTCAGCATCTGCAATGTCAGGGGCCAGCAGTCTACTGGGATAGATATTCTGCATTCGGGGTTTGCACTGCACCTGTCAGGATGTATGTTGGCAATATGTGTGTGTGTTTGTGATATTTGTGTGATTCAGGGCATATCTGTGAATTCCCAACATGGTTCCTACCATCAGTTGTGAAAGCCTTGGGATTATCCTTAGTGTCCTGTACAATTTGTATCTTCATAGGTTCATAGGTTCATACTAGGCTATCCACCCTAGGGCATTTGTTAGCCTAGCCAGAGTGTGTGTGGTTTTGCCACCCCTTGCTATGTGAATATTATGGCCATTTATGATTTGCTTTGCTGTACCTCTGTCTGGACATGACACAGTGAAGACCTCCAGTGTAACTCTACAATCATCCATCCACTTGGCAAGATTCCTGTTGAAGAGTGTCAGTGAGGGGCTCTGCCTAACATGGAGTGGGATTCTGGTCCAGGGTGTGGGAGCCTCTGGATTATGTATCTGTCCCACCAGCACATCCTATTTCATTATTTGTTGAGGTTGACATCTCTCACTCTCACAGCTCCGATGGATTTGAGTTTTCTGGGGTGGAGCATGTCCATTACTCCTGTGTTGGGCATGGCCTTCTACAACAGGCATGCAATGCCTCTGTGTAGGCAGTATGTGACTGTATTCAGCTGGGGTGTCTACAGCCAGGCAGCATATGACATATATTTGAGACCCTTTATCCTCTTGGTGAGGTACCTTTGAGGTCTTTCTAACTGCTGCAGGTGTCAGGTAAGGTACATCCCATATGAGGCATTGTACTAGATTATGGGTGTGATTAGAGAACAGTATAGGGGCACAATGACCTCTGTTGACGTAGATGTGAATCCTTTCCTGATACGGTGTCAAATGTAGACAGTCTTCCTAGCCACATTGGCAATGTGGGTGTCACATAACAGGTTACTGTCCACTTGTGTCCCTAGGTCCCTGGTTACTCCTTCCATACATAATGGTTTACCACCTATGTGGTAATTTGTGGTACCTTGTTTGGTGTTTGGTGGGACATTCATACTGTCCAGTGTCTTCAGGGTGGCTGGGTGGGGTTCCTGTGTGTGAGACTGTGGTCTGTAGCATGCTACAGACTGTACAGCAGTCTTGCCTACAGTTAGTTGCACATGGGTGGACTCCAATGCCTTGTGCATTGTCAGTTACCTGGACGTATGGGTGTCTGTGCTGACTATGGATACTCACCCTCATTTTATGTTTTGTTCCAGGTTTTGGGGCCATGACACATGATATGTGGTATAACCTGGTAGTGCTGGTGTGCTGTTAGGAGGCTTGCAGCAGGTTTCTGTCACTGCACAGACATCGATGTTCTCCATACTGGGGATGGCCTTGGGAGCATGCATATTGGGGTTTACACATCTGGCATTGGTCAGCATTTCCCTTATGTTTCTTCCCACTTATGTTTTCTAGGGTGGTGGGTCAGTCTTTTCAGCCTTGCCTACAAAAGGCTCTATGGAGGTGGCAAAGGCCTTATCCAATATTCAGACACCCAGGGGTAACAGGTGCAGGCCATCCCAAGAACAGCTGCGTGGCTTGTCAAGCATGACATCCCAAGCAGACAGACATTGATCCCCTTGAATGACACCAGTAAGTGTGCCACTTGCTATGACTGATCATTCCGTGTTTGTACTGTGGCATTATTCTTGGTAAGGGTAGGATGCTGCAAACGGTGAGTGTCATACCGGCCTGGACTACATAATCAGAGAGCTCATCTATGTCTCTTTTCATGTAGTCTAGGGAGGTACATCTCAGGTCATTCACACCAGCATGGACTATGACTGCATCATATTTCTACTTGCTTTGGAGTGACCTGCATACTTCTGTTATGTGGCGTATTGTGGCAGCCTACAGGCAGCTTACTGTACCCTTTCCCTTGTTCAGTCTGGTGTGGGACAGCAGTGTGTCTGACTATGGAGTCACCTATTACAACTGTATCAGGCATGTTGTTTCTCCTTCTGGCCTGTGACTGTTTGGCACACCAGCTTTGTGTACTATGTGTTGCATGTGCTATGTTTGGAGGTTGTTTGATTGGGTGTCTGCTTTAGAGGCCTCTGTTGGTGTGCTGTGTTTGTAATTTGTGCCTCCGGGAATGTTTTTCTGTGTTTATGTGTTTGGTTTGCAGTTGTGATAGGTCTATGTGGGACTGTGTTTGTGGTGTGTGTGGTTACCTTCTCCTCCTGACTAGTTTTGGGAGTACTGAGTTGAGGGAGCTCATCCTCCAGTTTGGATAGATGGTTGCATCTCTCACATATATTTGTATTTCTTGGGTGGAGTTGGGGGTTGTCTGTGTACTTGGGGCAGGTGTAACACTGCCTCAGGATTCACAGATTCAACTTGTTGTGGCTGGCCTTAGTGGATTGTATGTGTGGACAGATTTTATTGCCATACTACTGATCAGTGATTACTTCATTGTTTATGTTTGCTCTATCATGTAGTAGCTTCCTCATTCTCTTGCATGGTTTGGTTATGGCTGGTGTCCACCATGCCAGATTCCTGCGTGTATGGCATTGTGTTTTGTTTTAATTTAGGATTGCATAATCCAAGCATTCCTGGCAGTGTTCATGGAATGGCTGTATTACAGGTTCTGAGGTGTGGCCCATATTTTGCACCTGCACAGGACCTTTAATGGATTCCACATCAGTTTGGAGGAGTGCAAATATTGCTTAGCACATGTTTTCCACTGTGGTTTTCTGGCCAGGGACTGTGGTCAGGATTTGTATATCCAGTGTGGTTACTCTATGGTCTGGTTTTACCAGTGAGCAATACACTTCTCATCTTGCCATCCAGTACCCATGTTGCTGATTATCACATCCAGTATGCTTACCCCTCTTGTGGGAGTGGTACGTTGCTCCTGGGCCTTTTGGTTTATGGATTCTATGAACTTTTGTCCTACACTGTTGGAGCTAGTATAATGCTCCCAGTCTATGTCTGGGTATTTTCAGTCACCCAATATAATGTGGTTTGTAGGACTTGATATATTCATGTATTCCAGCATAGGCCAGGTGCAGTTCCTGGTGTTGGGACAGTAGTCTGTAGCAGGCTATAAACTGGGGGGCAGTTTTAGCCACTGTTACTTGACCATGGTTAGTCCATGCTGCTTTTTGTTGTGGTACCAACATGGGGTGTGGTTATCCTTGACAATTCTTGCTAGTCACCCTCCTTTTGTAGCTTGTTCCAAGTTTTGAGGCTGTACAGCACAGTATGAAGTGTAACCTGGTAGTGTTAGGGTGCTGTTGTGAGCCTTGGCTCAGTTTTCTGTTACAGCGCAGATATCAACATTCTCCATACTGGGTGAGTTTAGACTGCATGCATCTTGCTGTTTCGACTTATCCCTTATCTTATTCTTATCCCTTCTGATACCTATGGAGATAGGTTTGTGTTTTGAGCCTTACCTATTCAGGGCACACTGTGGGTGACAACAGCCTTTGCCAGTATCCATACGGCCTGCACTGATAGGTGTACGCCAGTCCTAGCAGGTGGTGCATCATGTCATGCTCAGCATGTCATCCCAGACTGGCACAAATTGGATCCCCTTTGACTAACTGCGATACTTCAGTCAATTACTGCACTTGATCATCTCATTGTCATGTTGTGGCATGATGCTTGGTGAGGGTAGGATGTTAGTCAGGGTCCTCAGGTGTGCATATAGTACATGGTGTTACATTACTTAACACATAGCATTCATGCCTCAGGTGGTGCTGCAGGGCTGCCTCTGTCGGATGCGCATATTACACTTCCCTGTACATGTTTGAGAGCAGGTTGTGTCATGTTAGGCATCCCTGTTACTATATGAGTGAGTCAGAGGGGTATCATTCCCAGGGTTCCTACTGAGCCAGTGTATGTGCTATGCGTTGCCTCTTTGCCAAGGCCAGGGCATACTGGGCACGCCTCCTTCTGCCTACTGGGGCAGGCTCAGGTTGTTCCTCCTCTGAGTCACGCTCTGCCTGTGATGGCCTTGGCAATGGTGGGGGGCTGTTTGGCCCAGCCCTATGCTGGTCCTGCTGCAGCTGTTTTCGCAAGATCATATTATGTAGCATAGCACATACCATGACAATTTGGGTACATGTAGTTGGTGTGTACTGCAAGGCTTCACCAGATGTGTCCAGACACCGGAACCATGACTTGAGCAGCCCAAACACACGCTCTATTACATTACGTGTTTGTGCGTGTGCCTCATTATGGCGTTGCTGTTCAGGTGTGTGTGCATTTCTGATGGGTGTCATCAGCCACGGCTCCAGTGCATAACCTGCATCCCCCACTAGGTGTCCGTGCGGGATGTCCCCATTGGCAAATGTCTGGTACAGCTGCGTCAAATGCCAGATGTGGGAATCATGGTAGCTCCCAGGACAGCCAGCACACACATTCATTATTATGCCCTGGGCATCACACACGACCTGGCAGTTGATGGAGGAAGCCCTTGTGGTTGATGTATGCCCTACCCGCTCACCAGCTGGTGCTTTGATGCGTGTGTGCGTGCAGTCTATTGCACCCACTACCTCAGGGTATTCCGCTATTTGCTGGAAGAGACGCATATTGCTGGCCAATACCTCACGGGCATTGGGGAAATATACATGATCACCGACATGTGCTGACATGGCATCCAGGAACTGGTGCAGTACCCTGGAGGCTGATGCCTGTGATATCCCCATCATATCACCAGTTGGTCTCTGGAAGCTACCTGTTGCTAGTATTCTTAGGCCAACACATACCTTGGTTTCCACTAGGATGGGTTCCCCTCTGTTGGTTCTGTGTGTGAGGCGTGGCCTGCACAGCTCCACTATTTGCTGCAGGAGGTCTTTGTCCACTCTATAGCACTCTACTATCTCCAGCTCATGTAACCCATGGTAGGTGACCCTGGGCCTGTACACTCTTCTCCGTCTCCTCACTGTGGGTTGCCTGGCACCATCTGCATTGTCACCACCCTCAGCAAGTCGCCTATGTCTCATTATGACAGCTATGGCAGCCCCTAACATTTCTGCTCTGAGTTCAGCTTTTTCAGTTTTCACTTCTGATAACTTAACTCCTGTCTTGCAGTGTCTATTGAGAGAAACATCCTGCACTGCTGTTTGCAGAGTTTTAAGTGCTGGGCTGGGCTACTATTCTGCCTGTGTAATTGCCTGCATCTAATTGTTTTCACCTGCTAGCTCCAGCAGTATTCCCTGCTAACTTCCTACTAAATCTGTTGCTTCCTTTTTCCTTTCTGTTTCCTCAGGGTGGAGCCGTGTGTAAACCAGCAGAAACATGCTCACAGTGGCTTACACGCGCGCACACATGCTTACATGGTTCAGAATCTGCTTATTCGGATTAAAACGCGTGCACGCCCACGCAAACAGTGTTAAACATCTCCCAACACGCTCCCACATGCTCAGTCTGCCTTACACGCGCGCACACTGCCTTACACGCCCGCACACTCCCTTACTCGTGCTTTGTGGCATGCACACGTGCGTATACACATCCAGCAAGAAACTTTGGTGTAGGCAACAGTGTACACCTTCCATTTCTTGACTTTCTCATGCTTAGTTAGTGGCACACCTCTTTCCATGATATCTGTCTGACATCTGTCATGTAACTCTAACCTCCAATGAACTGCATTTCTTTCTACCATTCCCCCCTGTGATGTCACCTATCTCCTACTCTGTTCCTCCCCCTTCTGTAACTCTTACACTACTCAGACTGTGCTCATTTGCTATGTGACAGTGGAATTCAGTATCCTTACACTCATTTGCATCAGATTGCCTACTAATGCTTAGTTACATGTCTTAGACTCAGCTTCCCCCCTTAGCAACCACTACACGGTGGCCATGTTGGTTTTGGTCTGCTGGTCCCTGCATTGACATTCCATGTATTGCATAAAACCCACATTTGTGGGTTTAAAACCTTCGTTTTTATGTTCTATGCAGCGCAACCTGTTTGCGCGGGGCTGCGCTGGGTTTAAACATCGGCAATCGCCGAAAAAAAAAATTATATTTTTAATATATTTGCATCAGGTTACCTTGCCAATGGCCACATATTTGGCCATGGCATGCTGCCTGACACATATGCACCCTTTATTTGGAGCTGACATGGCTCCATTGCAGTTTTTGCAGAAACGTACTCAGTTGTCAACTGAGTACATTTCTGCAGCTAAAATGGCTCTTACACAGGCTGTTCTGGGCTTCCTGGATCGCTAATCATCCTCATTTGCATGCTATTCGGCTGCAAGTGAGGTGATTAGCTTATCCACGCCCACTCCATGTAAGAGCCGTTTTAGCTTGTTTCTTACACGGACTTTGGGCTGTTCCTGGATCGCAAAGGCTGCATGGAGTCTTACACTACTCTTAGACTCCATGCAAGCCTTCGTGAATCCGACCCGATGTCTTATTTTTACCTATGATGAATGGTTGGATAGAAACTCTTTGAGCCATGCAGTGGATCAGGGTTCACCCAAATGTCTTGCAGATGGAGAAGTAAAATTGGATATTTGACCATGTCAAAGTCTGACTGACTAAGACTGTAGATGACTCCAAGCTAGGAGTAGCCACTGAATCCTCAAATGACTTAGCTATCCTGCAGGGAGATTTGTCTCAAATAAATAACAGGTGCCAAAATCACAGACTGAAACTAATTGCCAAAAAATACATTATTGTATCCTTTGGGAATTCATCTATTCCAGGGAACTACCACATTTATAATATGCCCCTAAGAGTTGACACAATTGTTAAACATTTGGGATCTTATGTAGACAGTGATCTAATTCTGACCAACATGTGTCTATTGCTGTAAGAAAGTCCTTCTATATTGCACAGCCTATAACTAAAGGGATTGTGTCTAGATCTAGGGATGTCATTGTCCTGATTTACTCAGACCTCACTAGGCCAGTCACTGAATATAATGCTCCCTTTACATGTATTAGTCTAGACATATGTAACAACTGGAAGGCCCAAAGAGATACCCTACTAAAAGTATACAAGGTGTAAACAACATGTTCTATATGGACTGACTCAAAGCCCTGTCAGTGTACTTGGTATCTTACAGACTACTAAGAGGGGACCAGTGTCTGCCATACAAGGCATCCTCAGACCCAGTACTGATGGATTTACAGCACATCAGCAAGTCAAATGACATCAGAAATACTTGGTATAGGTATTTAAACCTCTTCTGCAACATCAACAGAATGATTTGGAGGGGCAGGTATATCTCACAGAGCATATCACTGGCCTGGAAAATATTCCCCATTTACATAAGGCAAAGTTCATCCCTGTCCATATTTAAATACAACTTGAATCTATGGATGGGAAACAGAAAATTTACCCCAAGACTGCCCCAGTACTACTAATGGACAGATGCAGCTCCTAAATGCTTTATCCTATGCATGGGTCACTCAAATTATAGAAGATATGATCCCACTTATTCTCACTAGGGGTAATATATAATTATCACCAAATGGGATAGGTTAATCCAAGCACAAAAAAGAGAAACTGGCTAGGCTTAAAATGGCCCACAAGAGCAGCTAGCCTAGTACTTACTTATGAGCCTATGAACTTATTCTGCATCTATTAAAATGCCAATACTTCAGCTGTCAGAACTTTGCAGACTAAGTTAAGCATTCAAAATGCAAATGTGTGAATAAATAAACACAGATTTCTGCAGCCAGTAAAGTTATGACAGCTGTTAGCATTTATAACAGTACACGGTAGTAAGGCTTTTGTTTCTGAAACAAGTAAGTATTTAGATAAATCTTGAACAAAGGCAGTGATGTACTATAATGAAGCTGCCAAGCTGGTACATTCCAGAACAGTGGAGCTCAGTATGAAGAACTTCTACATAACTCTATATATATTTTGTGAATCAAGAAGCTCTTTCTCAGTGTTCTGGATTGGGCAAGCAAGACATATGCCATGTAGGGAAAGATATGTTAAGTGTAATATTTAATATAATATTCCATTTCTAGTGGCCAGAGCAAATTCTGCAGCACATGTGTAATATGAACCTCAGGATGGAAACCCACCAAAATTCAAACTGTTGAATTTTGGGCATACCAAATGCTTTTAAGGTCAGCAAATCTAAGCCCAGTATAAAAAGGATGTTGCAGTAATCCAAATGAGAATATACTAGATTATAAATGATATATAAAAGGCAGCTCATTCCCATGGCATAGAGAGATAACGTCCTGACTATGAGCTAGATGACCCTTGTTTAATAAGTAGCATAGGCAAGGGAAGGGACACTTAAAGGAGGAGGGGAATGAGCAGTTGATACCTGGTCCCCCATCCAGAAGGACAAGGTGGCTTTGGCTTACTGCAGTGGGAACACCTACAGAAAGACAGGTGTATAGGCCATGGCATAATGCAGGTGTATAGGGCACAGCATAAGCCTAATTAGCACAGACTGCACAGAAGTTTAAGACATAGGTAGGGAGCTAGCATGTGTGGTAGAATGCATTCCATTCCATGTGAGCAGCATTTGTGGATTTCAAGAAAAGCAATCACCTATGGGACAGGACATTAAAGCAAAAAAAAAAAACCCTGACAGACGTCTGGATGATATACCATGTGATCGACTTACCCTATAAGAAAAATAAAGGAAAACTGTCTCCATGTAGATAATGTAAAGAACAATAGATCACAAGGGGGATTGATGGCTTGGAATAGGCTCCATGGAAAGATAAACAAACAAACAAACAAATAAATAAGTCATCAAAATGAATATATTGCTATATAACGTGAAACTGAAAGGTTTTAATGATGAAAACAGTACATTTATCAACTTCAAACATGTTCTTTCATTTACCACATATCATCCATCTAAAACTGCTCTCAAATCTTATTATTGACACAAATTCATCCCCCGGATTCAGTAACGCTTACACCGAGTGTCCGAATAGTGTAAGCATAACTGCACGGAACATGGCGTCCGAGCGATTCAGTAAACAAACCTCAGGATGTGCATGAGTGCTCCAACACTGTTGCTGCACGGACACCACTGCCTAATGCTAATTACCTCATTTGCTGGTGAAAACCATGCAAATGAGGTGAATTAGCGATTCAGTAAGCAGGCACGTATCCATGCAAGAAGATTCTTATTTGCAGAAATGCATTTGGCTACTAGCCGATTACATTTCTGCAAAATAACAAATCAGAGACATGACAGCTCCCAAAAAAGCATGTATCATACTTATTAGGCATGCCAATGGCCAAATATATAGCCATTGGCATGGAAAATAACTTATAAAGGTTTATTTTTTTGGCTGATCTCGGCCGTTTAAGCATAGGGCAGGGCGCGCAAACGGATTCATGCCAAAAATAAAAAAATGTAAATAAGCAATTTTAAGTGAAATCTGCATTTTGCCATTATAATCAATGGCGTGTAGAATCAAAACAATACCAGGGAATACTGGTTGCTAAGGGGAAAGGCTGTATGGTAGTATAGTAACTACGGTGTAAGGCAGTGTTGTATGCAAATGAGGGGATTTGTACCAAATCACAAAATTCTTCTAAGTGTCCAACTGCACCTAACCATGTAGGTGGTCTAACACAATCGTGTAATCAGGTTAAGTAGATGACATCAAAAGGGGTGTGTGTTATGCTTTGTGTAAGCTCATTGGAGCTCAGCAGCCTGTGTTTGCCCTTAACTAAGCACAACTAAGGAAGGGGATGTGTCTGAGGCTGTATCGACTTATTCCATGAAATGAAAAGCATGTTCATGTCCAGGGAAGGGCCAGTTCTGCTTAAAAGTGTTTACTTTAGCAAAACAGGTGTGTGCGGTGGCCTAAAACAAAAAAAAAACAAAAAAACAAAAACAAAAAACCCCAGGAAATAACAGAATTGTGCACATTTGAGTCTCGTATATGCACCGCCTGCCTCGGGGCTTAAAAGGGGCAGAAATTGGAAAGGGTAAAGAAGAAAAAAAAGGGAAACAGCAGAAGAAAGTCAATCAATGACAACTAGCATAGCTGGCAGGTGGAATGTATCATAATCAGCCAATTAAGCAGGCAGCAGCCCAACACACTACTATAAACTATGCAAACACATTTCAGTCTGTTTTTTCCCACTAATTCTACACCACTGGAGTACACATTTGAGGGAATTTTAAACTGACAAAAAACTAACAAAAAATGTTAGAGGCTGCTGTTGCTTTGATGCGTCAGTATGTGCTAGACGTTGAGGGTAGTGAGGAGGATAATGCTGTCATTCACCTCATTTGCATGGTTTTCACCAGGTGGGAGGTTGGCATAATGGGTAAAGTGCTACCTTATAGATGAAAGTTGCAGGGTTTGATTCTGACATGGGGTAATTGGCTAGGCTTATAATAGCCCACATGGGCAGTTAGTGTAGTACTAATCTATGAACCTATGAACCTATAAACAACCAGCGCAGACCAAAGAGGAGGAGAGGAGTGTACAGGCCCAGGGTAACCTACCAGGAGATAGTAGAGCACTATAGGGTGGACAGGGACATTCTTCAGCAAATCATCGAGCTGTGCCAGCCTCGCCTCGGATCCTGAGCCAATAGATGGGAACCCATCTCAGTGGATACCAAAGTATGTGTAGCCTTAAGAATACTAGCTACAGGTACTTTCCAAAGACTAACTGGGGATACCATGGGGGTCTCAAAGGCATCAGCATCCAGGGTACTTCACCAGTTCCTGGATGCCATGCTACCACATGCCGGTGAGCACATTAAGTTCCCCAGCACCCGCGAGGAGTTGACCAGCAATATGCATCTCTTCCACCATATAGCAGAATACCCTGAGGTACTCGGTGCTATAGACTGCATGCACATCCACATCAAAGCACCACCCAGTGAGCAGGGTAGGGTCTACATAAACCATAAGGGCTTCCCCTATATCAACTGCCAGGTTGTCTGCAATGCCCAGGGCATAATCATGAACATGTGCACTGACAGACCTGAAAGCTATTATGATTCCCAAATCTGGCATACCTTACAGCTGTATCAGAAATTTGCCAGGGGGGGCATCCCATATGGCCATCTGGTGGGGGATGCTGGCTATGCACCGGAGCAGTGGATGGTGGATGATGACTCCCATCAGAAATGCACACACACCCACACAAGAACACCATAATGAGGCACATGTACAAACCAGGATCATTATAGATCATGTGTTTGGGATGCTCAAGTCACAGTTCCACTGCCTTAACATATTCAGTGGAGCCTTGCAGTACTTTCCAGCCACATATTTATAGTATGTGCCATGCTACACAATATGATCCTGTGGAAACAGTTGTAGCAGGAACAGCACTGGGAAGGGCCACACAGCCCCCACCATTACCAAGGTCACCACAGACACAGAGGGACTTGGAGGAGGAACCTCCTGAGCCTGCCCCTGTAGGCTGATTGAGGCATGCCCAGTATGCCCATGCCTTGGCAAAGAGGAAAGGCATAGCACACACACTGACACTGTAGGGACCCAGGGACTGATACCTCTCTCTGACTTGCACATACAGTAAAAGGGATGCCAAACATGACACTACCTGTGCCGCACCATGTATAGGCAGTGTACTGTGTGCATCCAACATAGTCAGCCCTCAAGCACCATCCTCACAACTGCCTCAGGCACAAGGTAATTCAGTTGTTCTAACAATAAATGAATGATGAAGTATGGTCTGATAGTTATATCTATGGTAGTAATGCTAGTGAGGGACTTTGGTGGGTGAATGGGATAGCAGCAGACAACTGACAGCTATGTGGGATAGCAGGAAATCCATGACAAATACTGGTCTAACCATACTAGGCAGTAGTACTCAAGGTGACAACTCCCACTGCAGTATATGTGGGAGCCAACTTACTCAGTGTCCATAGATCACACACATGGATGTCAATGTGGGTTCCCTTACCCACCCCCAGCTTCACCCAGCAGGACGGGTGTAGATGACCATATAGAACGGTCTGGCAAAGGCTCCCAAATGCCGGCAACAGTGAACAGCCCCCCCCCCCACCACAGACCTACACAGCCATAGTACAACAGGTTTTGCAGTTGCAGTATGGTTCTGAAGGGTAAAAAATCTGAAACTGAAATGTATGCTATTATAATCAAACCTGTGTTCTCTACTGATATGCTGGTATTCTGCAAGATAGGGCACAATACTATACTAAATGGAATCAAAAAGTAAGTGAAATACAAGCACAGTCACTGCAAATGTGTAAAGTCATCAGTTGTGCCCCCCATACTGACAAAGTCGTAAATATTGCGGGTATAAAGGCCCAACTATAGGGATACTTCTGAGACATTGCTCTCATAATGTTAGGAAGAGCATCAAAAAACCGAAGTGGTGTAGAAGCATGGATGTCATGGAAGGTGCGAAGTTTGAAACTCCAATGTCTGGTCATAATTCCCCCTGACTGCAACCCCCTGAGTGAATAGCAACAAACCTGCTTGTTAACCACAATGTGAAGGGAAACCAACCAGATATACAAGGCATGGCTCTGGATAACCTGGTAGAATCTGTACAGTTGAGAGGTATGCCCACACCACGATATGACCTGTCAGGTAAGATGAGAAATGCACAACCAGGAGATCACCAGCCAGCATACCACCAAGGTGCTGGAACATTTGCGCAGCTCTAGCAGTCAATTGGCTGTATCCACACCTCCACAGTGGCTGGATTGTGCCAGAATGTCTACTCTTTGCTCATAATATTGATATGTGCATCATCCCTCTTGTATTTCCCTGGTAAATAACTGTGATGAAGCAATGATATCTGTCAGTACTTGATGATACAATACATTATAGTGTCACACATTACATATGTGGGCGGTGCAGTGGTGCAGCGGTTAACGTTGTCGCCTCACAGCAAAAGTTCTCCGGTTCGATTCTCGGCTGGGGTGCCTTCTGTGTGGAGTTTGCATGTTCTCCCTGTGTTCACGTGGGTTTCCTCCGGGTACTCCGGTTTCCTCCCACATTCCAAAGACATGCATCTGGAGCATTTCTCCCTGGGTCTCTGCTTAAAACAGGCTCTGTGGAACCTAGTCGGACTTTCCCGGTCAACAAATGTTAAATAAATAAATAAAAATAAATAAATAAATATGTCAGAAAATGTCTGCTAAAACACACCCTGTTACTCAAGCAACACAGACATTAATAAGAACCATAGCTACAGTATCCCCCTATGTTTGCACATTGTGTCCCCATATTGGCAGCCTATCCACAGATATCCTGCACAAACAGGTTGCAAGGTATAGCTGTAGCACACAACACCCTGGACTGGAGTACAACTCTCCCTGGAATGGATTCCCACACTCAATATAGAAGATCATACTGGGCATGCTCCTCCACATAGAGAAACCAAGCCAATGTCTGAAACCACAGTGGACTATAGATATCTGTAATTTGCAGATGTCTTTGCACACACACACACACACACACACACACACACACACACACACACACACACACACACACACACACACACACACACACACACACACACACACACACACACACACACACACACACACACACACACACACACACACACACACACACACACACACACACACACTGCTCAGGAAAACCCACAGCCAGCTGTAGGTGGCACATATGTGGTAAATCTGCATCTGTTGTGTGTGATACACACACACATATCTATGGGGAACACACTACAATATGTCAAGCATACACACACAGACAGAGACATGGGGAAGAGAGAGACATACAGTGATAGAGAAAGGTGCATTATGAGGCCTTTGCCACCCAGTAGACATCCCATAGCCCCAATTTTCGAAGATCTGCTGATGTATGTCACCTTAGAAATACCTTTGGAAGATCCTCAGCCCTGTGAGGCCAGTAGCTCATGCGATAAATGAGTAACATTGTAGAGGAAGCAAGCAATAGGTAGGAGCTCTCATCACAGTCTTGGTAAATGTAAGTGCGTGTGTAAGAATTACTGTTTTAGTCCATACCCACCAAGTACACATCCCATTGCCCTATATCTCAAGATCTGCTGATGGCATTCACCTTAGAAATGTATTTTGTCATCCCTCAGCCCTACAAGCTGTGTGGCGCTTGCTATAACTGTGTAGTACTATAGTGCAACAAATTAGTTAGATAGGAGTTCTGATCTCAGTTCTGGCAAATGTGAAAGTGCTTGTAGGTTAATGATTTTGAGGCTGTTCCCACTCAGTACACTTACCATTGGCCTACTTTAGAAGTCCAGCTGATCTCTGTCACCTTTTGGGCAGCTCTCACCCCTATAAGCCATGTGGTACTTGTGAAAACTGTTTAATACTATAGTGCAATAAGCTAGTTAGATAAGAGTTCTAATCTCAGTCCTGCAAATGTAACAGTGTGTGTGTGTGTTTGTAGGTTAATGGTTTTGAGGCCATTCACACTTAGTACACTTCCCATTACCCTACTTTAGCAATTCTATTGATGTCAGTCACCTTTAAAGATCCCTTTGGGCAATCCTCAGCCCAATAAGCTCTGTTTTACTTGTGATAACTGTGTAATGCTGCAGTGCAGCAAGCTAGTTAGGTAGGAGTTCTAATCTCAGTCCTGCCAAATGTGAGCGTGTGTGTGTGTGCTTGTAGGTTAATGATTATGAGGTCATTCACACTCAGTACACTTCCCATTGCCCTACGTTTGCACTCCTGTGGATGTCAGTCACCTTTAAAGATACTTTTGGGCAGCCTCAACCATATAAGCTTTGTGGCACTTGCAATAACTGCATAATACTATAGTGCAACAAACTAGTTTGGTTGGAGTTCTAATCTCAGTCGTGCAAAATGTGAGAGTGTTTGTGTGTGTGTGTTTGTAGGTTAATGATTTTGAGGCCATTCACACTCAGTACACTTCCCATTGACTACTTTAGCACTCCTGCTTATCTCAGTCATCTTTAAAGATCATTTTGGGCAGCCCTCAGTCCAGTAAGCTCTGTGCCACTTGTGATAACTGTATAATACTATAGTGCAACAAACTAGTTAGGTAGGGGTTTTAATCTCAGTGCTGGCAAATGTAAAGGTGTGTGTGTGTGTGTATTTGTGTGTGTGTGTGTGTGTGTGTGTGTGTGTGTGTGTGTGTGTGTGTGTGTGTGTGTGTGTGTGTGTGTGTGAACAGTATTCTCTGTGTGTTGCGTCAACACAATACCCACTGGGTGTGTGGGATTTACAAATCTCAGGTGTGTTCCACCCACTACACTTACCATTGTCCATTGTACAAGAGCTGCTGATGTCAGCCACCATACACTTACTTGTATACACCCCTCAACCCTATAAGCTATGTGACACATGCAATAACTGTTATACAGACTTGTTAATTGTGTACTGCTGTACCCTGGATATGACACACTCAATGTGTTACCACACTGCCATACCTCTTGTAGATAATGTCTGCAGGGCCACATCCTGCTGACACACAGACACCTAGAACACAAACAGAATCACATTCAGTCAGCATTAATAACAACAATAATACATCATGGCTGGACAGCAGCACACTCTGACATGTAACCATTAAACATGCCGGCTGACAACACTTTACACAGCATTACATTGCTAAACTGTACTAAATTCACCCTGTGCATCAGAACCATAATAGCGTGTGCCTGCATCGATGGTATGGGTGACCGGGATGTGGCACAGGTATCATGATATGCACAGGGTGTAGTGTGGATTTGGCAGAGGCCTAGGCTGTGTCATCTGGTTGACATCATCTGTGTGTGTTTGGGGGGTGTTCATTAAATGGGTTGTGCAGAGGTGGTGTATGTAAGTCTGGAGGTGACCTGACTGTGATGGTGATGTGTGTGTGTGTGTGTGTATGGATGCACACAGTCACACCATGTGGGTGCACTACACAGGGGTATGTTGGACAGCTGTTGACCGTACATGGCAGGGTGTACAGTTCACCTTCTCTGGCCATGATCATGTGAACTGGGCATGCCAGGGGTCCCACTGGCACCACCAGGCCCAAGGCCAGATGCAGTACTACTCTCTGATGGTAACTGCTGTCTGCTGAATCTCTGTATCTGTTGGGACTGGCCAGGACCACGTGTACATGGCCTGCTGCATTATGGCATGGACAGCAACCCCCCTGCAGTCATGCTGCTGTTACTGCCACTATGGGAGCAAGATGTTGCATGAGCATGTGGACCCCTCAGCTGTTTGTGGTGCTGTCCTCTGACCATGAGGCCAACAGCCAACTTCTACCACATGCTCTAGCACAGACATTCCACGGTTGAGGATTGCCACCATCTCACTCAACATCTATCCTTGACCTCAGCATAATAACAGTGGGCATCAGCAAGATCATAGATGTTGTCACGCATAGCAGGAAGAGTTGCATTCGTGACCCTGAGAATCTGTCTGGTGTTACATTCATTTACATGCCTGTGCTTCCATGATGGTCTGAAACATCTGTCTGGTGACACCTGCTGTCTCACTTGTGACAGGGGCATGACAGGCAGCAGTCTTCCTTCGAGCATCCCTGTCCATCCGTCTGTGTGGGACTTGCCTGTTATCTGGCTATGGCTGGTGTCTACCGAAACACTGGCCATAGTCACCACACTTGCCTGTCCCATTCCACCACCTGCCAACTGTCCATTATCTATGAACACTGGTGATGAGGTATGTGTGGACATTGCAACTGTGTGTGGGGATTGGGTGGACAACAGTGGGATGCCCACCAATGGCACAGTTTCAGCCCCTGACAACCCTGCCTGTGCCTCACTATGCCTGTCATCATTGTCAGATTCTACTGAGGCACTGACATCAGTTTCTAAGCAGGAGGGACCCTGACCCCCATTGCCACCTGTGAGAGGAAGACAATATATGTAAATTTATACCTGTGCATTATGTCTGGCTGCCACACACACACATGCACATGCACACACACAGACATGCACACAGACAGTTACAGGTGAGGTGGCATAAAGCTATTACACAGACCTCACATTACCCAAAAGGTGACATGCATGACACACGGCCCTCAACATCATGCATTGCAGCCATTCTTAATCCTTATTACTAGCAATATACATCTCTGGGATGCATGAGTAGTGTTAGTAGGTGATACTCCTTCCCCTAGCACACACTGCACCCATGTACACATTAGTGCTGTTCACTTGTATAGCACAGTGGCAACTACTGTAGACCATACCTCACAACTGTACAAATCATTGGTGAATGTGTAGATGTCTGGCACATATGTTTGCTCTATTCCTCACAACCCCCATGTGTTTGTCTGACACATAACTGGGATGATATGAGGATTGATATCACTAATTAATGACATACATTTGATTTGCAAACCTCATAACCAGCAGTAAATGTGTGTTCAAACAAATCTTGTTACACCAACAACCCTCTAAGCTTACCATGGATATGATGATTGTACACGCCCCTGTTAACATGCCATGCTTTTATGTTATACAAAATGAGACCACAATACTGCATTCAAAAACATTACACACCTTAAATGTGACATATGACCTGTGCGATCTAATCGAGAAACAAACAAATGTGTTAGTTGTGAAATATACTGAATGAGATACGTATGATATGGTGGTAGCATAAGTGTGAACACCCTTAAACCGATGCTTTGTTGAAGCACCTGTTAAGTGAACTACAGCAGTCACTCTTCCTGGGAAGGGGTATATCAGCATGGCACATCTTGACTTGGCATTATTTGGACACTCTTTCTTGCAAAGGGTCCCCAACTCTGTCAGATTGCAAGGCCAGCTCATGTGCACACCCATTGGAGGTCACACTGGGGGTTTACTATCTGTGTTAAGTCAGGGCTCTGGCTGGGTCAATTCATACCATTGATTGTGTTCAGGTGTCGACATTCTTAGGTAGCTTTGGATGTATGCTTCAGGTCATTGTCGTGTTGGAAGCTGAAACCCTTCTCCATCCTCAGCCATCTTACAGATGCTTGTTGGATTTGGCCCACACGTGAGTGTTATTTCGAACTGTTCATAATTCCCTTCATTGTGTCTACAGGGCTAGTTCCAGCTAATGAATAGCAACCCCAAAGCAGGGCACTACCACCAGCATGCTTCAACATGTAGATGGTGGTCTTCAGGTGAAGTGAGGTGTTGCTTGTGCAAAAGACATATCTTTAGGGATACTGGCTGTAAGTCTGAACCTTGGTCTCATTACACCATAACACATTTCTACACATGCCTTTTGGAAACTTGATGTTATGTTTTGCTACTTGTACACAACCCTGGATGGTGTTTGGTGTGGGTAAATGCTTCTGTCTGCTGACCCCATAAGCCAGACTTATGTAGAATCTGGGAGATTGTTGTCACATGTAGTACACAACCAGTACTTGTCAGAGATTCCTGAAACTCACTCAGTTTTGCTGTATGTCTCCTGGCAGCCTCCCTGACCAGTTTTCAACCTATATTTTCATCTGTTTCGGAGGGACATCTGGTTCATTTCAACAGCACTGTTGTCCCATATTTAATCCACCTTTTGATGACTATCTCCACTGTGTTCCATTGTATATGCAATGCTGTGGCACTGTTGTACTACCCTAATCCTGACTGATACCATTCAAATATGAGATCCCTTTGAAGCTTTGTAAGATGTCTGCAAGGCATGGGTGCTTCTGTTGCAAGCAACTGTGCAAATGCCATGAATATACTGCTCAGACAGCAGACCATTATTTGGTGTTATATTGAGTCCCTGTACTTGATGGCAGGTGTGCACCCAAGCAGACTGAATGCTGTTAGTACTTCATAAGCTGCTTCAACAATATGTTATTTGGAGGGTATGCACGCACATGCATCCAGCATAATGTAAGGTTTGTATACTACGTATTTGGTGCCCTAACATATTTCTTTGTTTTACAAGTGAATTGTTCATGTTATAGGTCACATTAAAGGTTGGAAAAGGTGTGGAATGCAATATTGTTGTCTAATGTTGTATATATCAGAAACATCTGGCATCTTAACAGGGATGTGTACACTGTTGTATCCACTGTATAAGATTATAATGTTTCATACATGTCCCTACCTTAGGCCGTTTGTCCCCCCATTTTGTTGGTCTCTGTCCAACATCTTGCACTGACAGGTTGTGAGGTGTGCTACAGGAATGTTACATAACCTTCAGATAGGCCCCTGTGGTGACCACTGTGATGCACTGCAGCTAACCCCACCACAAGTGAACATGCACATCAAGCAATATGGCTAGGAATGACAGTTGTATGCATGGTAAATAGCATGGTCTTAACATGCCCAGGGTATTGGCAAACCACAACAAAACAATTCCATACTGACCAGCAATAGGCTGCTTTCCCACATGCAGACCAGAGGGACCTAGGTAGTTGTGGGAGAGAGGTATTGTCAGCAGAATCACATGTGGCCTTGGTACAGGATGGATGCAGCATTTCTGCACATTAACAGTAAAAACCCCAATACTACAAAATATGCTGCCCATCACCATAGATGTGCACTTCTGTGCATTACAAAGCCCCATCCACAACTTCTGTCTGATCTGACATATGCATGTTGATACTCTACAGATACAACTATGTATGCTACAGTAGTCTAGTAATCTGCAGTGGGGCCTTACCTGCATGCAACTCGTCCATTGTGTGGGGGCCACCCATCTCCACATTGTTGGATTCTGGATCCTGATGATGGGGTGGGTGCCCCAAGGTTAGTGAGGAGCTCCTCAGTGGGTGACAGTGGAGCCTGTATGACTGGGCCCCCACCTGTGGCTATGCGGTCCCTGGCTATGGCAGCAGCCCTTCACCGGTATTGCATATTAGGTCGGTTGCACGATGCTGCACCTGCTCCTATGTTCATGCGTGCAGCCGACATTGTTTACCCTGTGGATGAGGTCATTCCACAGGGTGGTCCCCTCCCGCAGATGTTGTTGTGTATGGCCAAACATTATACCATGGTTATCAATGATGGTTGTGATAATCAGAGTTGTCTCTGCCTCTGTGAAAGGTGGATGCCTTGCATGCTGCATTTCATCTGGAAGACATAGACAGGGAAACACATCACAGGACCTCATACAGTTGGCAACAGTACGGACAGAAATTGCACATCAAAAGTGGATATTTGTAGCCACCACTCACAACCACACCATACCCCTGTAATCTATCAGCACAGTATCAGCTTGCATTGCACTCCTGGCCTTAATGTGTCATATTCCTCCCAATGAAGGACAGTTAACTGCATAATCCTCTATTCCTCATTCATTTCTTTGTAGAGGGATGACAGTGGCCATCTTCCATGCGGATAGGGTGTGGATGTTGCCGAGCTGTGTTTGACTACAGTGTGTGATGGAGCTGGGAGCACATGACTGAGTTCATGTAGGATGCAGACAGGGATGTTATCAGGCCCCATGGAGACTTAGTGTTATTGTCTTTCAGTAGGCAATATGTACCTGCTCACTGTTGATGAGGGGAGGGGTGCGGATGACGTGCATATCCACCTATATGGATGGGGGGGGAACAAGGGGGTGACGTTACCACCTAACCTGTCTGATAGAAGTTGCCTATAGCCATGGCATGTGTGTATGAGGTGTGATTGACCACCAGTACAGGGTGAATTGTGTTGTTGCCTCTGAGACTGGCAACATATGTAGAGACAGCCTTGTGATTGGGCTTGGTGGTGTGGATGTGTCTGCATTTCTACTCATAGCTAGCCTTACAGTGATTCACCTGTGAACTTATATGCTTGTTCAGATAAAGGTGGACATGTTTCCAAGTTGCTGCCTGCACGTATGTGGCCCTGTACAGCCAATACAGCAATCTATTATGTGGTTTGTGTATTGCTGCTGTCCACCAAAGAGGATTACTCTACCTTGGTGGAGGCAGATTTTACAGGTCAGGTATTTTTAAGTCCATACAGCTATAGTGGATATATAAAGTGTTACAATACCTGATCTTTGTGCTATCCAAATATGACACCACAACAACTAATTTCAAAACAATTCCCACCTTTAATGTGACCTATAGCCTGTACAATTCAGTTGAAAAGCATAACAATCTGTTGGAGGAAAACATATGCAAATGAAAATAAGTACAATAAGCTGGTTGCATGAGTGCACACACCATTAAACTGATACTTTGTTGAAGCACCTGTTGAAATAATTACAACATTGAGTCTTCTTGGGTCAGAGTCTATCAGCATGACACATCTTTACTTGGCAATAGTTGCCCACTCCTTGCAACAGCGATCCAAATCTGTCAACTTGCGGGGGTATCTCTTGTGCACAGCCCTATTCAGGTCAACCCATAGATTTCCTATTGGATTTAGGTCTTGGCTCTGACTGGGACATTCCCAAAATGTAATTTTCATCTGGTGAAGCCATTCCTTTGTTGATTTGGATGTATGCTTGGGGTCATTGTCATGTTGACAGGTAAAATCCCTCTTCATCTTCACCTTTCTAGCAGATGACTGAATGTTTTGGAACAAAACTGATTGGTATTTGGAACTGTTCATAATTGCCTCCACCTTGACTAAAGCCCCATTTCCAGCTGGAGAAAAGCAATCCCAATACATGATACTGCCATCATCATGCATCATTGAGGGTGGTGGTGTTCTTTTGGTGATGAAAGTGTTGTTTTCGGCCAAACATACCTTTTGGAATTGTGGGCCAAAGGTTCAACCTTGGTCTCATCAGACCATGACACATTTTCCAACATGCTTTTGGGAGACTTGATTTAGTGTTTGGCAATGTTTGTCCGGCCCTGGATGTTTTTCTGTATAAGAAAAGGTGTCGGTCTTGCAAGCCTACCCCACAGGCCAGACATATGGGGAATACAGGAGATTGTTGTCACATGTGGTACACAACCAGTACTTGCCAGACATTCCTGCAGCTCCTTCAGTGTCGTTGTAGGTCTCCTGGCAGCCTCCATGGCCAGTTGTCGTCTTGTCTTTTCATCAATTTTGGATGGACATCCAGGTGTTTGCAACGTCACTGTTGTCCTATATCTTCTCCACTGTTTGATGACTGTCTACACTGTATTCCCTGGTATATCCAATGTTGGGGACAGTTTTTTCTACTCTTCTTCTGACTGATACATTTCCACAATGAGATCCCTTTGATGCTTTGTAAGTTGTCTGCAAAACATGGCTTTTGCTGTAGCAGACAACTGGGTAAATTTCACAAAAATCCTACAAGGACAGCTGGACATTATTTGGGGTTAATCAGAGTATCTTTAATTGATGTCATTTGTGTACCCAAGAAGACTGAATGCTGTGATTACAGCAAGAAGCGCTTCAACAAAATATTAATTTAAGGGTGTGAACATTTATGCAACCAGTTTGTAGAAGTGTTTATGTTTTATATTTTCTCCCCTAACAGATTTGTTTGTTTTTCAATAGAATTGTACAGATTATGGGTCACACTCAAGTTGGGAAACTTTTTGAAACGATTTTCTGTGGTCTCATTTTTATATAGCACACAATCCTGGCATTTTAACAGGGGTGTGTACACTTTTGATATCCACTGTATGTAGGTGCTCATATAGCTGTTTCTGGTAGGCATGGACATAGGGACACAGCACAGTTGGGCACTTCACCGATTACAACCTGATAAGCATGCCTATTCTAGTACCCATACCTGTGTCAGAACAATGCAACAATCAGTAGCTGTAGACATATATGTTTGTTATATGCACTGAAACTGTATTACACACGTACAACATGTACAACTTATTTACCTGACTGCTTGTAACCCATGTCAGTTATTTTGTGCCTTCCAGATGAACATACACATACATACATGTGCTCAGGTGATACCTGGTATACATTTCTGTTCTGTGTTAGTATGGCACACTGTATTTACAGTTTTGCTGCTCAGTCATACCTCTCAACCTGTTAAAGCAGGACATCTGGACAATGACACACATAACTGGGTGACAAAGGCACATCAGTATTGACACTGTATTAATATTGCTGTAACATACATAAGTTGATTGGACAGTAGGCTTTGTCATCACAGTAATAACCCAGAGGATGTCTGACATTCATAACTAGGCTACTATGTTATGATGTCAGTGTTCACAGACTTGCCAATGGTTTGCCTGGCATAACACAACTCTATGTGTAAGTGACTACAGATATCAGGCACACATGTGCTTATTGTCCAGTGGAACATTGTACAGTTGAATGGTATGACCTCACTATATCACATGCAGTTCAACATACACTTCTGCAACAGTACTTTATTATGCACATGCTCTGTACAGATATCTTAGAATTACAAGACAAACGTGTATCAAAGTTATATTCACCGGTAACATATGGATATGTACAACATCCCAGTAGCTGGCCTAGTAGTGGCACAGTCAGTAGTGTTTGACAGACACTCCAGTAGTTGTCAGATATGAGCTGTCCTTTCCTGGGGTGAGTCAGGGGCCTGACCTGTGACCTATGTCACTGCAGACAGAGCCAGATGCTATGGCCATAGGTGCTCTTCAGCAGTATATCAGTACAGCAAGTCTTGTTGAGACATATTCTTTCATTCTTTCAACTTCCTATTTCCCATTATTACAGATCACCTACTGTATTCAGTTACATGCATAATTGTTTTACATACTTTTTTTTATTTTTTGGAAGTAAATTGGGTAAGATAAGATCTTCGGTTTTGACTGTTGATGTACAGTCTTTCTCTCTGTTTTTCTCTCAGTTTGTCTGTATCTCTCAGCTAGAAGTATAGACATGGTTTGAATAGGCAGCAGCTTGACTTTTGTAGGTAATGTTCATGACCAGATGATGGTCTGTGCACCAATTGGTGTTCCCCACTTGCTAATTGCATGCAGAACAGCTGTGTAATTATTCCAATAGCCATTGTCATGGCAACACACTCCTATAATTGAGTAGTTCATGTAGGCATTGGCCGTTTACCTTGCCTGTGAGGAGAACATCCTGGAGGTGTGTGAGCTACAGAGTTACAGATGGCAGATGGAAATATCTCTTACAACAAGACTTGTGGAGACAGGCCAACTAAATGGTGGAGAAGGTTCCAGACTTAGGGACAGAATGTGAGTATTGCTGTTATATGATTTAAATACTGCTAGTTTAACAGGGTTTATCTGGACATGCTAGTTCTGCATGGATTTCAGTCTGGCAACATTAATTTGGACATGCTAATTCTGCATGGATTTCAGTCTGACAATGGTATGTGTCTGCATAACACTCAACTGTAGGGCTATACATATAATGGACAGAGGTTTGCCTGTTATGTTTGGTCTGTTCCCCAGACAGTTGTTGTCTTTGGCAAATCAGTAGCATTCTCTGGGGATTGCAGTCAGTAAATGCCAACATCCATTTATGTTTCTGACTTCATATCCCTTAGAAAAGATATACTAAAACAAACCCTGTAATACCAGTAACCTTCTCAGTGTATAACAGCAATATTTCAAATATGGCCCTGTTTTTGGGCCTCTGTCCCCCAATTATGTCAGGCTTTGTCCGGATGTCATGCAATAAGAGGCTGATAGGTATGGTCTATCATTATTTAGTGCTGTCATTCCTGATATCATCCCAGTGATGCGGAATACCACACATGTTGTGGGGTAGGGGCCATAAATATGAGAGCAAAGGCTGGACAACATGTGGAACTCTGTACAGTCAAGAGGCTGGTGTATAGACAACCCTATTAGATGCCCTCGTAACAATTTTTTTTGTGGAGGAGACTAAGAAGTGTTTTAAAATTAGGCTGTTAGAACATGTGAGAGATATTACTAATAAGAAAGAAGACAGTTCTATAGCTGTAAATTTTAATAAATCTCACCATGGGGGCAGTAGTGGGTTACAAGGTACTGTTTTGGAAAAAAGTCTGCTTCTCAGTTTGATTGAACAGTTATAAAAGAACAATTCTTATGTAAAGAATCAATTTATATTTTTAAATTTGATACTTTATCCCCTAGGGGGGTTAAATGCGGAGTGAAATTGGAGGTTGTGTACTTAAACATGTAATTAAGTGTTAATTGTTTATTGCATTTAAAGCAGGTATTTTTTATAATGTTTTACTCCTTGAAGGCTTTGGCTGAGACATCAGAGTATATTAAATTTGTGTGAATTACTGGCTGTTTTTTCTGTTTACTATCTTCAGCCATTTTATTTGTTTTGCTAAGAGGTTGGTGTATGTCTGGTCATTGTGTATGGCCTATCATGATTTTATAACAGTGTACTGTTTATTTGTTAGTTGGACTGAGTGGGGGGGGGGCAGATGTCAGTGGCATGGGTCCATTTGTATCCAACTGTGCATGTTGCTCTAGTTATGGGTGGTCTATCAGCAGTATATGTTTGTATGGGCATTTTGAGACATGTCCTATACCACCCCACAATTCTGGCTACACTGTGACCTGGCACAGTATATGTAGGTGTATTGTGTGACTCTCATTGAGGATATATCTGCCCACACAGCCGTTATACTGTAGTATTTGGTAGGCTTACCGGTATGTAGCTGTGACTATGGTGCAATTTGGTTGTGTGCATGCACTTTCACACCGGTGTCTGTTTGTCAGTACAGTTCCATCCCTGTAGTGCATGCTGTAGTAGCTAATGCATATGTAATTCCCCAAAGCTGCTTTGGAGTAGTGATGTGTTGTCCTGACTGTATTTTGTATGGTACTTGGTGACATACTTGTCAGCTCAGTGTAGTTTCCCTAATGTTACATAGCTGTGCTCATAGGTCTCAACCCTCCAGGTGTTCATAGGACATACAGTTGTCTGCCTCATATATTTGGCCTGGTCCCCATGACAGGTGTGCATTGCTGACAATTCAGTGGGATGATGTGAGTGTACTCACTACATAATGACAGGCAATCGATTTCTGAGACATCTGATACTGCATGCGGCATATGTTAGGACAGACGGTGTTACTGCAGCAACTTACGCAGTTTATCTACCCAATTATTTCCAGTGTGTTGCTATTTCCATATCCTGGTCACTCCACTTTGACTGGCTTGGTCCAGACCCCTTGTACTAAGGTGTTTTGAGGTATGACAGTGCTGCATGTTATAAGAAAATTTTAAGAAAATATATATATTCTGTCTGTCCTCTGTGCAGATGGGATGACACCAGTGTTCAGGCTGTGGTAGACTACACTGCAGAATGTGTCTGAGAAGCCATGCCTGTGTTCATGTAGGATGCAGCCAGGAATGGTATTAGGCCTATGGAGACCTCTATGTGTCGCTGTTAGCAGGCATTACAGACCTGCTTTGTGATCATGAGGGTAGGGGTGCAGGTGCTGTACATACACATGTGTACCTATGGGGGGACAGGGGGATGATGTTTACACGTCACCTGTCTGCAGCCAGTTGACTATGTCCTTCATGTGGGGCTTGCCCATTTTCCTTGCTTGTGTGAGGGACATTACAGAGATGTGGATGCTACAGCTTTCACAGACAGTAGGTGGGACTACTACACATTACAGGACATGTGTGTACAGTCCAACAACATGGGGGACAAAGCTCCAGAATTGTGTATAGATTGCATGTCAGTAGTGCTGTTATACACATGGAGGATTGCTAGATTGACAGGGTTCATCTGGACATGCATTTACAGAGTGACTTGACGTCTGACAGTGATATGTCTCTGACATACCTCACAACTGGCATGCTGTCCACAGACTGGCCAGACATTTGCCTGTTATGTTTGGTCTG
>NC_056733.1:1635930005-1636017505 GCF_019279795.1 Protopterus annectens
GTGAGTGTAAAAGCATAACCCATGCAACATTGCATCAAATTATTTCTTTCCAGTTTTATGGTGAACAAACACTTTTTTAACACATTGGAGAATTCATGCCTGACAAACAGGTGTTCTGTGATTCTTGTGTCAAATAGGTGTTCTGTGAATCTTGTGATCCAGTTGACCCATGGCACATGCAGTTAATACTGAGTTGCATAGCATATTTACGCAGGTAGATGGTGGTTCAAATCATGGACTATATATGTGCAAAACAATGTTGGTGAACAAGAGTGGGTCAGTCAATCAACAATGAGATTGGTCTGTTCACACTTGTGTGAAAAGTAACATAGTTACATCCTTTTGATCACTCAGAAAAATTTGTATTGGATAAATTTACATCAAACGCCTTAATTACCTCATACCTTCAAGTGTGTTCTTTGTGACAACCTCCATCTCCTATGGCACATGCAGTTAATACAGAGCTATGTAGAGTGTGCAGAATGATTGGTAGGGGTTTTAATCTGGTAATGTCTGCTAATTAGTCAGTGTGATAGACAGGAGTGGCTTATGCAAAAGAATGTAGATATGACACAGTAAAAGAGCCACTTTTTTTAGTCTCATACTCTGTGTTAAGGAAGCCATACACATTACACTAGGATAGTGATGTAATCCCTTCAAGAGTGTTCTTCATGACACGTCACATAAGCCACTTTCTGTGACACCAGTGGATGATACACATCTCAGTGAGATCAGACCTCGGCATGGTTCAGGACTGGTGAGATGTAAATGTTGAGTATGTGAGTGAATGTTCACAGCCTTTATTTCCCCATTAATAATAATCTGTATTGCATGACTTCCTACAAATATTTACATATAAATTTCATTCTTTTGCTCACATTCTAGGAATTTATATGAAACGTGCCATTATGCATCACTTCTTAATGTGTGCCATGCTGCAAAAGCATCACAAAGTGTGAATGGTTCTGTGTTATAATACTTCCTTGTTTTTTGTTTTTTTGTTGGGTAGTTGATGTTCTTGTAGTCTTTGCTCTATTTCCTTGTTAGTATGCCCAGTAAAATGACATAGTAGATGGGTGCTATAATGCTGTTTAGCATAAAGCATATTAAATAATCAAAGTTCTGATATCGTTCTTCTTATGTCTTCTTCTTTGTCCAAATGTAACAGAATTAGCCTATGGACAGTTGGCCTTGCCAACATCCACATAATGGAGTTTTTGATGTATGGGTGGAGGATAACAACAATTGTCACAGGCCAGTGTATATTTGTTGTATGTACAATGTAAATCTTCAACAGGTCACTTAGTAATACACATTAATGTTTCACCTGGGTGTGATGTATGTAGCTGTAGTGTCATACAGGGCTTACTAATGATTTAACAAAGCTCACTTTAGGGCTAAATATCAGTTATAATATAGTGCATTTACATGTGAACTTTGATACACTTATTTAAGTCAGCATGTATGGGTGGCATGTGTATCAGGAAGGCCACACTTCATATCACTGATTACTGTAACATAAGTGCATCATATTCAAATAATTGTAAACTGACATTTGCTACATTTGATCAGTAGCTAATGTGTTAATAGCATAATGTTGGCATGGAATTTTATTTTGCACAAGTCTTATCTGATCTGCCTATCCATTTTTGTTATACACGTAAACACATCCAATGCATATTGATATATGTCATGACATTCAGAGTCACAAAACCCATTTGTAAGGGGCCCGACTACACTTGAGTTGTACATTGATTTATGAGTATGTTCACATATGCCACATGAGCATGCCTCATTTTGTATGTATGTTTGTCAATTCTGCTAATGTTAGACAACTGTTAATATGTAAGTCGGATTATTATTCTGTTTATATTGTTGTCAATGCGACACATCATTTCTGTATGTGTAATTTCTGTATTTTGCTACATACATACACAACATGCATGAATGAACAGGCACATACTTATTACAATTTACAACATGCAGTCTGCTGAATGAATTACTTTTTCATCACTTAATTAATATTTTTGGAATGATTGCACAAGTGTCTGTGATTCTTCTCCATATTTCCACATTGTCACAGGTGCATACATTGACATAACCAACAGCACAGACAACAATGAAAGACTTAACAGTTCCTTAACATGTATGTATGTTATGACTTCTGTCATGGATGTAATTAATGATCTTTTGATCAGTCCCACAGGATGCATTACAATGGCAAAGTATTTCCATACACCTGCCACACAGGTGTAGATAGGCATTCTCAATATAATCATGTGAGTAACACAAATATTAGTGAGCATACCACAGAAAATGTATAGTGGCAAATGTACATTTAGTTTTTATAACTACATATACTAATGCTTATATTTTACATTAATATGTAACAAATGTTTGGCTAATACAATTTTATCTTAAAAATACCCTTTCCGTGGTTACACGTGACAACAGATGGCAAAAAAATGCCCCTACCTGAATTGCATAGGACAACAGCTATAGGGTTCACTTATTTTTTTTTGTTTTACATGATAGGTGGTGATTCAGCATACTGTTCGTTACAACTGATATCTTTCAGGATATACATGTGATGTGCAATAACTGCAGCATTCACAAATATCCCTACTTTATCGACTGTCCTAGATAACTGTTATCTCAACTCAACACATTTACTCCCCTTGGTTGCATTGTGCTTTGTGACCCTCTGGCATCCTTTCATTTTTATTTATGTGCATGTGTCTCTAAGTGGACATGATATTTAATTACTGCTGTTTGTGCACCAATCTAAATATATCTAGGTATACTTTTTTATTCAAAGTAAGCACTAAAATACTTTACCCCAACTATCCCAAATTTACCATATGTGAGATCTCATTTCTGGTATTGTTCAGGATAAACATTGTATAAGGTCATAGGATTTACAAGGCAACTAAACCACAAGACAATTTCTACTTTGCTACTACTAACCCCTAGGCATTGTCTCTCTTTTCGGGTAGGTTCAGGCCAGTCATACTGCAGGTGAATTTATGAATGCCTATCCAGTTGTCCAGCTCCTTTTTAAAGGTAGACAGTGTGCCACATTACTTAACTTGGAGATGAAGTCTGTTCTCTAGATGGGGTAGGTGCTGCATGACATATCGATTCCACCACATTGTCTTATTTATTTGTTGAAGCAGATTTTTGTCTGAGATCCTTGTGTTAGTTGGGATGTTTGAATTTTTGAGGAGTAAGAGTCCTTCGACTTTTGGAACCCTTATAGTACTATAAGCAAGGTACTAAGAAATCTTTATCATACTGAATATAGCAATGCATCCTTCAATCTCTCTAGGTAGCTCAAGTGTTTAAGCCCAAGATCTTTTCAGTTGAGAACCTCTGGGCTCTTTTGAATTGCTTGATGCGCTTAGTAAGGTACATCATAAAGTGGGCGCTGTACTCAATGATTGGTGCAATTAGTCCAGAGTACAAGAAGGTGAGGACTTCTTTTGATCTAGAAGAGAGACCTTTTGCTATAAACTGTCAAGTTGAAAGAATTGTATAACCAATGCTACAACATGATGTTCAAACATGAGGAAGCTATCCATCCATATACCCAGGTATATCACTATCTTCTCATATCGAAGTAGTGTGTTTTCTCTTGTATAAGCTGGAGATAGGAGTTGCTTACTGAACATGGCTTTTTAGCATTGGTTTGATTCTATTTTTTGTTCACTAGCTGTTAGCAAGTATGGTCTCCTTTTGCAGTGCCTGTACGTTACAGGAGGACTCGATGAAGACTCTTCGCTTACAATTGTTGGATATGAAATTTAAAATATTGCATACTAAATCTGTCAGTATTCATATTTATTTCATAACATAACAAATAAATTAGCTATCAGAAGGAGAATTTTAACTTGTTTAGTGTGCTCTGTTAGTAAATTGGCTAGTTTTTGTTACAGTAAACAGAACAATATGGCAGTGTTAACTAGGCAACCATTAGAATTCCTGCAAAGTGTATTCTAAATAACTACTTAACAAATGTGTGATGCACTGATAATATGACCGTACCTGTTTTGCTGGCACAAATATAATTAAACATCACCTAATTTTAAACACAGTATGGGCAATGACTTAATAAAAAAGTCTGACTGTGTATAAGAAAGTATTGATTAGTTAAATCAAACAAAACAGTTAACCAACTAACAAGATATCAATGAACCATCTAATAAGCATCCTTAGTAGACAGATTCCTGGGATAAATAATTTATTAAATTAGGCAAATATTGTAATAAGACAATTTAGATAAACTGTAAAGTATGGTTAATTAATGGTATAATTTACCGACTGACTTTTAGTAACAGAACAGAAGTTAATGCAGCCACAAGACAATCAAAGACATCACAGTTTAAAGTTACAGTGCAGATTCAATATTATCTGAATTAACTACCGGTTAGGCAACAGTATAAGCCACAAACAGTCATGCAAACTTGACAAAGCATTATGTGGCAGTCACTTCTTACTTAAGAAACAATCCCACCAAATGTGTACTATCTGGTGGTGATTTATTCCAGGTGTTTTATGATCCTATGACAGATGGATAAATATACTGTGGCATTATTTGCCCACAACTAACATCCATGACATTTATTCCAGGTGTTTTATGATCCTGTGACAAATGGACAAATACACTGTGGCGTTATTTGCCTACAACTAACATCCATGGCATTTTGTATTGTCATGGGTATAGTTTTTGGTTTTTGATGATATTTTCAGTGGCTAACCACTGTCAGTGGAGTAACAAGAAGCACATTAACCTTTAGTTCAGAAGGCAGTGGGTTCTATTCCCATAGCAGTTTAATGATTAGCTGACACTACAGTATAGCATAAAAGGAATGTTGTACTCCTGAATGTGTTTCCCTTCAGATAAGACATTAAACCAAGATCTCATCTGCTTGAGCTGATAGTAGCTCAGGTGGATTTAAAGGGTCCCATGGCATCTACCAAAAAGATTAGGGGTCTTTTATTTATATACAGGAAAAAAAGGACTCTTATTTGCAACTTACTTATATGTTTGACAAATATTTGCAAATGTACAAATGCATAGATATACAAATATATTTACACATATTCATAATTTTTCCTACACTCATACAAAATTTTCATCCCTGTTAGACCGCCACTCCTTTTTCCATAACCACCATATGATTTAACGTGATATTGTTACTAAAATCCATTTACCATTAAACATAATTTAATTTATTCTTTCATTCCATATAACACATAAGAGAAAAATAAGTTATCTATTCTTTTAAGATATCCTTTACTTCTATTCTTATAATATCCATTTTAATCGTATCCGTGTTTATTTTAGACACTTCATTTGTATATTTGAAAAAATCTTTTTTACATAGTTTTCCTCATACCTTTTTTACTCTTTTATATTTCAAAAATACATGTTGAGTAGTTTCTTCTTCTTGACAATAACATACTCTATCACTTTTCTTTTTATATGCCATATTTCCTTTCACTGGTAATTTATCTATTACCAGTCTCCACAAAAAATCTTGACATTCTGCTTTCTGATTACACCATTTGCTCCTAATTTTTATAGCTTTAATTTTTTCATCTGTTAGATTTTCCCATGGTTTTACATAGTTATATTTTATCATTACAATCTTATACCATACTTTTCTTTTTTCTATATCATCAATTTTTATTTTCCACAAAAATATTTTTCTTTCTTGGTAATATTTTATTTCATCATTGATACATTCTTTTTCTTTTACTCTTTTTACCATACCCCCAAAATGTATCATACTTATATTATGCAGTTTTACTACTAATATGTCATCTCTTTCATTTATCCACTTTAACACTTTGTACAAATTTAATGAAGTAGCATAACTAAATCAATTAGAAAGTTAATATATAAATACTGGGTATTTTACATACTGAGTGCAGGTTTAACATTCCTTTTGGCAGCCGGCACTCACCAGAATCACTTAACAGCTGAGACAGGCAGCTCAGCATACATGTTACTGTTTAAATAGCAGCTTAAAAAATGACAATTTGAGGCCAAGGCAATGGGTTGGCACATAAACCTCCTTCCTCTTTATTTACATACAACACTCCTCTTTTTACTGAGTTTAGTCTATAAACACATACAAATGAAAAATTATCTGTAATAATTGACATTTGAAATACTATTGGCAAAATAAATATACTTGCTAAGTATGCCATTTTCCCCTAGTAATGAATTTATCAAATAAGCATTGTTTCTGAATGATAATTTATATGTTCTCTAGAAAAGACATGTTTGTTTTATTTATGTTGTTTTTATCCCATTGAATTCTACTTACATCTTTATTCCTAAATTTCATACGAAACACAGAAATTTCATTCACTGTAAATACATATCTCCTATTTTACTACATCATCTAAACCTTAACCTTTTTCTTTATTTACATCTATCCCTATTATCTCTAGACACTTGTTTTTGCAAATTATTACTTTTATCCATTTTTTTGCAGATTTAATAATGTTATCTGCATATGTTAACAGAACTGCAATTCTTAACCATTTAGGTGTTATGTACTGCATCTCCTTCATTTTCTAATGCATTTCATATACTATCACATTCATAACTAATGCAAAGAGTACATAACTCAGTGGGCATCCCTGTCTTAGACCACTCATCTTATGTACCTCTTGGTTTAACCAGCCCTTTACAAGTAATTTACTTTATTATTACTATACACTGACATACATAATTTCCTAACTTTCACACTTATATTATTTTCTTTCATTATTCCCCATACAATTTCATGTCCAATTGTATCAAATGCCTTATTAAGGTCTACTATCATGATTTTTGCTTATTCATTTCTACTTATATCATCCACAATTTCTTTAAAACCAATAATTCTTGACAACCCTTTCCCTTTATAGTGTATATACTATCTTCCATAATATTTTCCATTTTAGTTTTAAATTTCTTTTGTATGAGGCTTTCGAATACTGGCCAAGGCTCTTGCTGCCCCCATAGTGCCTTTTTTAGGCAAGGCTCAAAAGTCAAACCCACCTCCATAAACAGCACAAATAAAAAAATGAGGATTATGCTACTCAACGCCAGAAGTTTAAATCTCAAAATGCATGCGCTCGAAGCACTTCTCAGTATGAAGAACGTCGACATCTGTGCAGTAACCGAAACCTGGTTCAAGGCTCCAGAGAGCACTCCAGCACTACCGGGATAGAACACATACCACACATTTCGGCCACAGAAGGACCGAAACACAAAAGGAGGGGGTGTATCCATATTCATCAAGGATACCTACACCTCCAGGTTAGTGGCGCAGCATGATACCTCCAAAATCATCCATGTGCAACTAACATCAGGCAAATCTGCAATGCAAATTGTGGCCTGCTACAGATCACCCTCCATGACCCAGGACCACCACTCTGCCTTTCTGGAGACACTGGAAAATATGAAGGTCCTACCAAACACCCTGATATTGGGTGATTTCAATTACCCTACCAATAACTGGGAAAACTACTTGAGTACAAACTCCCAGGCTCAGGGCTTTCTGGAATTTATCAACTCAATTGCCCTGGATCAGCTAGTAAACTCCCCTACCAGAGGTGAAAACATATTGGACCTATTCATCACCAACATGGGTGACAGGTGTTCCGCATCGGCAGTCAACCTGTCACTGGTTAGATCAGACCATAAACTAATCACTCTGGATGTCCACACCCCACCACCACCCCCAACTAAGGAAACCACAGTGAAAAACGTTTCTAAAGCAAACTTCACCTTACTTAAGACAGAGATGGTAAGTTTCACAGCCCCCACGCTAAAGGATAATGCTGCCCAAGATGCAGAATCCTTTACAAATGCACTCTATGAGCACCTACAAGGATGCATGGATTGTGCCATCCCTAGCAAAACCAAGACTCGCTCCCCTAAGAGAAGGAAACCAGTCTGGTGGACCCCTGCCATAAACAGGTTATACAATAAAAGGAGGAAACTAGTTCAGAAAAAAAGCAAATCCCAAGAAGGAAAGACATCCGTGATCAGTATCAGTAAGAAACTAAGGTCCCTCATAAAATCATCCAAGGCTAACTTTGAAAGAAAAACAGCTAAGGATTCAAAAGATAACCACAAAGCCTTCTTTAGCTATGTCAAGAATCTAAGTGGCAACTTACAAATATGCTCTGAGCTAGTGCAAAATAGCATAAAATATACTGAACCTACTGATATTGCCAACATCCTGGCAGATAGATTCAGTGCAAACTTCACCCACCTCTCACCTCCAAAAGGGCCCACAACAATACCGGAAAAGTGCAGTGTCCCGGAAATCACAGACACACAGGTGAAAACAGCCATTTCAAAAGCCAAAAACATAGCATCAGTGGAGCCAGATGGTGTCCCAGGATGAGTCTTGCACGAACTACAGAACGAACTAACTCCCCACCTAAACATGCTGCTCAACCTCAGCCTCTCCACAGGCTACTTGCCCATAGAATGGTGCACAGCAACGGTTATTCCGCACCACAAAGGAGGGGCCACAACTGACCCTGGTAATTATCACCCCATAAGCCTGACTAGCCTGGTCTGCAAGGCTATGGAGTCCACCATCATGGAACTCATTAACAAAGACATTGGGAACCTCCAAACACTTGACCCGACCCAGTTTGGCTTTGTTGAGGGCAGATCATGCCTACTAAACCTGGTTGACTTCTTTGAGATAGTCACCAAGGCCATAGATGAGGGAAAGGTGGTTCATACAGCCTACCTTGACCTCACCAAGGCATTCAACACCATTCCTCACTCAGGTATTATAGAAAAACTCACCAGCCTGAACATAAACCCCTACATCACAAGATGGGTTTCCAACTGGCTTACAGACAGAACTCACGCAGTAAGAATAGCAAACTCCAGGTCCAACTCTAAACCAGTCACAAGTGGTGTCCTGCAAGGCTCGATCCTGGGACCCTACTGTTTGACATATACTTCTCAGAAGTACAGGCAAACACAGGAGGACTATGGCTAACCAAGTTTGCCAATGACTGCAAACTGAGAGCCATAATTGACTCTTCGGCTGACACGGACATCCTCCAAAAAGGCCTTACTGAGACGGACACCTGGTATCAAAGTCATGGCGGCAAGCTAAATGCCAAAAAATGCATAGTCATCCCATTTGGGAAAAGCAAAACACCCACAAATTGCCACATAGGTGGCAGCCCCCTTAATACAGAAGAGGTAATAAGAGATCTGGGGACCCAGGTAGATAGTAATCTCTCCTTTGACAATCATATTGCCAAAGTAGTTAGGACATCCTTTTATGTGGCCCATCTAATTACTAAATGGTTCACATCTAGAAATAAAGAGGTTATAGTGCCCCTCTACTCATCACTCATCAGAGCCATCACAGAGTACAATGCCCCATTTGGGATGTACCTCACAAGACACTTCCAACGGCTGGAAAGACCACAAAAGTACCTCACCAAGAGGACTACTGGCCTCAAACATGTGTCCTATGCAGACCGACTGAAAAAACTCCGGCTGTACTCAGTGACATATCACTTACTCAGAGGTGATCTCTGCCTGACTTACAAAGCCATGTCCAACTCAGAATTGATGGACATGCTCCACCTAAAGAAATCCAAGTCACCGCGAGCCACATGCCCTAGTGAGCTAAACCTCGCCACAACAATAAATAGAACATGCTGGAGGGATAGATTCCTGTCAGAGACTTCCCATGCTTTGGAACAAAATTCCTATCTAAATTAGGCAGAGTCCCTCATTAACACTCTTCAAGAGAAACCTTGACGAGTGGATGGGTAACAGAAAATACACCCCTGGGATCACTTCATTGGCTCTGCTTGACAGAGGCTCAGTTAATTAATCAATGGGGTGGCGAAAGTCAACACACTCTGGCTAGGCTTATAAATGCCCTCGGGTAGATAGCCTAGTACCTACCTGTGAACCTATGATTTTTCATAAAGATCTTATAGTCATTATGATTCTATACTATCATTCTCCAGTTTTTTACTTGACTTTTACCTTATTTCTTCTATATGAATTTAAGTATTCCACTGCATAATTCCTTATACATAAAACCTTCACTTGGCGATTCATTCAAAATCTTAAAAAATATATACTTTTTAACCAGTCCCTTAAATTTGTATACAAATGTATGCCCTATTCCATCTGGACCTGGCAGCCTAATCTGTATTCACTTGTCCTAATGCTTCATCTAGCTCATATAATGAAATCTCCTTTTCCAACTCCTTATTCTCTTTTTTTGTTAACTTTTTTATTTTCCATGTTTTTTCACTACCTTCTTTTTTCTTTAACCATTTCTTGTATATATTGTATTACACTATTCATAATCTTTTCTCGAGTTCTTTCTTTTTGTCCTTTTACATTTTTTTATTTCTCTCATTATACTGTCATCTTCCTTTACTAATCTGCTTAAGTAACTTGATACTTACCTTTTTCCTTTTAAAAATATATTTGCTAATTTAATAATTCTTGTATTTTTTTCTTGAGTTCATTCCTGATATTCATTTTGTCAAAGTACGTTCTATCATTATGTTCTAAATCTGCGAATACTTTGTTATATGTTCTTTTATATTTTTCTTTCTCCACTTTTCTCACATCATATTGCCACTGTAAAAACAGTTTTTATATTTTCCTTAAATATCATCTACCATTCTGAACATTTTTTATAAAATGTTGTCATAGTAATATGATCTTTCCATAACTGTTTTACTAATCTCTTTCCTTCTTCATTGCATGTTTTCTAATTTATCCTTTTTATTTCTTTGCCTATTTTTTCTAAATTCCTCGTTTTCCTTTATCTCTAACCATATTGCAAGATGATCAGAAAATTCGGTTTCAACTACCTCCCCTTCTCCAATAACTAAACCTTATCATACTATAAAATAATCTATTTCAGTTCTATACATGCTCCTTTTAAAAGTCCATGAATTTTTGTCCCAAAATTTAACTTATTACATCTTATAACGTCTAACATTTTTCTTATATCATGTCCTTTTGTTTTAAGTTTGCCTCTTAAATCACAAAGTCTCCTGTTATTTTAATATTCATATTTTCTCTGCATAGTCTAAATTCTGATGAAATAAGCTTTCCCTTTCTTTACAATTAGTATAAGTATATAATGTATAATTCTATATGCTTGTTCTTTCCATTTTTAATCTACAATAGTTAATCTTATCATTTTTGCTAAGGGTACATCTAACATCTTTACTGTATTTCTGCAGAATACAGCTATTTCAGAGCATATCTAATTTCCTAAATTCCAGAATATATTTCCTCCTCATAGTTTCTCTGCTTGTAATCTTTCTTTATTTGTTAAAAATCTTGTGTCATCTAATATAATTACATTAACATCACATGTATTTCACCACTACAAAATCACTATTCTTCTTACTATATTCTTAATAGCACTCACATTTACATAAATCACACTAAAATGTTCATTTCCCTTTTCCTTAGATTCACAGTTTCATAAGTTCATAGCGAATTACAATGGCAAAGAGAGAGGTGGTGAAGGCTAAGTATAAGGCATATGAAGAGTTGTATGAAAGGTTGGACACTAAGGACGGAGAAAAGGACCTGTACCTATTGGCTAGACAGAGGGACCGAGCTAGTAAAGATGTGCAGCAGGTAAGGGTGATAAAGGATAATGAGAGAAAAATGCTCACAAGCGAGGAGAGTGTGTTGAGATGATGGAAAGAGTTCTTTGAGGGGCTGATGAATGAAGAAATGAGAGGAAGAGAAGGTTGGATGATGTGCAGATAGGGAATCATGAAGTGCAGTGGATTAGCAAGAAGGAAGTAAGGATAGCTATGAAGAGGATGAAGAATGGAAATGCTGTTGGTCCACATGATATACCTGTGGAAGCATGGAGGTGTTTAGGTGAAATGGCAGTGGAGTTTTTAACTAGATTGTTTAATGAAATCTTGGAAAGTAAGAGGATACCTGTGGAATGGAGAAAAAGTGTTTTGGTACCAATTTTTAAGAATAAGGATGATGTGCAGAGCTGTAGTAACTACAGAGGGATTAAATTGATCAGTCACAGCATGAACTTATGGGAAAGAGTAGTGGAAGCTAGGTTTAGAAGGAAGGTGATGATTAGTGATCAGCAGTATGGTTTCATGCCAGCAAAGAACACTACAGATGCGATGATTGCTTTGAGAGTGTTGATGGAGAAGTACAGAGAAGGTCAGAAGGAGTTGCATTGTGTCTTTGTGGACTTAGAGAAAGCATATGACAGGGTGCCTAGAGAGGAGTTGTGGTATTGTATGAGGAAGTCGGGAGTGTCAGAGAAGTATGTAAGAGTGGTACAGGATATGTACGAGGGTAGTGTGACAGCAGTGAGGTCTGCGGTGGGAGTGACGGATGCATTTAAGATGGAGGTGGGATTACATCAAGGATCAGCTCTGAGCCTTTTCTTATTTGCAATGGTGATGGACATGTTGACAGATGAGATCAGACAGGAGTCCCTGTGGACTATGATGTTTGCAGATGACATTGTGATCTGTAGTGAGAGTAGGGAACAGGTGGAAGAGACCCTGGAGAGGTGGAGGTATGCTCTAGAGAGAAGAGGAATGAAGGTCAGCAGGACTAAGACATAATATATATGTGTGAATTAGAGGGAGGATAGAGGAATGGTGAGGAAACAGGCAGTAGAGGTGCCAAAGGTGGATGAGTTTAAATACTTGGGATCAACAGTTCAGAGTAATGGTGAGTGTAGAAGAGATGAAGAAGAGAGTACAGGCAGGATGGAGTGGGTGGAAAAGAGTGTCAGGAGTGATTTGTGACAGATGAGTACCAGTAAGATTGAAAGGGAAGGTCTACAAGAGTTTAGTGAGACCAGCTATGTTATATGGGTTGGAGACAGTGGCACTGACAAAAAAGCAGGAGGCAGAGCTGGATGTGGTAGAGTTAAAGATGTTAAGATTTACACTGGGTGTGATAAGGGTGGACAGGATTAGGAATAAGTATATTAGAGGGTCAGACCAGGTTGGAAGGTTTGGAGACAAAGCCAGAGAGGCAAGATTATGTTGGTCTGGACATGTGCTGAGGGGGGATGTAAAATATATTGTGAAAAAGATGCTAATGATGAAGCTGCCAGATAACAGGAAAAGAGGAAGGCCTAAGATAAGATTTATGGATGTGGTGAGAGAGGATATGCAGGTGGTTGGTGTGACAGAGCAAGATGCAGAGGACAGGAAGAAATGGAAACAGATGATCCACTGTGGTGACCCCTAACGGGAGCAGCCGAAAGAAAAAAGAAAAGTCTTAGCCATTTTGCTCACCTTTCTGATGTGGTACACTTTTCCACTTGAGCTGATTTTTATTCCAGTAAGAGATGTGATGATTTGGAAAATGTATTACCTATGCTGCATAGACAACAATTAAGATTAGTGCACAACCTACATTGAATGAAATTTGTATATTTTATATTATAGCTAAACCAGTTACATTATAAATTATTAATTGTGTAACTCCATATTTGGAATGTCAGTTTGCAGGTCACATGCATATATTTTTAACATTACATGACACTTAAAATTAGTGAGGAATGACATGATTTTTAAATGCACTTAAATAGCTATTCTGCTACTAAAACATACTGTCACAGATAACCTACATGCCATTTTGATGTCTATGTCTTTGCAAAAACAACATTCTATAATTTGAATGCAGCATAGCATTCATATAATACATGTCAGAACAGTTTGGATATCATAGTTTACTAATGAAGCAATGATTCATAAGACCAGTTGCTACAATCATGTCTCATTTACAATGCAATTATTTGCCATCGGATGTATTCAATATAGCAATTTTAAAAAGTTTGAACTGTAATTCTAGTACATTATTCTTACAGAGCAACTTTTGTAGTATAGCTCAGGTGTCTAATCTCTGACATCATTTGTAAGGCAGTAAGATAATTTATATTGTTAGTATATGGTGTGCAGCATCATGTTTTAAAGCTATTGTCTTACACCTCTGTTTCCATTCACAGCTGTAGCTGCTGCCAACAGGGACCATTAAAATTCTTCCTCTGAATTTGAAAGACAGGAGTTGACCATATTGCATACTGTATAGCCAGCCATACTTATATCTTAGCTACAAGAACACATTGATATCTATGTCTGGCAGGATATAAACTTATCCTTATCTCTAATGGCACAACAACTTTATTCCATACTTCAGACCTGCCCATTTCTGACTCTTCCTTATTCTGAATTCTAACTACAAACTTTTTCACTTCATTTTCTTCTTCCTTCTGATTTCTTTTTGTTCTCCGACCACCTCCACAAAAGATCTTTTTTCATTTGATGTCCTTCGTCTGATGTAATTTCTCCATCATTTCACCCCACAACATTTACTTCCTTGTTTCCAACTCAGTCTGCTCCACTAAGTCTTTTAATTATAATCCCTTCATCCATACATCTTGTTTTGCCTCTGAAAACAGCACCCTTTGAAATAAATCCTCTGTATCTTCAATGTAATCTCCTTCTGTTTCTCTGCATGAACATCTCTTCTCCTTTATCACCAAACATCTCTATGGAGCTGGCATTTGCTCTACTCCATTCTGAACATCCGTCATGTTTGTGTACTTTTCTCCCAGCCACGACTCTGCTAGGAACAGACACTGATACACACAAGTCACACACAGTAAAAGCATTGCAGCAGTAGGAGAAGTTCCCCCAATGCCCTTTCCAAATTTTTCCTAGTAGTTTAAATATCACCACGGATTTCCCCTGAAAAGTGATCACTAGCTTAGTGGGACTAACCAGTCAACAAATGAGAAATAAATAAAATAAAATGCTCACACATATTTAACCAAATATTAAAACTGATGAAATAAAAATCAAGGTGACCACCACAGCTAAAAACATGTACTTTGATCCAATAAATAAATAAAGACATACAATGATGGCCTAAAAAAAAGATTAGAGCTTTCACACAAGTGTTTCTTCAGATGTATTTCTTCAAGAAAAACAGCCTAATTTAAAAAGAGCAACAGCCAATAGGACAGTGAAATCAATTAACTTTGATAAGAAAGCCTGTGAGCTTTTAGACCAGGCTTTAAAGGTACAACCCCATTTAAACCGAGGCCTTTATTAGCCTGTAAGTTGGCAATCCACTTCATTTCTGCCACTTCTGTACAATTCACAATGTCTCCACCTCTTAAACTTTTTTCAACTACTTCCAACACCATGAAGGTAAAGGAATGCCCTGGGTTATTAAAAATATGTTTATATAAAGCATTAGAAATCTTCCCATTCTTAATGTCACTCATATGGTGCAAAAAGTGTTCTTTCAAAAGCCTGTTGGATTTTCCTATATAGTACCCATTATATACCTTGCAATTAGCCAAATAAACCAAATTCTTAGTTTTACAAACAGCATAAGTCTTTAAACTATGTCTTACTTGCATTTGTAACATGGTGGAAAGTTCTGACATGCCTCTTTGCATGCCCCTTAGGGAATTATGCTTCAAGTTTTTCATTTGCATCATAGTGTATCTTTCATGAGTTAGGTTCATTAGGGCACTTGTAATGTCAAAAATCCTGGTGCCTGAAAGACAACTTATTGTAATCCTCTTTGTCCATCTTTGTCAGGGATGAGTCAGTGCACCTGACAAATAGAGTCAGTGATCGCTAAAATGCTTCTGATGTTGCTATGGTTCAAAGTGGTAGATTTGTAGTGCTGTTACTGAGGGTCACTCTTTATGGTAAGTATGCTTGAGGTGGATGAGGGGACTAAGTTTTCTTGAGACTTAATCTTCTTATTTCTAGTAGGCTTTGGGAGTGATTTTGTTTTTAATAAACACAGCATACGACATTTTGGTGTGAGTAGTGAAGGATTGTAATGGAGGTTTATGAAACTCACAGATCAAGATTTTAGATGAAACAAAGCCTCCAGGTTAATTAGGTATTGACACCACTCTGACATGGATTTACTGTTGTTGAGAATAAGTTCATAATCTGTAAGCATAGAACAGTTAGTACACTGTCTTACGAGACATCCTGCTCTGTTGTCAGGCTGGCAAAAGAAGTGAAACTAGCAGAGTGGCCTTTCATTTTTCCAAATCCTAGACATTTAGATTAGTAAAATAAATGCAGCCTAGGGTGTATGCAATTATGGTAGAATGCATTACATTTGCAAAAGGCTCTGCAATAAAAGGTAGTCTTGTCCCAGATGTTGCAGATTTTAAAAGTCAAACAAAATATAAAAAAGGGGGTGGACACTTGTACAGGCAGGGAGATATGAAACACAGAGTAAATCATGTTTTTTTTAGAATAGAGGAAGGAATTTCCCAGCTTGATGTTCAAGTGTGCACTGGTATGGGCAGATGACATGAAACTAGGAGGAGTTACAAAAGACAGTTTTTTACTAAAGGTAGGCAACTCAAGAGCCACTAAGTATAAAAGAGTAACATGGGTTGGCTGGCAGGCCCTTGGTATTCAGGAACTATGGAATACATTGAGAAGGAAAACATATTTAAGTAGCATGGGGGGTGACTTCACAAAATAATTACTTTTATGACAGTGGGAAGAGTGTGAATTTTATGGTCAAATTAGCACAAGGGCTGACAACAGATATACTAGGTTTAAGAAAACAAAAAGAACACAGAGTTAGTTCCCAACCCTCAGTCTTGCTCCAAAGGTTAGGCCATTTAAATGGCAAAAAACAGTACAAATATTTACTGGAATTCCAAATAAAGACTTAAAGAGCTTTAAAAACACTTTACCTGTATGTTACAAAAAACTGATTGAAGTAATAATTTGAAAATAGCTAAGACAAATGCAATTGTAATTTAAAACAAAAAATACAATTGAAAAAGTTAAAACTTTAACAGACTATTGAAATGAAACTAAAGACAGATAAAAAAAAATGAGAATTTTTAAGCCACTTTGCTTTATTGTAGAATACTTTGAACTAGAAAAACTAAGTGCATGCTTGATAAAAGCTCCCAGGCCTCTCAACAAGCAATAGCAGTCACACCTCTGCCCCAGAAGTAATCACAAGTTATGTAGTGCTGCCACAAAAGAAAGTCAGAAATTAATTCCAGAAGTTAGACACAACTTAAATGACAAAAAAATTACATTAATTTTTTCAGCCACATAGCTATGTTGTAGAGTAGCTTGATGTTGTTAAGCATGTCTGGTGTTATACCTGGAAGATACAGACAACAAGCACGCTAATTTTGCATGTTGTCTTAATAAAAGCTGAACGATTGATAGGTTTAGAATGACTGACATAAATTGTCTACTGCTATGAGAGGGGGGTTACGTTTAAGGCCATTTCTGGAGAAGGTTAAAATAACTCCACCAATTTAATTAAGGAGAATACCATTATTTTTTCTCCAGAAGCCAAATGTTTTGGTATAAACAGAACAATCCAGGCATGAAAACAGCAGCTCAGTGCCATTGATGGGGAAGGGGATACACATCATGAAGTGGCATTAAGCAACCGGAGCAGCACATTCATTGTAGCAGGTAATAAACCATCAGCTTGAACATCCCTAATGCAATTTATCCTACTTCCATAAAGACACATGAAAGCTATCACATAGCAAGAAGAAGTCAGTTGAAGTCTTCAAAGAGATAAGTCAGTTAAATGCAGACTTACAATAGAGGCTGGACCTACCTTGAGATCGCAGCTGTTAATCACAGAAAGGAATCAATAGATTGTTCAGTCTTTACACTGATTTACAAAATACAAAAAAATTCCACTGGGGAGATTACTGCAACCAAACAAAAAAAAAAGTGCATTAGCAATGCCAGTGCATTACAGTTTTGGGAAGCATACGACTATTGTACTCTACACGCCAGAATCATTCTACAGCATATATACCCACACAAACAGTATTAAATGACAAAACGTTCTTAAGCACAGGCTGCATAAGCAAAAATCAAAGTTAATACCCATAAACAAAAAAATCAAACCAAAAGCATCTAAACTTACAACGAGTACACAATGGTAAGTTAGAATAAACATCAATGCAAAAAAAAAAAAGAAAGGCAATGCAACTAATGGCACTTAATTATATTGTTTCATAAAACACAGTTACACATACTTTAGCATAAAAAAGCAATTGGTTGATATCTTACTTGATTATGGGAAGAGACTAAAGTGCTATCATCGGCAGCAAACCTTTAGTGTGTTGGATTTTGAATATGACATAAATACAGTATATTAAATAATAGTACTACACATTTGTCAGCACTTTGTGTAACTAATAAATGTGAGATAACATGGATTAAAATGAGCTTCTTATAAAAAAAATATTGAACTAATACAGGTAAACATTAGAGGATTCACAGACTAGACATGTTTTTTTACTTAGCCACATGAAATATACAAATATTCTAGCTAATAAACCTAATAACATATTACTGTAAATGAAATCATAGTGTTATAGCATACAGCTGTAAAAACATTTCAACAAAAAAATAATGTCACATATACATGCGCATGCACTATAAGCAAATGACACAATACCAATTATTATGAAGATGAGTTGCTCCCCCCATCCATGCCTAGCAACATGTTATACTAACACGATACTTATAATCTTACTGATTGTGTGGTGACTCAGTGTGTGTGCATAACAACTTCATCACAGCAGCTCCACTCACATGGACATTACCTTACAACTAAAGAACATGTCAAAGGAATGTTTCATACCTCCTGTAAGAGGGAGTCAGTCCACCCACACCCACACACACACACACACACACACACACACACACACATCCAGATATATATATATATATATATATATATATATATATATATATATATATATATATAGATATATATATATATATATATATATATATATATATAGATATATATATATATATAAGAATAAGAAAAAGAACAAGAACAAGAGCAAAGCTAAATGTGAGACTTGGAAAACAGTGACCAGTGAGTATTATTTATTTATTTATTTAATTATTTCCAGTTTGATTACCGGGGAAGTCCACTGGGCCCAGAGAGCCCATTTTCAGTGGAGGCCTGGGGAGAAAAGCTCCATGAAACAGACTACAATAAAAGTAGCAGTCCAATACAAATAAAAAAAATAAAAGTACAAGTACAAATACATATCAAATAATACAAAGCGTGAGCAATATTGCCCATAGTGGAAAAGTATCATGCAGATACATTTTAACAAATTCACATAGTTAAAGTCAAAAGCTATTTACAATATTTACAGAGTATGAGAGATCGTATGGGAATTAGCTATAGAAGGTTATAGCCAACTATACGGTGTTTAATAACTCAGAAGGATACCCTCCCAGGGGCTTTTGTTAAGGAGTTGTAGGTAGGGAGAATGCAGTTACATTTCCATTTGGAGGAGGGGTAGGTGTAAAGCTGAGTTTTGAAGTTGTTTGTGCTTGACATTGTCCTTAGTGTGGAAGGGAGAGAGTTCCATTTCTTACCTAAGGAGAAGAAAAGGAGAAGTTGTCCAGCAGGACGTTTAGGTTTATGGATAGTAATTAAGTTTTGGTGTTCAGATCTGAGAGTTCTGTTTGGGGTGTATGGGGGAAGGATGTTAGTTAGAGTGGGGCATTTGGTTGGATTAAATGTTAGTCTATGTGCTGTAGTGAGCTGGAGGAAGTCCAGGGGTAATTTGTGAATTCTAACCAGTTGAGGGATTGGAGGGTAACACAGTGATGAGTGGAACGTTTGGCTTTGGTGGCAAATTTAGAAATTTTGTTATAACAGCTTTCAAGGTTGGAAGTGATGGAAGAGGGTAAGTTAGATAGTAATAGGGCGCAGTACAGAAGGGAAGGAAGGAGGTAAGAGAAGGCCAGAGTTTGCCTGGTAAAAGTAGACAGGAAGTGATTGTTCCTGTATAGCATGTCTAGTTTTTGGTGGGTTTTCTTTATATTTTGCTGAATATAGATGACGAACTTGAGGAGTTCATCTATAGTTACACCGAGTAGTTTAACAAAGGGAACTACTTTGATCGGAGAGTTGCTTTGGCAAAGGACTTGGAAGGAATTTTTTATCAAAAGAGAATGATTTTGAGGGCGTGAATAGTAGTATTTTAGATTTGTTAGCATTGAGAGAAAGGTGATTTTGGCGCATCCAGATCTCAGTAGTTGAGAAGGCAGTTTGAGTTTTAGATAGGAGTTCAGGGAGGTTAGAGGCAGAGCAGGCAAGTGTAGAGTCATCTGCATATTGCATGACTTTGGCATTAGGAATAGCAGAGTGAAAGTCATTGATAAAGATATTATTGGTTAGCCAAGGGGCAGTTATAGTTTTTATTCTTTTTTTCCTTGGTGGAGCTAGGGAATTTAGAGCATCTAGGAAAGTAGAATTAAAGTGGTCTATGTCTGTATCGAGTGGAAAGGTTTTTAGAATGTTCCAATTCATTTGTTTGAGATAGTTAGAGAAGGTTTTGAGGTAAAATTTACTAAGGTTGCGGGTCTGAATATATTGTGGTTGGTGTGGATAGGAGGTGGTTGAACGGTAAATGAAAGCTGGGAGGTGGTCACTAATAGAGTCAGGGATGGTGCCAGAGATGGTAATTCGATATGGATGGGAGACTAAGATCCAGTTAGGAGTGGATCCTGGGGGATTTGTTTTATTGGGTCTGGTGATGGAGTGAGTTACTTGAGTAAAGTTAAAGAGGTTAATGAACAGGGAGGGTATGGGACTGTTGATTTTATTCCAGTTGATGTTTACATCACCTAGTATGTAAGTTTCAAGGTTAATTTCAGCTGAGGCTCATTAAAGTATGTCTTCAAGGGTTGAGACATTATTTCCAGGTGAGATATAAATGGCGATGATACAGAGGCTTTTGTGATTATTCATTTTTAATAGACCGACTGTTAGTTCTGCATTGGTGAATTTAGGAATGGAGTTTGGTAGGGGAATTAAGGTAAATAGATTGGAATAGATTAATGCAACACCTCTGCCATTTTTCTTTGGGTAGTCACATTTAAGAGTGCGAAATCCAGAGGGTAGGATTTCAGAGTCAAAGATGTGGAGTTTGAGCCAAGTTTCAGTGATGGCTACAATGTCAGGTTTATTATGACTTAGCCATGCTTGAAACTGATGTGCTTTGTTGTTGAGACTCTGGGCACTGAGTGTGAAAAATTTAAGAGTATTGTAGGGGGATGAAAGATTAGAGGAAGGGGAAGGTAATTGTTATTTGTGGGTAGGTTAGGTCTGGGGTTGGGGTGAATGTCTCCAGCTACAATGAGGTTATTGAAAGAAGTTATTTTAGTATGTTTTGGCTTGGATTTAGGGTATTCTTGTTGGTCTAGTATTTGCTTAAGAGTAAGTGTCTTAGCAGTAGTGGAAATAATTTTAGGATTAAAAAGGCGCAGAGGGTTGAGCTGAAACAGAGAGAAGGAGATGGAAAAGAAATGATTATTTGTATGAGGGAGGAGGTGGTTTTGTGTGGGAGTATGGTAAGAAGTAGAGAGTGGAAGGGATTGGAGGTACAGGAGCTGGCATGGTAGTTGCTAGGAGTAGTAGGAGGGAGATGGGAGTTCAGAGTGTTAGGAACAGTAAGGAAAGCATGGTTAGAAAAAGGTAGTTTAATATGGGAGGATTTGTAGTTGGAGAGAAGAGCTGGGGGATGAGAGGGGGTAGTGAAAGAGTTATATATTTAATTAGTGATGTATTTAATTACTGTGGGTGAAAGGAGGAGGGATATAGAGGGGAAGGATTTGATTGGATGGCTGAATGTGGGTGAAAGGAGCAGGGATAAAGAGGGGAAGGCTTTGACTGGATGGTTGTCTTGAGTGAGTGGGGAGTGGTTGAAATAAAAGTAGGAGTAGTGGAGGCAGGTGAAATTGAGGGGAGGGGAGTTGAGTGAGCCTGCAGGGCGAACAGAGTGGGTAGAGACAAGGAGAAGGAAGAAAGTCAGCAAAAAGTTATCAGTGAAGCTGAAAACTAGCTCAGAGGTAAGGAGGCCCTGGCATAAGGCACTGTGTGTGTGTGTGTGAAATTAGAAGGATGCAGAGAGTTGGCAGGGGATAGGAGCTGAAAACAGGGCAGTAGTTGTTTAGCAGAATATAGTAAGTATTAATAGGACTAAAATAGGACAGTGGTAAATTAATAGAACAGTTACAGTGCTTTTGGCTTCTTTTAAAAGATAGGTAGTGGTTGAACAATGCCACCTGGTGACCTGAGTAAGTACAATGTTAAGCTAAGAGAACTCAGAGGAGGAAAGAGCCTGGGAGAGTAAAGGGAGATAAAATCCATGGTAGACTGTTAGCAGATGCATGCAGGGTTAATATACAACAGTGGTAGGTATAGGATATATTTTTATTTTACAGTATGGTACATACACATTTAAAGTTAGTTCTTGGGGAGGCAGAGTGGTTACAGAAGCACTGCAGGATTCCTTTAGGATGAACTTTACAAAAATAGCAATAAGAATCACATACAAAAACAATACCAGGTAGTAATTACATGTGAGCACACTAGTGGGGATTCCTATAAAGCAAAGCAGAAAACCTAAGTCAAAAGATGGTGCCTTTCTGCATCAGGTTTTTGATACCTCTGTAATTAAGCAGGAGTGGGAGGGAAGTGTGCAGGTTCAAGGTGGGGGACGGAGGTAGACACAAAATAATATAAGGCTGTGAGTCAGAAAAACTGGACTAGGCCAGCTGCTAAAAGAAAACAGGAAAACCAAGCTAAGTCAATTTCAGGTCAGTGTAGTGCAGTATCTTCCTAATAATTACAAATCTTATGCTACTAATCTAGTACAGTGTGATGAAAAGGACCACCACTTCTACAGGGAAAAACACTTGAAGTATGGGCTGCAGGAAATGCTGAATACATTTAACAATGTTAAATAAGGTTAATACCAGAGCTCCTTTTGCAAAAGCCAGCAGTTTTGGCATAGTGCAGACAGTCTAGACATATTTTATGGAAAGGGGGATACATAGCATGAATTAATGTTAATCTGTAATAATAATGCAGTCATTAAAAGCAGCAGGGAAAGAACTATCCGCTTCAATGTTCTTGATGCATTTATCTTGCTTACAAAAGTATCATGCAGCAAAAAGAAGTTTACTTTCAACTTTGATCCTGCCTTTGTTATTCTACATTTCTTTCTCTTTCATATCAATTACATTTGCAACACGTTGTATCTTTATTTCTCATTTATATCTGACTGCCTGACTCACATGTTATTTTACACATCTTTTTCCCATTATTTATTTCAGGTTTTTAATAAGGTCAGGTCTATCTCCCTCAGTAGTCTTCTCCTTGTTTCAGCATTTCCTACAACATAAATGATTCTGTTTGCCATTAAAAATAATGTAATTCTTCATTTCAGCAGCACATGTGTAACGTTTGTAGGATCTTCTGCTCCTTTAAAGAACAGATGACTAAATGTCTAATAAATATGTTTTTGTGGTCAAGCAATGATTACCTAATTGTATCTGTATTTTGTCTTTTCCTTATCAAGAAAAGTAAAATAATGTAATATCTTTATGATGTCTTCCCTAGCAAAATGCAGAAATATTGCCTTCTCAGCCCCTGTAGATTTATCAGCTGATCTACTTGCAGTAAAGAATAAATCAAATTTCTGGATCTAAAGCTTCCATTTTTGTTTCTGCTAGGGTTCCAACTTTCTGTGTTAGTATTCCAAATGGCACAGCTCAGACATATTTCCATCATGAATTGTATCAAATACAGAGACTCTTCACAGCAGATATATTTTATTTGCTTTGTAGATGTGTTTCTTAATAATGAGCAGGTATTTATTCAACTCTCATAAAAATAAACCCTGTGATATGTCTGTTTACCACATAATATGTTAATCTCCAAAGCTTACTCATCAGCACCTACAGGTGTATGCCACTATCTGAATCCTCCTCTCTAGGTGCATGTATAAACTGAATGACTTGTACTCATTACCACTGTGAGTTTCATAGACAGACATGATTAGAGCAACCTCGCATCTAGCATCATAAGGATAGTTATATCTATATGGTTGTACATTACCCAGGGAAATTTCCTTTTTATTCTTTCATGAAGAACATCATCCCTTCTATTTGGCCATCTCCACTTCCTTTGTGCTTTCTCCTGTTTCTGCTTTATCTGTTATCTTTCTATCAAAGTGCAGCATGGCCTTAGCCGCGAAAACATTCTATTCTCACTTCTCAGGTAAGTGTATTAGGGCCTCCTCCCTCTGTTTGTTTCTAATTCTATAAATGGCCCAGATGCCCTTTGGCTACAGCATGTACTGCACATTCTTCATCTGACTGACTCTTGCCTCACACATTCTCCTTGGCCTACATCTTCATGTCACAATACTAAATCATGTCTGCCCTTATCCTGTGATTTGAGATCCTCCAGCAAGGCTGCCTATTCTCCAGACATTCTGTTTCCTCACCTTTAATTCCTCCATGATTTAAGTTCATGTTTATATTTTTCAGACAAAGGCATGCTTTGATGTCCTCGGTAAACATTTATACATTTAATGGACCATGGCGTTATGGCCTCTTTGATATCTACTTTGTCACTAGCTCAGAAAATAGGCCACCCTAATGAGCAATGCAGTACTTCCATGTATCCATGTACCCATGAGCTTCTTGGAAAGGAGTTCTCTTCTTGTACAAATCATCAACGTAGTTTTAAAGAATTTCCATCTTTATTGCCATTTCCCAGAGATCATTGTTCTGTTTGTGGGTTTGTAAATCAAATAAGATTTTCTTTCTGATATAGTTCCAGAAGCCAAATTCCAAAACAATGACAGAGATGCTTATAATCAAAAGATTAAGTTATCTGCCTGTATTTTGCCAGCATCCTTATTTGCAGCAGTAAGCCACAAGTTTACCACCTCTGTACTTGGACTGTCCATTCCTGTTTATTTGTTTTGTGTGCCAATCTAAGTAGTTCATCTTTCAGAGCACAGCAGTAATCTGATTGCTGGAATAGCCATGGTTGTAGACCTGTTTGCTCCATTTCTGCCCTTTCCACCATAACCACCATCTTGTTAGCTTTCAACGAAATAACCTTCTCTTCTTAGTGGACCTGTTGGTGTATGAATAGTTTGTTTTCCTTTCCATTCATCTGATCCCACTTTATATCATCAAGGGAGTTTTTCCTCACACAATTCCTGTACCTCAATGAACTTCATTAAAATTTGATAGTCATTCTTGGGTCTAACTTGTGCCCACCTCTATCAGCTACTGCATTTTCCAGAATTTTAGCCTTTTGTGTTACATGAGGGAGATAAGGCAGAGACCTTCAGACATTACATGATCAGTGGATTTAGAAGCTGCAGTTCTGTAGTAGACTGCTGTTCAGTCTAGCATTGGTGTGATGCCTTAGTCCCCGCTGAGTGCCAGGATAGGCTTTGGCTTCAGTGTGATGCTAAAAGTAATAAAGCTGGAATCAGAGAATGAATGAATTATTTACTTTAGTTTTTTTTTCTTTCATACATAAATAACCCATAATTATTAGAATGGCTAATAGTGTATCTGTGCTTTATGGGAAAATAATAGTGCATTTTAAAAATGGGATCAAATGCTGTATACAGCAGGAACTCCCTTTTTTGGCAAGTCATTCAAAACCATATTCACTTGCTTAACAGCCATACTTGACAACAAAATAGAGAGGGTTATTAACGGGTGTAAGGTGAGCTATGATTACTTTTGCTGGAAGATGAAAAAGTTACAAAACCAGTTTTATGTGGTTTTGCTAAACTTAGTAGGGCTGCATCAGAAAAGAGGAAAAGCTGTATCATCTAGACAAAGTGGAAAATGTATTGACTTCATGCCAACATTTATTAAGATTTGAAATGTACAAAATCTATTTTAGTTTAGCTATGTTTATGTGCTAAAATAAGCTCCCAGGCTTACATGCGGTTTTACTATAGAAGCCAATCATGCATAAATTGGCAGAAATCAGCTTTCCACTAGTGACCCAGCCCATGCTGTCATCTCTCTCTCTCTCTTTCCTGTTTATACACCATGTGGTATATTGAGCAACAAGCACCTTTCAGTGTTCACTGTTTCTGTAGCAGTTGCAGGTTTTATGGGCTCAGGTTGCTAGCTCAAGACTCAACTCTCCTCAGAGGGTGCACCAAACACACTCGCATGTACACATTCCTACCTAGGACCAGTTTAGAGTGTCCAATCCAACTACTGCATGTCTTTGGAATGTGGGAGGAAACCAGACCACCCATAGGAAACCAACAGGAATGCATGGAGGACATGCCGACTCAGCACAGAAGTAACCTCAATTGAAAATCGAACCAGATAACCTCTTGTTGTAAGGCTACAAAGCTAACCTGTATACCACTGCACCTCCCATACTTTAGACAGTGTTGTACCTTTTCGAATTTGGAAAGTAAGTGAGAGCAATGGTTTCTAATATTTCTTATGGCAAGGGTAAAATGAATGAACACTTTTGGGACAATTATATAAATCATCTCTCAGTTATTTCTCAAAGAAGTCACCAATAACCAAACCGGTAGCTCAGCTGGTGAAAGCGATCCCCAAAGGATGTATAATATACAATTTAAAATGGAAAATATATAACTTGTCATCCACGGGATACACCACAGCACTGGACACCAAAATTTCAACGTTAAGAGTTATTATGCCAAAGTAAAATAAAATAAGATAAGCGTGAAATCAACTCGAACAAATTTTATTGTGCACAGTTAGCGCTTTCACCTCTAGGGCTTCTTCAGACTTAGTAACACAATTAAAAATCCAGCTTTAAATACATTATCATTCATTACATCATTTCCTGTTAACATGTTTAAAAAACGAATATCCATAACTTTATAGAAAACGAATATCCAAAACTTTATAAAAACATATATAAATGCATAAACACAAACATAAATATATATATATATATATATATATATATATATATATATATGTATGAAGATGTGTGAAAAATTCATCAATAAAAATGTACATACATTTATTCTTTCGTATACGTAAAAATCTTTGCATATATTTTAAAAACATACAGATCATATTATCTAAAATATTATCTAAGAAATATATATATCTAAGAATATTAAACTCACTTGGTCTTTTGATTCCTAGGGGCTTGTAGCCTTCTATTACTTAGAATAGGTTTTAGTGGAATTTTATCATTAATGCCCGGTGGTCTATCATCTCTAAATTTGATTATCCATTTGATTTCATTGCCTTCTGTATAATTATAAATATTATCCCCTCGAACATCGGGGCAGATAACCTGCAAAATTGTGAATTTAAAATGATGATTTAGGTCTGTTGTCTTAACATGCTTAGCCAAAGTGCTGCATTCATCATTTTGTCTTATATAATAAACATGTTCTCTGATTCTTTCTCTTAATTTTCTATTCGTTTTACCTATGTAAAATGCATTACATTTTATGCAGCGTGCCAAATAGATCACATTTTTCGTTTCACAATTCCCTGATGCATCTAACAAGTGAACATAATTGGTGACAGGATGTACAAATACGTTGGAATTATCAATGTATTCACATTGATTACATTTATTACATGATTTCGTCCCCATAAAAGGTCCTTTTATGCCTAGAGAATCAGCCTCTCCATTAATTCTAGTATGACATAATAACTGTTTAAGGTTCTTCTTGTTTTTAAAAATGAACTTAGGTGTGTCACTGACTATGTCCTTTATGTTGTCATCTAACATAAGTACATCCCAATGCTTCTTATAAATGTCTGTAATAATATTAGTGTCTGTACTAAAGTACATAGGAATCTTAACTACATCTATATTCCAAGAGTTCACCTTCAATGAATCAGAATGGACAAAGTGATCGGAAAAATAAGGTCTAGCTGTAGTATATCTAAAAGAATGAATATTAATAATAACACTGTTGATTTCATCTGCTTTATAACCTCTTTCCAATAGTCATTTGTTCAAATTACTCAATTCATAATTAAAGTTTGTTTCCAAAGGGTTCAGCCTAGAGGCTCTCATAACCTGTCCTTTAACAATATTTCTAAAAACATATCTGGGGTGCATGCTGGTTCTATGCAGCAGTGTGTTCCTAAAGCATGCCTTCCTATGAATACCAGTGTTGATCAACCCATTCTCAAATCTTTCTAAGTTAACATCAAGAAAACTAATTTTATCCAAAGAGAAATTCATGGTAAATTTTAAAAAATCAGTTAAATTATTCAGCTCTTCATTAAACTTGATTAATGATTGTTCATCGCCTCTCCATAACAGAAACAAATCATCTACAAATCTTTTATAGAAGCATACATATTGTTTATAACTTTCTAACTGAAACAGTTTATTCTCTTCCCAGTGGGCCATGACTAAATTGGCATAGCTATTGGCGCAGGGAGTTCCCATAGCCACGCCTTCCCGCTGAGAAAAGATTTTATCACCAAAAATAAAAATGTTGTTATTCAAAACTGTTTCTAAAAATAAACAAAGTAAATCTATTTGTTTCAAGGTCATGTCAGAGTGTAGAGACAAAAAGTTATGTACATTTCTTACCCCTTCATCATTAGGAATTACTGTAAATAAACTAGTTACATCTAAAGTGACAAAATAAAAATGTACATCTTGATTCAAAGTCTTCAAGTGCTCATATAACTCTATCAGAAATTGTTTGCTGTCTTTTAAGATTTGAGATTTACTATCAACTATAGTTCTTAGGTAATATTCTAGATACATCGAAAGGGGTTCTGTTACCCAATTTCTACCTGAGACAATAGGTCTCATAGGGGGGTGCTTGAGATCTTTATGTACCTTTGGAAGGCCATTAATAATTGGAATCAAGGGGTAGTCAACTTTTAAGAATTTAAACAGGTCTAAACTAATGTATCTACTCATTAAAATGTCATCCAACATGTCAAAAACTTTATACACCTTTTCTTCCACTACATCAAACCTAATAATTTCATAAAATTCACTATCTTGTAATAACATATACATACTATCATTGTAAGTATTTGCATCCAAAATAACCAATGGTCCGCCCTTATCAGCTGGCCTTATAACTATAGAAGTGTCATTCCTTAGAGTGTTTAAAGCTTGTTGCTGTTTAAAATTTAAGTTCTTTTTTCTTAATTTGTGATTGTCTTTAGATGGATTAAAATAAAAACTATGTATATCTTCTTCCACAAGTTTACTAAAAACATCTAGATAAGGATTAAGTACAGGAACAAAAGTACTGGAGGGTTTAAATGTAGTGTTAAAACTGCTACTACAATCATTATCTTTATAATTAATTTTTAATTGAACATTCCTTGTAAACATTTTAGTATCAATAATTACATCAGATAAATTATTCCTGCATGCTGGAATAAATGAAAGTCCTTTATTAAGGACTTGTATTTCGTATTTGGTAAGAACTTTGTGTGATAAATTATGAACTAGGGATATTGCACTTTCTCCCACATTCACTTCAGGGTAGGACCTGTATGATCCCCTTCTGACCCTTTTCGTTTTTGTCTCCCTCAACTGTAGGATCTTTGCCTTTGGGGGGATTGTACTAATGCTATGGGGAAAGGAGTATGTTCCTTATTAATATTCATACTCTTATTCATAGTTGAGCGATCCTTCGGTCTAACCGAAGGTTCGTTCATCACAATGTTGTCACATACAGTTTTGTTAACATCTGTATTTAAAGAAATATTATTCGCTGACTTAATACTGGCATCTTTGTGTATAATAACCGAGCCAATAACTCTGGACCTATTCATGTCATCTTGTTGTACACCCGAAAGTGATTTAACGTTAGATGTTGCTACTATCTCTTGCTCATTATTTCCAGACAAAATAACATCAGAATTATCTTTAACAGAGCCATTGAACAAATTCTGTGACGTTTCATTTATTCCCGCATGCAGGAATAATTTATCTGATGTAATTATTGATACTAAAATGTTTACAAGGAATGTTCAATTAAAAATTAATTATAAAGACAATGATTGTAGTAGCAGTTTCAGCACTACATTTAAACCCTATAGTACTTTTGTTCCTGTACTTAATCCTTATCTAGATGTTTTTAGTAAACTTGTGGAAGAAGATATACATAGTTTTTATTTTAATCCATCTAAAGACAATCACAAATTAAGAAAAAAGAACTTAAATTTTAAACAGCAACAAGCTTTAAACACTCTAAGGAATGACACTTCTATAGTTATAAGGCCAGCCGATAAGGGCGGACCATTGGTTATTTTGGATGCAAATACTTACAATGATAGTATGTATATGTTATTACAAGATAGTGAATTTTATGAAATTATTAGGTTTGATGTAGTGGAAGAAAAAGTGTATAAAGTTTTTGACATGTTGGATGACATTTTAATGAGTAGATACGTTAGTTTAGACCTGTTTAAATTCTTAAAAGTTGACTACCCCTTGATTCCAATTATTAATGGCCTTCCAAAGGTACATAAAGATCTCGAGCACCCCCCTATGAGACCTATTGTCTCAGGTAGAAATTGGGTAACAGAACCCCTTTCGATGTATCTAGAATATTACCTAAGACCTATAGTTGATAGTAAATCTCAGATCTTAAAAGACAGCAAACAATTTCTGATAGAGTTATATGAGCACTTGAAGACTTTGAATCAAGATGTACATTTTTATTTTGTCACTTTAGATGTAACTAGTTTATTTACAGTAATTCCTAATGATGAAGGGGTAAGAAATGTACATAACTTTTTGTCTCTACACTCTGACATGACTTTGAAACAAATAGATTTACTTTGTTTATTTTTAGAAACAGTTTTGAATAACAACGTTTTTATTTTTGGTGATAAAATCTTTTCTCAGCGGGAAGGCATGGCTATGGGAACTCCCTGCGCCAATAGCTACGCCAATTTAGTCATGGCCCACTGGGAAGAGAATAAACTGTTTCAGTTAGAAAGTTATAAACAATATGTATGCTTCTATAAAAGATTTGTAGATGATTTGTTTCTGTTATGGAGAGGCGATGAACAATCATTAATCAAGTTTAATGAAGAGCTGAATAATTTAACTGATTTTTAAAAATTTACCATGAATTTCTCTTTGGATAAAATTAGTTTTCTTGATGTTAACTTAGAAAGATTTGAGGATGGGCTGATCAACACTGGTATTCATAGGAAGGCATGCTTTAGGAACACACTGCTGCATAGAACCAGCATGCACCCCAGATATGTTTTTAGAAATATTGTTAAACGACAGGTTATGAGAGCCTCTAGGCTGAACCCTTTGGAAACAAACTTTAATTATGAATTGAGTAATTTGAACAAATGACTATTGGAAAGAGGTTATAAAGCAGATGAAATCAACAGTGTTATTACTAATATTAATTCTTTTAGATATACTACAGCTAGACCTTATTTTTCCGATCACTTTGTCCATTCTGATTCATTGAAGGTGAACTCTTGGAATATAGATGTAGTTAAGATTCCTATGGACTTTAGTACAGACACTAATATTATTACAGACATTTATAAGAAGCATTGGGATGTACTTATGTTAGATGACAACATAAAGGACATAGTCAGTGACACACCTAAGTTCATTTTTAAAAACAAAGTGAACCTTAAACAGTTATTATGTCATACTAGAATTAATGGAGAGGCTGATTCTCTAGGCATAAAAGGACCTTTTATGGGGACGAAATCATGTAATAAATGTAATCAATGTGAATACATTGATAATTCCAACGTATTTGTACATCCTGTCACCAATTATGTTCACTTGTTAGATGCATCAGGGAATTGTGAAATGAAAAATGTGATCTATTTGGCACGCTGCATAAAATGTAATGCATTTTACATAGGTAAAATGAATAGAAAAGTAAGAGAAAGAATCAGAGAAAATGTTTATTATATAAGACAAAATGATGAACACAGCGCTTTGGCTAAGCATGTTAAGACAACAGACCTAAATCATCATTTTAAATTTACAATTTTGCAGGTTATCTGCCCCGATGTTCGAGGGGGTAATATTTATAATTATACAGAACGCAATGAAATCAAATGGATAATCAAATTTAGGGCTGATAGACCACCGGGCATTAATGATAAAATTCCACTAAAACCTATTCTAAGTAATAGAAGGCTACAAGCCCCTAGGAATCAAAAGACCAAGTGAGTTTAATATTCTTAGATATATATATTTCTTAGATAATATTTTAGATAATATGATCTGTATGTTTTTAGAATATATGCAAAGATTTTTACGTATACGAAAGAATAAATGTGTGTACATTTTTATTGATGAATTTTTCACATCTTCATATATATATATATATATATATATATATATATATATATATATATATATATATATTTATGTTTGTGTTTATGCATTTATATATGTTTTTATAAAGTTTTGGATATTCGTTTTCTATAAAGTTATGGATATTCGTTTTTTAAACATGTTAACAGGAAATGATGTAATGAATGATAATGTATTTAAAGCTGGATTTTTAATTGTGTTACTAAGTCTGAAGAAGCCCTAGAGGTGAAAGTGCTAACTGTGCACAATAAAATTTGTTCGAGTTGATTTCACGCTTATCTTATTTTATTTTACTTTGGCATAATAACTCTTAACGTTGAAATTTTGGTGTCCAGTGCTGTGGCGTATCCCGTGGATGACAAGTTATATATTTTCCATTTCTCAAAGAAGGTTGGAATAAGCACATACTGAGATTTCTAAATGATTGCCCAAAAGGGATTCAAAACTGAAAGCATGGGAAATGATATTCAGCAGTCCCTAAAGAAAAGTTCTGTGAGACAGTTTCATCTAAAAATAGATTAAAACCTTCTCCCAGGCAGATCAATTGAATGGATTACTCATCACTGAAGGAGTTAATGCATGGGTTCCAGACACAAGTTCAAGCACAATAAATGTGATCCTCTGAACTGTGAAAATTTAAGTGTGGTTATTAGTACCATATTAAGAAGTGGGTAAAGGGGTCAACTGCCCAAAGAGTAAAGTGGTAGGAAGTGCATTAACTGCATTTGCTTTCTGTACTGAAATGCTGATACAGAAAGGCACTTCAGCATTATGTCCCTGTTTTTCTCTTCACTTGAAGAGCTGAGGGAGGCGTGGCTCTGGCTGCTGTAGGGGATTGTGGATTTAGCTACTGTAGGATGCCAAATGGTGAAGAGTACCAATCGTCTTTCTACATTAAAAGCTGCTGTTGTTATTTTTTTATTTATGCATTTATTCTTTTTTGCTTTTCACTTGAAGAGCTGTGGGAATGGGACAGCAGCACACAGCACTATGGATCTGGTGTTTATGGTAAAATACAGACTATTATTGAAATAGTTGCATCTTGGAGAATCCCATTTTTTTTAAGGTACAGCCGTGTGATTAAAAAGAAAAGCACTTAATCATATGTATAACTGTGCACATTTTTTTATCCTGTTCAAGTTCTATTTTTAGTTCCAAGTGGCATTTTTATATATATATATATATATATATATATATATATATATATATATATAGAATATAAAATACTAGTGTGGTGTGTGTTAATAAATCCCACCATTGGGAGTGCAGGGGATATTACCTCCCACTCAGAAAATGATTTTAATGTCTAACAGTGACTTCTGCAGTTCATTATATGTAGCAAATCACACATTTATTCATCATGCTTTTGACTCACATTGCCAAATCCTGCACTTCCCATATGGGATCTGTAAATGCAAATGGGGAAACACTTCTGTAAGTTCTGCTTCTTACTGATGAAAAAGTCCAAGGTAACAATGGTGCTTAAGATATAAAAACTTAAAAAAATCAAAAAGTATGTTGGATCAATCAACATGTGATTCTATTCCTGTTTTATTAACTGAGTGCTTTTGTTCACAGCACTTTTCGCACTGCACCTCATCAGGATGAATTAAAACAGTACCGCGGTGGTACAGTGGTAGCGTTGTTGCCTCACAGCAAGAGGTTCTCCTGTTCGATTCATGGCTGGAGTGCCTTCTGTGTGGAGTCCGCATGTCCTCCCCGCAGTCGAGTGGCCTCCAAAAGACATGCATGAATGGGTGTGCCTTCGCTGAATGTTGGGAGTTGGGCTGGCAACTCGGCACCATAAAAAATCTACTGCCAATCATTAGCGGTCCGGAGTTCCGCTGTGGTGACCCCTAACCGGGAAAAGCCGAAAAGACAAACAAAACCTTCAAGCAAACTTATTTACCCATGCACATACATCTATCTATCTATCTATCTATCTATCTATCTATCTATCTATCTATCTATCTATTTATCTATCTATCTATCTATCTATAAACAAAACCAAAGTACATGACTTCATCACATGACATTAATATCTGCATATTTAATAAACAAATTGAAAATGACCTTGGCTGACACAGCTTTAAAATGATATATATACTGACGTGATTGTTAAAGGCCAAGGTGAGCTGGCATTTAAATTCTAACTGCCAGTACAGCTCTTATATTTATTTTATTTATGTATTGTCATTTGTTAATTGGGTTAGTCCAACTGGGCTTTTGGCCCATTTTCAGTGGAGACCCGAGGAGAAAAGCTCCAGAAAATTACATAATAGTACATTTATTGGATGCAGAAGTATAGTACTAACATAGCTGAAGGATTTATAAAGCTGTTAATAATAACAAAGTTGAGTAAACAATAACAAATTTGAGTAAAGAAAAGAACAATTACAAAGATGTTAATACATAAAATACATACATGAAGTTCTATCATCAAAATGTTTTTTTTTTTTTTTTTTTTGAGAATGGTGTGTAGAAAATTGTGAGACAGGAGAGGGAGACTAGGTGGGTTCATGACAGAAGCAAGTCTTGGAGTTAAGTAGAAAAGGTTTTAGTTCATTTTTAAACTGGGTGTAGTGGGTAATGGACCGTAGGCTAAGGGGGAGTTTGTTCCAGGCATTGGTGACAGTACGTTTATAGAGTATTTTCCCAATAGATTTGTTTGGTTGATATATGTCTAGCAGCTGTTGATTTGATGTATGGAGGGTCCGGGATGGCGTATAGGTGGAGACTAAGGGTGAGAGAGATGGACAGAAAGAAGGTTTGCAGAGAATAGAGTGTAGTATTTGAAATTGAGATAGAAGCAGTTGTTGGGGGAGTACTAGCCATTGAAGAGAGTTTAATGCAATACAATGGTGTGTGTTGTATGGTGAGTTGGTGATGAATCTAGCTATTTTGTGATAGATTTGTTGGAGTTTATTCAGGGTGGTGACATGTATGTTGGTGAGAATGGGGGCGGCGTAAAGGAGAGAGGGGAGGAGTAGTGTCTGTCCAAGTGTTAGTCTAGCCTCTGGGGTGAGAAAATTTTTGTTTCGATGAAGTAGACCTAGTTTTTGATGTGTTTTCTTTATGCATTGGAGAAAGTGTAGGTTGAATTGAAGTTTGTCATCTACTATGACCCAAAGTAGTTTTCTTCTATGGGTATCAGGTTGAATAGTTGTGTTGTTCAAAGATTTGATGAAAAATGATGATTTATGATGAGCAAGAGATTGGGGAAGAAGAGCAGGAGCTTAGTCATTTTGGGATTTAGAATCAATTGGTTGTCAGATAGCCAAAGGAAGCTCTTTTTTTAACATTGACTTAAAGTCATCAACATGCAAATTAATATTACAGTCTAGACTAAGTCATCATTCCATAATAAAACCTGACAGTTTGTCTTAATATTTTTAATGGATGGGTTGTCAGACCTGTTGTTGATGCTAACTGCTGTTTATAGGTATTTGATCCCCTTGAGGTGTAAGATGGGTTTGTAAATCAATTTTCTGCCACTAAATAATTCTTCAGAAATTGTTTTCAAGTCACTATCAGTGCTGTTTTTAAACATGCCATTCAAGACCTTCATACTTTCCATGAAATCTAGTTTAAGTGTCGTTAGCTTACAATCCTAACCAGTGACTTTTCACTGTGATTTTCTTAATGATACTAGGGTGGTGAATTATACCATTAAATATGAATTTATGAAGGCATTCTTCCTATATACATGAGAATTCAAAAAATGTCTTTCCTTTGTTTATGTGTGTGTGTGTGTGTGTGTGTGTGTGTGTGTGTGTGTGCACATGCACGCGCATAGGCAACTCAATGAAATATCATTTCACTTAAAAATAACTCAGTCCATTTAATCAAATTCAGAATTAAACATGATACAATTAAAATACCCAAGGTAAAAGTATTTAAACCCGCTTTTTTCCATGGGTGCAAGACCCCCTGTGACCCACGTATGGGGGTCTTTGCACCCACACACCTATTACTTAAATATACTAAGTCCATACTATACAGCTGTGCAAAAATTGAAAATACCATACACAGGGAATCACTGCCAGTGCACATATAAATACCAGGTGAGTGGTGATTATTCATCAGTCATCTCAAGCACCAGCTTCTTCATATACATCTAAATATTTCTACTTCCGTAGTACAGAACTACACCTAGCTATACCACATTCGATAAAATGGAATTTCAGTCGAACTGACATTCGGTTAAATGGGCTTTCAACCATTTGGATTCATTTATTTGTCATTTAGTGAAATGGTCATTCTATCAAATGACAAGTGACCAGAGAGAGAGACATAGCTACAATTATATGGGTTCAACCATGTTCATACTTTCATTATTTCACCAGCTTTACTGGGTGTTACATTTTGTTGACAGGAAAGCTGATAACAGAATGGAGAGAGATCAATATAATACCAGGTTGGGGAATATGTTTTCTTCCTGGTATTGTAAGATATTAACATTGGTACGTGTAAGTAGTACGGGGTGTGTGGGTGGGGGGTTTAATATATAGTATGTAAGTAGCAGAAGGTATGAGATATAAAGGGGATTTTGACCCCCACAAATGGGATTTCTTTTACTTTTTATGTTTCAGGGTTATGTCCCCAAGCATGTTCATTGACTTGTCATTATTTTCCTACAGCCTTCCTACCAAGTGCCCCACATCCAGCTACTTCAGATCACCCACACTTTCTACAATATTATCTGGGGCCAGTCAATGAACTTAAGGGCATCATGAGGTTTGTGGACATCACCATTCAGTGGGGGAATTTTCTGTTATACCCTATTCATCATTCCCCCTCTGAATGTTAAAGTGGTGATGCATGAGAGGCAGGTGTGAATTTTGGGTGAGGGGTGTATCACCCCACCTGCAACTGATTAAGCCATGCCTTCCACCTTTTTACCCATCTTTGGGCCATGTCCCCCCTCACCACAGTTTCCCTAGCTTTCAGCAAGGATCACCACAGGGAAAACCCACATACCCCCCACCCAGATGAGCATGCCCATGCCTCCCTTGTCACACAGCCAGCCACCTGAACTGATAGTAAGGACTTTATCTCTTTACATCACTGGAGTGGCTGGCTTGTTGATCTTTGGTTAGATCAACTTACATATACATATTTATGCATGTGTGTGTGTGTGCGTGTGTGTGTGTGTGTGTGTGTGTGTGTGTGTGTGTGTGTGTGTGTGTGTGTGTGTGTGTGTGTGTTTGATGGTGTGTTGTTCTAATTTATTCCGGTGAACTCCAGTGTGAAAACATTGTGGAAGAACAAAGCTCAATTAATAAAACAAAAATGGAATCATGTGGCGAATGTTGAACAATCGTGGTGAATATTTCACTATATTCAATATTCATCAGACCTATCATTGAGTACAATGACCCCTTTGGTATGTACCTAACCAGGTATATCCAACAACTGGACATCCACAGAGTTTCCTCAATAAAAGAATACAGGGCTTAAGTACCATGCCCTGTGCAGACCACCTCAAAGTCCTGTCACTGTAGTCTGTCTCTTTCAGGCTGCTGAGGGAGCTCTACGCATGACATACAAGATATTAATGGACCCCACCCTAATGGACCTCTGTATATTCGCAAAACAAACAGCACCAAAATTACCAGTACTGAAGACTTAAACCTTGCCAGTAATATAAATAAGACCTGCTGGAGGAATAGTTATGTATCCCAGAGACTACCCTTTTTCTGGAACAGACTCTCCATCCATGTGAAGCAGAGTTCTTCCTTAATACAATTGAAGTATCTTTGACAACTGGCTGTGGAGCAGAAAATTTATCCCTGGTTTGGTACCTATGTTTCTAATGGACATAAACAGTTTGTAAATGGTTTATCTCCCAGGCCCTGCTTAGCAAGAGTACCAGAGGTTTTCAGATTTGGGATGCATGGCTAGGTTTAAAAAGGGACTAGGGGTCCTTAGCCTTGTACACACCTATGAACCTATGAATATATGATTGGTCCAACATACTTTCTGGTGGTTTTGCTTAGACAGTATAAGTTCATTCATATCTTAAATATGATATATGTCACTGTTATCAATGTTCTTTGACTACTATGAGGTGGATTGAAGCATGTTTACTGTTCTAATGTCTATTATTCTTCTGTGATTGAAAGTATATTTTAAATATTTTATATGCATCCCTTCAACTTTGTATTTGCTTTTTGTATTTGTTCCTGTATAATAATTGTACAATATATTGTTTGTCTGTTTAATTGTGGAGCTTTTCTCCTCGGGCTTCCACTGAAAATGGGTTTCTAACCCAGTGGATTTCCCCAGTCAGCAAATGTCAATAAATAAACAAATAAATAAATAAGGACAATGTTTCTTTTGATAACCAAGCATAAATATTTAGCTTTTGTAAAGGATGTGTGCACAGAGAGAAAACTAGCTGCTGCAGCATAATTTTAACACGGCCAAAAATCAGACAGGAAAAAGAATCATCAAGGGCAAAGTTCATCATCAGTATAGCAGGATGAAAGCACAACATTTCTCTGTTTGCGTTAGAAGGGCATCTTCTTTAATTCACTGGATGGAGTGATCCCTTTTGAATGAATGCTTTTTAAAAATGAAGGTGTGTGTAACATAATTGTAATATCCACAATGGGAATATGAAGTCAGGTTATAATATAATTGAATTAACATTATCATTAGCTCTCAGAGCAAATCTTCATTAATAAGTTAATGTAACGTTGTAGTAGAAGTTCGGTGAAGGTAGGTAAAGGACAAGACAGAAGAGAAAATGCTATTTAGTGGGAAGAATGGATTTGTTGTTCTTTATTATTAATTTATAAATCAATTATTAGAGATTATGGGGAATTAATAACACCTTAGTTTCGATATTAGATCAGAATAAGATTTGCTTTAGAAAGTATAAAAGGTTCTACTACTGAAATCTGAATTTCTAGAACTTAACAATTCACAATGCCAAAACTGAATTGAATGCGGCATGTGTACTACATCCCCAAACACACACACACACACACACACATATATATATATATATATATATATATATATATATATATATATATATATATATATATATATATATGGGTCTACTTCAGAAGACCAAAATCTCATTTATCCGACTTTTAAAATACCGAGATGTCAAAGCCAAAAAACCATAATACCAGCACCCCGGAACACAGACATTTCACACCAGGTAAGTAACCGCTTGGCCACCATGATGAACTTTGCCCCATACCCCTGCAGTAGTGTGATCTCAGAGTTGGTGTATTTAATTAGGGGGTTGTGGGGGGTGCAGCCCCCTCATGTGGATGGGTTGAGTTTGCTTGGGTTTTAATCCAATTTTTAGCTTGGCCAAGTGGTTACTTACCGGGAGTGAAATGTGGGTGTTCATAGGTTCATAGGCTGGTACTAGGCCATCAGCCCTAGGGCCTATACAAGCCTAGCCATAACAATTCCGTGGCTATTTCTTCCCACAGTATTTACTTCCCTGGACCTCTATCTAGCAGGGCAACTGAGGTGATCCCCGGGGTGAATTTCCTATCTCCCATCCAATCATCAAGGTTCCTTTTGAAGAGGGCCAAAGAGGCCATCTGCTTGACATGTATGGGCAGTCTATTCCAGAGTCTGGGGAGTCTCTGGGTCAGGAACTTATCCCTCCAGCATGTTTTGTTCATTGTGATGACAAGGTTTAGATCCCTGGAGTGTGTGTCTCTGAGGAATTGGGATTTCTTTAAGTGTAGCATGTCTAACAGCTCTGGGTTTGACATGGCCTTGTATGTTAAGCAGAGATTGCTTCTGAGTAGATGACATGTGACAGAGTATAGGTGGAGTTTTTTTAGACAGTCAGCATAGGGCATCTGCTTTAGGCCTGTGATTCTTTTAGTGAGGTATTTCTTCGGCCTTTCCAGTTGTTGCAGATGTCTCAAGAGGTACATACCAAATGGAGTGTTGTATTTTATAATGGGTCTAATGAGGGATGAGGACAGTGGGACAGTGACCTCCTTTTTTCTGGATGAAAAGCCCTTAGTGATGAGATGTGCCACATATAAGGATTTCCTGACTGTTGTGGCGATGTGATTATCAAAGGTGAGACCACTGTCCACCTGTGTCCCTAAGTCTCTTATCACACTTTCTGTGTTTAGTGTACTGCCACCTATGTGGTAATTCATGGGTACGTTTTTTTTTCCCAAAGGAGATAACTATATATTTCTTGGCATTGAGCTTGAGCTCATGGCTCTGACACTAAGCATCTGTTTCTGTTCCTGGCGATTGGTCTTCTGACTTGTCGAGTTTGACATCTCAGTTATTTAAAAGTCAGTTATATGGTATTTCAGGTTTGTGAAGTACACCTATATATATATATATATATATATATATATATATATATATATATATATATATATAGATATATAAAAATATATGCACACATGCACACACATATATATGTTTATATACATATATATACATATATATATATATATATATATATATATATATATATTTATACATATATATATATATATATATATATATATATATATATATATATTTATTTATATATATATACATATACATATACATATACCAAGTACACAGCTATACAATAATGAAATCTCAGAAAGTGAAGTCACCACTGCCTGTGTATACATAGTCACTATAATGGCTTGTGGTTTTCAATATTTTATCCTCTGTTTCTTGAGTCTCTGGCATCTGACACTTACAGAAGAGTGACTCTGCAGTGCGTAGTGATGCTAATGAGAATAACAGACAGACAAAATGAGCAGAGGCAATAAAGATGTGTGCAGACATACACATTAATTTACAGATGACTACATGCTGTTAAAATAAATCATATATTGTTAGATAAAGGGAAGAGGTGGCTTATAGAGGACAGGGGTGATTATTGCATTATAAAACTTATTGCTTACCTAATACATTCCTTTGGCCTTTTCCTAGTTATATAGTATTGTGTGATAGTAGGTTTGAGTATTTCAGCCTTGTAAACATTACCTGAACAACAATCCCCCAGTGCAATTCCCTAGGATGCCTATTCTGATTAATTTATTTCCTGTCCGAAAGATAGAAATATTGCCACCAGGGTGAGGTTAACATAGTTACAGTCCAGAAAATTTTACAGAGGCATTGAAAAAGTGACTGAAATGTCATTGCTTGAAGAGAATTTTTCTTCATAAGTTTCACTACAACGGAATAAAAAATATGCTATATTTTTCAATGTTTAAAAATGTCTTATCTCAAAGTCCATCATAGAAAGTTTGGTGTACAGAAAGGTCATTGGATTGCTTACTATCCATTTCACATTTTGATTAAAATGCTTTTACTAGTAAAAATGGAAGTTATTGTGGATAACAGTGCAATACAATCCACTATCCAATAATTCTTAGCACTTGTGTATTCTGTTTTGTCTTGTGAACCATCCAGAAGTAAAAAACTTTAAGAGGGCCATAGCAATCAACTGAATAGGAAATGATGACACAAATATGATGGTCTCATTAGACCACTGAATAGCCAATATCCTGAAAGTTAGAGATTTATTTCAAGCGTTACTAGATGTGTAGATTTTTAACATGCTATGCTCCTGTACTATAAAAAAGTTTACTTGAAATAAGTAACATGGACTAGTTTAAATATTGGTGAAGTTCTTAATTAAAACTCACTTTTGCTTAGATTACTTTAATATTTAGGTAACCAGACTTAAGAAACTATAGTGCTGATTATTAATTAATTCACAGATATCAATAACAAACTCTTTAAAATGCAAGGCAGTGTAGTAAACCTCTAAATGTAATTCTTTTTTATGTGTGTTTTACTAAAAATTAAATAAATAGTAATTCCTCTATTCCCTCTATATCACTCTTTAAAACCAAACTGAAACTTTTCCTCAGAACACACTGCTTGTACCCCTGTAATAAACCTGACTGATCAACTAGCTCTTCTTACTTGGTTCAACCTACCCTCTTCTTCTCAGTAATCAAGTTCCTTTTCTTAATAACAACTTACCTTATACTTCTATACTATTACTTACATCTTCAGAATCTCATTAAGGAAACTACTTTTACTAATATATTGTATAATTTCAGCTCCTACTTTTTCTTTATGGCTACTTGTAAACTAATATATTGTATAATTCAGCTGCCACCTTTTTCTTTATGATGTATTGCAACTACATTTTGTATTGTCTTCATTGTATCTGTATATTTTGCACTATGTTATGAATGAATTACCTCTTTGATTATTCTCTGTACTGCACCTGCAATGTTCACTGTATACATTAATTTTTGTATAAGTGATTTTGTTTGTTTCCTCAGAGCTTATCTCCCTGGGCCTCTACTGAAAATGGACATGTATCCAGTTAGACTAGCCCGGTCGACAAATGTAAAATAAATAAAATAAAAATAAAAATAAAAAAATTAGCAAAAGTAAAAATAAAAATGAAACAACTCTGCAATACAATGCTACACAATAAGATTCTAAGCTCACCTTCTATTAAAAAGTGTTTGCTGCTGAAAACTGTTCTATGTAATAGGAAAATAATGAATGCAAAATCAAATAAATAACTAAAGCTAAATCTTCGTGTGCTATTATGTATCGGCAATGCATAGGGCACTTATCAGAAAAGACGTTTAGCTAGTCATGCTCATTTTTATTTAAATAAGGCATCCATATTTCCTATAGAAATAGATCCGTAAGATTCCTAAGAGAATCGGTTTTCACTGGTATTGCAAATGGCTCATCATTATCTGAGCTACAACACAGTTTTAATCTTCCTATACCATAACAGTTAGATCATATTTTGAATGGTATCATGATTTAGTGTGTGTCCAACTTCTTCTTTTAATGGACTTGGATAATACTGACCATTTGTTAAATGCAGACAGAGTCATTTAAAGTTCAATACTGGTACTGTACACACTAAATTTGATAAGATCAAAAGGATGGTTAGCCCGGACAGAATAATTTTTCATAGGATTCATTTCATTAATACTGTAAAGGTTGCACTGTCAAAGAAAACCACACACATTTATTAAGGGAGGATGAATGTGTTCTTTCATGCTGTTAGTTGCTTAGTGTCACAGCAGATATATATGATAAAATGGCATATTAAAAAGGTATTCCAGTCCTGAAGGAGATTATTTAAGAATGGTTTGAATTCTAGCAGTTCTTTCCTGCAAGCATCTGCTTTAAAATATGCTAGGTTTTGGACTTCCAATGTATGCTCATTTCTGAGTTCAGGCTTTACAAATGAATAAACCTTTGCTTTCACTTTTATCTACAGGTTTGCGGATCTGATTAAAATAAAACAACTTTAGATGCTGTAGAACAAAATAAGTAAACACAAATCATTTCCTTCTGTTAATAAACAAAACTACAGTGTAACCCTAATGTTACACAACCCTTCTTATGTTTAACCAAATATCAATGAAACCTGCAGGTAGATGAAGCTATAAAAAACAAAAGTGAAACACTTCAGAACAAAACAGCAGTTGATAAATGCAGATCTGTTCAACACAGCTCAAGAAAAGAAACTGTCTTATAAATTAATAAGTTGCATGGCTTTTAATAATGATGAATATTGTTCATGATATTTATATAGTCTATGCTTATTCCTAATGTTTTTTTGTACATGCGTTTGTTGATGAATAATACACTAAGTGAAATGAAATTAATAATTAATACAAATTCAGAATGATAGAGACCTGGTACTGCATATCTCTTTGCCACCTCACTTTATTACATGGCATTATTAGTCATACTCAAACTTTTTTTATTCTGCATAGAAAAATGAATACATCACTTTCTGCATCAAATGGGTTGGCTTGGTCCAGCATCCTTTTCTGTTTACATGCATCTTTATTTAAGATGTTGGCAGGAATATGACATTAGAGATTTGTAAACTAGGAAGTGCTGTGGCACCAGTCTGCAGTGAATTGTTTACTTTATGGAAATGCTTGAACGGTGACTGATAAGTGACAAATTACTGACTTTTTTTGATGAAAACATTTCTTGTGTGCATGCATATAAACCTGCAAGATTTATCCTAATTTGAACTCTTCATACCTTTTGACTACATTCAGACACACGTACAACTTTAAAAAAGCTCTGCCCCGGGATTCAGCAAACTTCCATACAGGAATAGCTTATTCCTGTACAGAAGGTACTGTTCATGTATAGCACAGCAGTGCGCCATGCATATGCATGAAGGTGTGCTGCCATGCTGCAGCATGTATACGGAAATGTGTATGAGCGCAGGGAGTGTGTCTGAGAGCAGTGCTATCACAAGATACATGCCCCCTGCATAATAGAATTGCCGTACGGCAATGCAAAAAGAGCAAGATCACTCTTTGAACATCAGATATGTGGCCAAAATGCCATATAGTGTATGGCTGTAAAATAAAAGTGTAGTCACTGTAAAAATAGTGGCAAAGCATTAAAGAATGAAGTTAGAAAATAATGACAGAGAATTTGAAGTGCAGATGTCATACCTTTCAGAAAATGCATGGAAATACAAAACCTGTTAGTCTAACAGCCATAAAGTTTGCAAGAGAAATACTTAAAAAATGTCCGTAATGTTTTTTTTTTTTCACATCAGCAATAAAGTTTAAGCGTAGCTGCGTGAATGTTCCCGCTGCTTAGCTACACTTAGCCAAGCTGAAACAGCTCAAGTTAAATAGCAATACACATGCACAGTAAGCAGTAGTGGTTAGTACGTATGCTTTGCAAGTGGACAGGCAGGGTTCTAGCTCCACTGATGCCATTTCTATTCTGTCTGTGAAATCACCACAGATGTAATTTTTAAGTGTAGTTATGTAGCAAATAATTTATATTTGCAACCAGAGCAGTGTATTAGGACCAGATGTGAGGTGTCAGTGTAATAAAGATGTGAACCCCCGCCATATAAACACAAGAGCAGCATACAGATAGTCACACTAGAATAAATGTAATGAAAGCACAGAGTGGGATTTTAGGGAAGTTAAACAAAATAATAATATGTCAGGAATGATGAATTAATCCCACACAGCTGATAGTGTATAAAACTAAAATGTAAGTAATGCCAAGCATAGCACAGCCACGCTTACTGGTTGTAAGCATTGCTTAAATATGAATGCTAAACAGTGAGTAGCCAAGCTAAGTGGATTTGCCCAGTGATAAGCAATGCTGAACCCACCCCTTTAAGCACTGCCAAACTTGGCTAAGCAGGTTTGCCCGTAGCTTAGCTGAGCTCAGCAGTTTCAAAAGTAACCATCCATGGCAAATTGTGGAAAATCGGCCCTATTTAAACCCTGTAGGCAGGAATACAGGTCATAATCAGTTGGAGCTCATTACTGTGGGCTCCATGGCTGGAGTAGGAGAAGGTGTTTGCTTTCATGTACAATGCTGGGCATTCTGGAGTCCAGGGACATGGTTGGAATCCTTGTTGAAAACCATGATTTGAGACTGCTGCAGGGCCAGTACCAGGACTCAGAATATAAAGTGGAGGCCTGGGACCATCTTGCCCTTGATCTCACCAGTGCAACTGGGATTCCTCAGACTGGTGAGCAGGTTCAGCACCACTATGCTGATCTCAAGCAGAGAAAGAGAGACCTTCTGGACCAGTGGGAACAAGAAGCTCAGGCAGGGAATGCCCCAGTAGTGTGTAAGTATCAGTATCAATTGCTGTTTAAGGTAGTCCAGGCTGTGTATGTGATGGATAGGTAGTTATAAATGTTTCTCTGTCTCCTGTACAGCTGCAGCTGAAAGGGCTTCGAACGTGGAGGCACATGGCAGCAGATTGCAAAGGCTGTGCCACAAGGCTGCTGAGTACTGATCTAGCTGGCAGTATAATCGAAAGTAGTAGAATATCACCTGTCAGTGCTGTAATCTGTGTATTGTTTGAACCGAATAAAACTGAAATTACCACAGATAATGCTAGTGATATACAACAAACAGTGGTAATCTGTCAATAAAACTATACAACTCTGGACTGTTGTGTTTTATTTGCAATGTGTTAGTAGGAGTTGGAAATGTGTATAGCTTTTGCACAGCAAATATGGCTCTGATAGCATTAAGTATCTGAGGTTCATGTGGCAAAGAGTCAAGTCTTGTACAACAGATTAAGCATAACAAAGTTCCACTGTACTATGATCTGATAGCTGAATATTAAAAATGTCTGCTAACCTTTGTTTCCTGTAATGTAATATCTGAAAGTTTGAGTACACAGAAGAACAACTGTTTGCCATGCAGGAATGTCAGAAGTACAAGGTCAGATTCACCAAATCACAGACTAACAGGCAGAAAACACTCACACAAGAAATAACAGTTCCTTGATAGCTTATTCTGATAAACATCAGCATTGTGACTACTTCTTGAACAAACTGGCAGGGTTTGAATCCTGGGAATGGTACTAAGATGTCTGTATATTTTCATACAAGAAAATGTGAGCATTGTTACAAACACACATTTTCCCACAGCTTCGGCAGGTAAAGCAGGCTGGATATTAACCATAGGATGTGTCTATTATACACTGTGTAGAACACACACTGGCCAGACACAAGGCTGCAGATGACAGCAAGAGAAGTACATAGACCACTTAGTTTTCCCCAAAAAAATGTCCCTCAAGTGTCACACCATCACGGCTATTGGTCACTGTCCTCAGCACCCATGGTGCTGTACAAAAATTAATGTGGACTATGACGTTAGCACACACACACACATGCAGTATGATTGCACATATCAAAGCCAAACCCTGTTAATGTGTAGAAACAGTCAGGTAACATTAACCCAATTTTGTTAACAGGTCCAGCAGGTAAGTACAGCTGTATATTAGGTGTACGAAGTTTGAACTGATACACTGTGTACATCACCTACTGGCCAACCCCAAGCCCATAGGTAGCTGTAATTTCAGGTCATATCTGGAGAGTACAGAGTAGACTATAATGTACAGAACAGTTGTGAGCAATGTAATAACAAATAGTTGTTCATTTCTCTGTCTCACCCCCACCCTATCTGCAACAATAATACAACCAAAAAAAGAAATGGTATGTTTTTAACAAACCTACTGTCGGGATATGTTCCCCATTGTTAGACCAATATTTCAAGGGTCTGTTTATTGCTGTTCCCAGTTGAAATTAAATCACTGGTGGCCTGTTGCTATCAATGCAACCTGCATGCTGCTGTAATATCCATTGTGGTTCCATATCTGCATATGTTCTGTTTGCTATGCAACTGATTGAAAATTGTGTTATGGTGTCTACTGGAACACCCATGCATGCTGTTATAACTAATCCTGGCATCGTATTGTTCATAACTAACCAACATATGTTGTAAACTGTCAACACCCTAGCTTGTCTAGGAAGGATGATCCCAGTGGATCCGCCAGTCCAGCCTCATCTGGCCATGGCACTGGGCCCCAGCATGTCTGGGACCCACCCCGGACCTTCCTCATCTGCTGGTCCTGCACCACCCATGGGTGGAACCACTTCAGGGGATGGGGCTCACCCCCCCTTGGAGTGGGCGTGGACAGGAGCCCATCACCCAATGTCAGGTCCGGGGTCTGGTGCATAGGAAGATGCAAAAGGAGTTTGCAACTCAGCTACGTCAGCTTGAGGGCCTCGTAGTGCATCTTGAGGGTCAGCCTGCACCTTCTGTTCTGCCCACAGCACAGCCACCTTTGGGGCTGTGAAGGTGCAGTGGTGACTGCCCATGTGTGGAGACCACAGTCTCTCTGTATCCATTTGTGGGCTCATGTGCCTCCGATTCCCAACCGCCCTCCCTGTCAGGGTGTTCATCCCCACATGTGTCATACACTACCCCTTTCTGCTGTCTTGTCTGTCTTGTCTGTTTTCCTACCCAATCTCCCTCCCCACATATACCTGCTATCCTTCCCCAACAACCCACTCTCACCTTAAAAAAAAAGACAATCTGTTCCCACAAAAAAATTACTCCCCATACATAGCTGTCCATTTCACAGACATGTCCACTGGACACATGTAATCTGGTCCAATTGGCTAGACAACACATTACTGTTTTTCTCACCCCTCTCTCAGGGGTATGAGTATCCAAATTCACTTCCAAATTCAGTACATATGCACAGCAGTTGCTGTAGGAGAAATGGACAGCTATGGACCTTCCCTACTCACGTCCTGCACACCCCTATCCATCTTTCATCTTGTTTTCCCTCTGCATGCCCCTTTTTTCACCAGTTCCCTATTACTCCTTTTTCTTTTCTTTCAAAGAAACTAGCGCGGGTGTTAGCGGGATTAAACACCACTAAGCAAAGCCAAATTGGCATAACCATATTTTAGCAATGCTTAGCATCATGCAAACCTGCTTAAAGCCACTTTAAAGTGCCTTAATCATCCTTTCATCATCAGCCATTGCTGTGGCCAGCAACAAAACTAATCAGCAACCATACCACTGCACCATCTGAGTTCCACAAGCTGCTCTTGCTTTGCCTAACCTATCATGCAGTCCGGTCATTTAACATTAATGAAAAAGATAGCAGCCCCAGGTCTTGGGCCCAGGACCTTGTACACTGCAGTTAGAGACCATACCACTACACCACTTGAGCTGCATAACCTATGCTTGTTTAGTCAAACTTAACATTCAATAGAGCGCCTATACGTTTAACCTTGTATTACCATCACTGAGCAGCAGTAAAACCAGTTGACATATGCTCAAACACAGAATAAGTAATCAGTAGTTATCATACCTAACCGGATTTGAGCATTGGTAAGTGCCGCTAAGACAAGCCCACACAGTTTAAACACCTGTATGCTTAACCATGTGTTAGCTCCACTTAGCTTTGTGCAAACCCACTTAAATCCGCATTAAAATGCCTTAATCACCCTTTCTCCATGAGTCCTTGTTCTGCCCAGCAACAAAGAGTTCAGGATAATTTCATGAACGTATCTTGCAGGGCAATCACTGTACTATAGGGAATGTATATTGTGGAAGCAGTAAACATTTAAACAAGATATATATACACACACATATATAAATATAAATATAAATACATATATGTGTGTGTGTGTGTGTGTGTGTGTGTGTGTGTGTGTGTGTGTGTGTGTATATATATATATATATATATATATATATATATATATATATATATATATATACCTACGCAGATATGTATGTATATCTATATATATATATATATATATATATATATATATATATATATATATATATAAATAAACAACACACTTGCAGATAAATACTGGTAAGCCTAGCAAACACCATAGTACAATGGCTGTGTGGATAGATATATCCCCATGAGAGTCACACAATACCCCTACATATACTGTGGCAGGTCATATTGTAGATAGAATGGTGGGGTGGTATGGGACATTCATCTGCTGACCCCACACATACACAGTCCAAATAAATACACACTCTGCTGCTACATAATCATGCTAGGCCTTACACAGTGACCAGACATACAGCAATCTCTTAGGCACGTAATTGAAATGACTAAAGAGAGCACAGTGAAACCCAAACAGACAGTAATCCTACAGTTGCCATCTTACTAAATGCCCAGAGTGTGATATATTTGCACAAATGAGAACGTTTGCATTAAAAAACACACATAACACCACCATTTTCCCAAAAAAGTTTTATTTCTGTACTATTTCAGTTGTTTATCCCATATCTTACAGCATGTAGGTGTGTAAAATACAACATAACTGAATTATGCAAATATTAAAGGAAACATATGATACCTTCTTGCTCCTACCATCTCAGGACATTTTCCAATTGTCAGAATTGTCGTCAGCAGTACCATACTTCTCAACCTGTTGTAGGCAAAAATATGGACAAAGCATAACATGATGGTGGACAGATAGGGACTGATTATAAATAGTCTCTTACAATCTCAGAAAGCTGATAGAATACTAGAGGTTTTGCAGTAGCATTACTTTTCTGAAGGATGTGGAGTCTTATAGTCAAATGTTTGTCATCTTTGAATTAGTCCAATCCTCAACTTTTTGCCAGAAGAGAACATAGTTATGGAGGAACACACAAAAGTTATGATGTCAATATTTGGACACTATGGAAAAATGTGTACAGTTGAGAGTCATGAGTAGGCCACAACTGGTCAAACAATGACCATACCTTGCTCAGAGGGACAGGTGGGAACCAAAGTAAGCCACACAAAGTATCAGACACTGACATCATGGCAAAAGCCTTCAAGTAGTGCAACAGTACAAAACCCACTTGCCTTGAATACAAAAATCAATCAACACTCAATTACATGATTAAGCCAACAGACTCAAATTACACTCCTCAGTTAACCACCTAGTGGGGAAAGTATCAAATGATACAATGTAAATTGATCCTTTACATAACAATGCTTCATTTCAAACTGGTCTGTCAAACTGACAAACAGACTGTGTGCCAAACAGTAACCTCTAACCCACCACTGCCCCCATCACCATAGTATCAAAATATACAGCTACATATCTTTTATGTTTTTATTAGTGATATCTCTCAGATGTACTAACAGCCTATGAGTCAACAATGTACCCCCCATGAAATGTGTTACATGGGTATATAACAGTGTTTACTATACACTGGCCTCTTGACGGTACATGGTCACATATGTTGTATAGCCTATGGCCCATATTTATGGCCCTTACCCCACAACATGAGTGGGAGTCCACAACATCAGTGGATGAAAGCAAGAATGTCAGCACTAAATAATGATAGCCCATACATATCAACCTCTTACTGCATGACATCTGGACAAAGCCTGGTATATAAGTGGAGGACATAGGGCCAAACACACGACCATATTCGATATATTGCACACATATACTGTGGAAGTTGCTGTTGTTACAGGATTGTTTGCAACACATCTTTCCTGAGGGATATGAAGTCAGAAACACTAATGCATGTTTCCAGTTACTGATAGCAGTCAACAGAGTATGGCAATGATTTGTCAAGCACAACACCTGTTTGGGGAACACACTAAACAAAGTGGCCCAAACCCTGACCATTATGTGGATAGCCCTACAATTGAGAGCTATGCACACATATAACATTGTCAGACTGCAAGCTATGCAGAACTATCATGTAGACACAAACCCTGTTAAACTAGCAGTATTCAAAGCATATAATAGTGATACTCACACTCTGTCCCTATGTCTGGAACCTTACATAAACCTGTAGTTGGCCTATATCCACATGTCATGTTGTAAGCAATATTCTCACCTACTGTCTGTAACACTGCTGCCCACACACAGAAAGGATGTGTCCTTATAGGCAAGGTAAAGGGACAACGACCACAGGAAGTACACATTTATATGAGTGGGTTGCCATGACATTGGCTATTGGAAGAACTACACAGCTGCTCTGGATCCAATTAGCAAGTGAGGAACACCGATCGGTGCATAGGCCATCACCTGGTCATGACCATCACCTACAAAAGCCATGCTGTCACTTAATCAAACCCACTCAATCTCTGTACTAGAGAGAGACAGAGAGAGAGAGAGAAAATGACACAGAGCGAGACAACAATCAAACCAAAACATTTAGGTTTGAATATACAACAACCCCCCACCCCCCCAAAAAAAGGTATGTGAAACATTTAAGCATGTAATTTAATGTATTACTTGGTCTGTAATAATGGGATAGCTAAGTTTTAAAAATGTATATGTGCCAGCAAAACTTGCTGTATTGATGTCCTGCTGTACAACTGCTATAGCCATAGCATCTGGCTCTGTTTGCAGTGGGAGACATTACAGCCATACCTGTCAACTGTACAAAGGACTTCAAAGGATTTCCAGATTTTGAAATCAGACTATGTCTGTTCCTCTTGACATCTCTACCAGTCTGACAAATGGTTGAGGACTGAAGTCATGAAGTAATGACAAACACTTGAGTGTAAGACTACACATCCTTCAGAACAGTCACAGTAATGCAAATGTATTATGCTAAAGACTTCATAACTCTGTAACAGGAATATGTACATTCTGTCTCTATTTACCACCCCATCATGTTAGGCTTTGTCCACATATGATACTCTAAGAGTTTGAGAGGTGGTATCACAGCTTAGGAGCCTGACTCACCCTGGGAAAGGGCAGCTCACATTTACCAACTAGTAGAGTGTCTGTCAAACAGTTGTGACTGTGTCACTGCTTGGCCAGTTAATGGGATGTTGTCCATATCCATATGTTACCTGCGAATATGAGTATGATATATGTTTGTCTTGGAAAGCTAAGAGACATATATAGGGCATGTGCATAGTACAGTACTGTTGCAGACATGTGTGCTGAACTGCATGTGATATCTTGAATTAATAACATTCAACTGTACAGTGTTCTGCTGGACAATAAGCACATTTGTGACTGATATCTGTAGAAACAGACACATATACTTGACCTGTCAGCCAAACCAGTGGCAAGTCTTCCAGCAATGAAAACGTAACATAATAGTGTAGTTATGACTGTTGGACATCTTCCAGGTTATCATAGTTGTGTCAAAGGCTAATGTGAAATCAACTTAAATATGTATGTTGCAGCTAGAGTAATATGGTATCAATATTGATGTTACTTTTGTCAACCATTGATGTGGGTCTTTGTCCTGAAGTCCTGGTATAACCGGTTGAGAAGTATGATTGATTAGCAGGACTGTGAATACAGTGTGCCATACTAACACAGAACACAAATGTATATCAGATATCCCCTGGGCACATGTATGTATGTGTATGTCCAGCTGGAAGGCACAAAACTGATACCATGGGTTACAAGCAGTTGAAAAAATAGGGTGTGCATGTTGCACGTGTGTAATATCAGTGTCAGTGCATACAACAGAAATAAATGTGTACAGCTACTCTTGTTGCATTGCCTTGACACTGATATGGGTACTACAGTTGGCATGATTATCATTTAGTAATCAGTGAAATGTTCATCTGTGTTATGATCCATTGCCCATGCCTAACACTAACAGCTATAGCAACACCTATATACAGTGGATATCATACACACCCCTGTTGGAATGCCAGGTTTGTGTGCTGTATGACAATTAGACCACAGATAATCTTTCAAAAATGTTCCACACCCCAAATGTGACCCATAACCTGTACAATTATATTGAGTGTGCAAACAAAGACAAATGGATGGTGTAGTTATCTCAACAGGTGTTCACAGAACATATCACTTTAAGGTTGTGTGCACTCATTCAACTGGCATATTGTACTGATTGTTATTTCACATATGTTTTCATAGGCCCGATTGTCATGTTTTACATTGAATTGTAAAGGATAGAGGTCACATTACAGGTGTGAATTTATTTGAACTTAGTTTTTGTGGTGTCATGTTCCAATTGCACAAAATCCAGGCATTGCAACAGGGGTGTGTACACTTCATATCCACTGTAGTTATATGCAATCAGCAGTACCTGACCTGTAAAAGTAGCCTACACCAAGGAGAGAGTAATCTCCCTTGGTGGACAGCAGCAATACATACAATAATAGGATGCTATATTGGCTGTACAGGGACACATAGACGCAGCCAACGACTTGTAGGCAAGTCCAGCTCTATCTCAGCAAGCATGTATGTTTACAGCTGACATTGTGTAAAGCTGATTATGACTATAAATCAGACATATCCACACCACCAAGGACAATTGCAACAGAGTGTCTCCACATATGTGGTCAGTTTCAGAGGCAACAACACAATTCAACCTGTACTTTGGGCAAAGAACACCTCATACACACATGCCTTGGATATAGGCAACATGCATCACACAGGTTAGGTTGGAACAGTGCCATCCTGTCCACACAAATTCTATAGGGAGATATGCACATCAAATACACTACCCCCTCATCAGTGGTAAACATGTACATAATGCCTACTGAAGGCAACAACAGAAAGTCTCCCTGGGCCATGAGAACATCACTGTCTGCCTGTTACCTGAACAAAGGCATGTTCTCACAGATCCATCACACACTACAGTCAACCACAGACTTGCCACCATCCACAAACCATCCACATGGACAATGGCTACGGTCATCCCTATACACAGAAATGAATGGAGAATAGAGGATTATGCAGTTAACTGTGCAACATTGGGTGGAATAAGATAGGTCAGGGCCAGGAGTGTAATGACAGTAGATTATAGGGTTAGGTTGTAGTCTGGAATATTGTCAAGTAATTCATAATTAATTGATTGAATAATTAATTCAACCTGTTGGCTATTAATCATGAAAACCAGCAAAACAGCCATCTTTTTTACATATAAACATACTAACAAACAAACATAAAATATTAAACATATGTTTCAACCTACTTAAAATATGTGTTGTGCTTGTGTGTTAATGTTTGTATATACAAAAATGTATTCAAAATATATATTACCTTTAAAAACCTGTTTGATAATTAATACATATTTAAAATCAACAAATATCTACTAGATACATAATTCTTACTGAATATATAATTAAAAAATTGTACTATGTAAAAAATCTCATTTAATAATGCATAACTAGTATCCACAGTCACTGTCCCAGTATATTTTGCAACCTAAGATATGGTTTAATGGTTATAAATTCATTGAGTCCTGGATATAAGTGTGCATTTAATATCATCTGCCACTTGATTTCACAAACATCCAGGTGATACTCAGTTAACCTACCCTGTGGGTCCTGGGTCAATTGCTCTAGTATGCAAAAAGAAAATTTGTGATCATTATATTCTGTAATATGACGTGCCAAGGCATTTGTGGGTTTTAGATGTTTGATATCCAAGACATGTTCTTTAATTCTCTCCCTGAATTTCCTACATGTCTTGCCCACATAAAATGCCCTGCAATTACAGCATTTAGCTAAATAAACCACGTTGATTGAATGACAATTATATCTACCCCTAATATTGATACTTATACTATTGACTGTAATTCTACTACCTGTTTTCATGACAAAAGGGCACGTGGTACATCTCCCACACTTACTATTACCTCTATTGTTATTAATATGGATATCCAAATACTTGTCACTTCTCTCAAAGATTTGTTTCAAGGCTCTATCTTCTGAAAAATGAACTTCGGTTTGTATGATATATACCCTTGAAATTCTTTAAGTCTACTAAATGATTTCCAATATTTTCCTACTATTTCAATGATGTTATGTACGTCTGCATTAAATGTAACCACATACAGTATATGTTCATCCCTTATATCATAATTCACTTGATTATTAATGCTGTTAGTACAAACTGGAGAAGAACTATTTAGTATAGACTGTATGTGTCCATTTGTCCTTTTTATCTGTATTTCGTTCTTTAAATTCTCACATAGAAATGTTGGGTAACCTCTGTTATATCTGTAGTATATCAGAGTAATTTAAATCAAGAGCATATAGAAAGTATTCATTATATATGTGATAATAAAAATATACGAGTAATGAAACCCGACAAGGGTAATGGGGCCGTGATAATGGATAAAGTGGACTATGACAACGAAATGTTAGCCATGTTGTCAGAGGACAACTATGAGGAAGTGAGTATTAATGAAGTAAACATTGCGTACAAAGATATAGATTTATCTCTTGAAGACATGTTATATCAGGGGCAAATCAATGAGGATGAATTTTTTTATATGAGTAACAAGTACCCTGTAATTAGTGGGATCTTTGGTATTCCGAAGATCCACAAGGGTATTAATAACATCCGTTTCAGACCTATCGCAGATGGTAAAAGAAGTAAGGTGTCCTTTATATGTCAGTATTTGGATTCTAAATTAAAAAATGGTTTAAAGAGTTTTCCTCATATAACTAAAGATTCCTGGCATTTTTTGGACAAGATTAGGAACATTGGACCACACGACGACATCATGTTTGTGACAATTGATGTGGTCAATTTATTTAGTGTCATACCACATGATATTGGACTGGAATGGATGGAAGAACAGTTAGTAGCTACTGGGTCATACGAGCAAGATCAAATAAACCTGTATGTAAGACTAATGGAGTTAGTTTTGAAAAATAATTTTATATTTTTTGAAGGTTACAGGTATCGTCAAAAAACTGGAGTAGCAATGGGGGCAGCTTGTGCCCCCATATATGCCAATTATATCATGGCATATTGGGAGAGTAATTTTGTTTTTAAAAGCGAATTTCACTCACATATCAAACTGTATACTCGTTTTTTGGACGATATTTTTATTATATGGCAAGGAGAGAAATATATACTTGAGAGATTCATAGCATATATTAACCAAACAGTGTGGTTTCTAAAATTCACCCATACAATCAGTAATGATGAAATTAACTATTTAGATGTATCTCTAACTTATAACAAAAATAACAAGTGTATATCATCTAAAATTTTCAGAAAATCCACATTTTCAAACTCGTACTTGCACTATGACAGTTGGCATCCGGAGCACCAGAAAAAATCGATTGTCAAGGGACAATTCATTAGGGCTGCACGGATGGTCAGTGATGACATCGAGTTTGTAAAGGAAGTGGATTTTATGACAGAATTATTCACCAACAGAGGTTACCCAACATTTCTATGTGAGAATTTAAAGAACGAAATACAGATAAAAAGGACAAATGGACACATACAGTCTATACTAAATAGTTCTTCTCCAGTTTGTACTAACAGCATTAATAATCAAGTGAATTATGATATAAGGGATGAACATATACTGTATGTGGTTACATTTAATGCAGACGTACATAACATCATTGAAATAGTAGGAAAATATTGGAAATCATTTAGTAGACTTAAAGAATTTCAAGGGTATATATCATACAAACCGAAGTTCATTTTTCGTAAAGATAGAGCCTTGAAACAAATCTTTGAGAGAAGTGACAAGTATTTGGATATCCATGTTAATAACAATAGAGGTAATAGTAAGTGTGGGAGATGTACCACGTGCCCTTTTGTCATGAAAACAGGTAGTAGAATTACAGTCAATAGTATAAGTATCAATATTAGGGGTAGATATAATTGTCATTCAATCAACGTGGTTTATTTAGCTAAATGCTGTAATTGCAGGGCATTTTATGTGGGCAAGACATGTAGGAAATTCAGGGAGAGAATTAAAGAACATGTCTTGGATATCAAACATCTAAAACCCACAAATGCCTTGGCACGTCATATTACAGAATATAATGATCACAAATTTTCTTTTTGCATACTAGAGCAATTGACCCAGGACCCACAGGGTAGGTTAACTGAGTATCACCTGGATGTTTGTGAAATCAAGTGGCAGATGATATTAAATGCACACTTATATCCAGGACTCAATGAATTTATAACCATTAAACCATATCTTAGGTTGCAAAATATACTGGGACAGTGACTGTGGATACTAGTTATGCATTATTAAATGAGATTTTTTACATAGTACAATTTTTTAATTATATATTCAGTAAGAATTATGTATCTAGTAGATATTTGTTGATTTTAAATATGTATTAATTATCAAACAGGTTTTTAAAGGTAATATATATTTTGAATACATTTTTGTATATACAAACATTAACACACAAGCACAACACATATTTTAAGTAGGTTGAAACATATGTTTAATATTTTATGTTTGTTTGTTAGTATGTTTATATGTAAAAAAGATGGCTGTTTTGCTGGTTTTCATGATTAATAGCCAACAGGTTGAATTAATTATTCAATCAATTAATTATGAATGATTGGTATAAAGTTATGTGAGCCAACACTCTGAGGAAGTCAACAGGACGAAACCTAGGTCAGTGTTGGTTTTAGTCTGTGCCTTGTTGTTAATAAAACTTTTGGTGGAACATCGTGTATTTGTGGTTACTTGGATATTGTTGGACTGGTTATCAAGTTTGTATTGTCAAGTAATATTCTGTGTTGATGTGCAAGTAGACAACCATATGAGGCTGTGTAACCTTTTCTCCTGTTTATGTCTTCCAGCTACCATGCCAAGAGGAAAGCTGCCAGAGTTTATTTCACTGGAGAATGATGTGGTCATTCAGTATCTCATACAGCAGTATGATGTCCTGATCGGACATGGCACAGAAGCCCTATGTGACCGAACAGCCCCGTAGAAAGAACTGGTCTACAGAGTGAATGATGAAGAACAGAACCAGAATTATGAGCAGGTCCGTCATTGCACCAGCGACATTTTGCATCATGCATGGAACCGAGCAGCTGCTGTAGCAAGGGAGCGGATAGCCACAGGTGGGGGTGCAGCCATCCAGCCTCTACTAACACGTATAGAACAGCTCCTTGCCAGCCTTGGTACACTCACCACGGCACACCCACCATGAAGCAGAACCCAGCATTGTTGAGGTGGGCGGCACCCATGCAATGTTTGAAGAGAATGCAGGTAAGGCCACAGTGCACATAACTAGAAGAGTGTTGATTTTTAATTTCTATCTGTAGAGAATCTGCATGCATATAACAGAGAAGATAGTCTAGCTGGAGTTTAGTAATGCACAGATTTGCACATCTATGGTATTGGGCGATATATTTTATAGTATTGCTGTTTGTTCTGTTAATGTTCTGAAATGCTGCTTCCACCCTGTAGCAATGCCACATGAGTGGCTACTGAAATTACCTCTCTCCCACAACTATGTAGGTCCCTCAGGTATACAGCTGGGGCAGCAGCCTGTGGCTGGTGAGTATGGGGTTATTTTGCTCATGTTTTCCAATACACCAGCCATGGTAAGGCCATGCTATATGCTCTGTACACATTTATCACACCTACCTATAAAGCATGATGTACATGTTCAGTTTTGTCGATGTTAACTGCACAGCATCACAATGGTCACCATGGTGAAGGGTAGGTAGAAGTCCTGCAGTATGCCTCACAATCCATCAGTGCAAAATGTGTGGACAGAGACAAGCCAAATGGGACAAATTGCCTACAGTAGGGACATGTATGAAACATAACCCTCATACAGTCGATGCAACAGCGTACACACCCCTATATGGTATCACATTGCCAAAGTGGTTAGAAAGACATTCTATATAGCCCACCTTATCATGAAGGGGTTCACATCTAGATCAAGAGAGATCATTGTGCCCCTCTACTCATCACTCATCAGGCCCATAATTGAATACAATGCCCCATTTGGGATGTACCTTACTCGAAACCTGCTACAACTAGAAAGACCCCAAAAGTACCTCACCAAGAGGATCAAGGGACTCAAACAGATGCCCTACGCAGTTAGGCTAAAGAAACTCCAGCTCTACTCAATTGCTTTCAGCCTACTCAGAGGCGATCTGTCCCTGATGTATAAAGCCATGCCCAACCCAGAATTAATGGACACGCTCCACCTCAAGAAATCCAAATCCATCAGAACTACACGCTCCAGTGACTTAAACCACAGCACAGAAATAAATAGAACATGCTGGAGGGACAGATTCATATCCCAGAGGCTCCCCTCACTCTGTAACAAAATCCCAATCCATGTCAGACGGAGCCCTCAATGACCCTCTTCAAGAAGAATCTTGACGTTTGGATGGGAGATCGTAAATTTACTCCTGGGATCTCTTCTGTGTCACTGCTAGACAGAGGCATGGTAAACTAACCTTAAATGGGCTATCTTTTGTGACCTACTATACAGAGGCACAGTCAACTAATCTAAGAAGGGTGGCGAAAGCCAAACACACTCTGGCTAGGCTTGTAAATGCCCTAGGGCAGATAGCCTAGTATCAACCTATGAACCTATGAACTGTTCCTGATACATACAATGACAGAGCACAATAACACATTCCACACCTTTTACAACCCATAATGTGCACCTAACATGTGCAATTAATGTATAAAACAGAATCTTATGTTAGGACAACAAATATGGGGTTTACAAACCTTACAATACACTGGAAGCATATGTGTGCACACACTCCAATTAACATATTGTGGAGGCAGCTTGTGATGTACTGACAACATTCACGCTTCTGCAGTACACACCTTCTATCAAGTACAGGGCTCTATGTCACACCATGTAATGGTCTGCTGTCTGAGAAGTATGTCCATGACAATTGGCCAGCTGCCTGCAACACAGGCAGCCATGGCTTGCAGACATCTTCCAAGGTATAACATGGATCCCATATCTGCAAGGAAGTAGTCAGGAGTAGGGTAAAATAACATTACCTCACCATTGTATATTCCATGGCAAACAGTGCAGACAGTCATCTAGGAGTGTATTAAATATGGGATGACAGTGATGTTGACAAGACACAGATGGCCATCCAATACAGATGACAATACATAGTGCAAACTGGTCAGGGAGGCTACCCAGGTACATGCAGCAACACTGAGGCAGTTGCACAAATGTCTAGCAAGTCCTGCCTGTGTATTACCTCCATTAACAATTTCCTGGAGTCTGCATTGGTGTGCCCTATGGGTTAGGGTAAGTAGATGGGAGATTTATCCCACAAGAAACATCCTTCAGGCCTCAGCTCAGGTAGTAAAAGCATGACCCCAGGTCTTCCAAAGACATGTGTTGCAATATGTAATGGTGTCATGAGACCAAGGCTCAAACCTACATACAGTAGTCCTAAAGTTACGTGTGGTTCACAAGCAGCAGCTCACATCACATCAGGGCCACCATCCCCAATTTGAAGGTTGCTGGTGCCAGTGTACACCTTTATGGTTTCTGTTAATTTCTTAAAAGTAGGCCTGTAGATAAGGTGTACTGAATGTGGAATAGTGCAAACTAACACTCATGTGTGAGCCACAGTTACCAGACATCTGCAATAATGCTGAGTATGGGGAGGGGTGTCAGCTTCAAATACAACAGTGAACTGAAGCATATATCCAAAGTTAGCTAAGAATGGCTGTATCTTAACACATTCAAGTCTATAAATTGACCCACACATAACACACACTCCACAGCAATACTGAAGTCCCTCTGTGACTTCCACAGGCTATGCACATGAGCTGGCCTTGCAATCTGGCAGAGTTGTGGTACCTTTGTAGGGAAGACGGACCTAATTATGCAAAGGCAAGGCTATGCCATGCTACTGTGCCCCTTCCAGGAATAGTGACTGCTGTATTTCAGTAAGCAGATGCTTCAAAAAAACATTGGTTTAAGAGTGTGCACAGTTATGCATCCCCAATATGGTACACATCTCAGTCAGTATCTCCATGAATTACAGTCATCTGACTCAATATTGGATTGCATAGGTCATATGTCACATATCAGGTGTGTGTAATGTTTTTGACTGCAGTAATGTGGCCCCACTGCATATCACAGAAGAGGCTGCCATGTCAACAGGGGTGTATATGCTCCTGAAATCCACATGAGGCTTGGAAGGTTGTCAGTGTACACAGATGTTATTGCACATACATCAACTGATGAACCACCAACAGTGCCCTCCCAGAGGCTCTTGCCAAGAACCCACAGAAAGGACAATTGCAAAACTAACTAAGAGCTCATACTGCTCCCTGAGTACAACTCCTAACAAAGACTTTAAGTAAACTTAGGCTCCTGCCTATCCTGTTCCACCCACCAACAGTGCCCTCCCAGAGGCTCTTGCCAAGAACCCACAGAAAGGACAATTGCAAAACTAACTAAGAGCTCATACTGCTCCCTGAGTACAACTCCTAACAAAGACTTTAAGTAAACTTAGGCTCCTGCCTATCCTGTTCCACCCACCAACAGTGCCCTCCCAGAGGCTCTTGCCAAGAACCCACAGAAAGGACAATTGCAAAACTAACTAAGATCTCATACTGCTCCCTGAGTACAACTCCTAACAAAGACTTTAAGTAAACTTAGGCTCCTGCCTATCCTGTTCCACCCACCAACAGTGCCCTCCCAGATGCTCTTGCCAAGAACCCACAGAAAGGACAATTGCAAAACTAACTAAGAGCTCATACTGCTCCCTGAGTACAACTCCTAACAAAGACTTTAAGTAAAGTATGTGTACTGCTTAATACCTAGTAGTAATAATAGACATTCTACACCAGGTTGCAGTACGCTTACCCACCAGGCTAGCCAGCAGCCACAAGCCCTCACTCGCACACTGATTATCTAATCCTTTTCTACCTCTTTATAATTACTCCCTCTGTCCTGGTCCATGATATCTCTCTCCTTTCCTTCTACCTGATATCTCTCTTTCTGGGTCCTTACCACCTGAGACTGACTTGCCACTAGGTGGTGCTCCTCTCCCAGGTCCACCTAACTGTCCTCTCTCCTCCTTAAACACCCCCTCTCTACCCTTATAAAACCTCTTACCTTCTCCTACTGGCCTTCACCCATATATCCACCCTCCACTCCTTTCTCCCTCAGTCCTACTTTCTCTCACAATTCACTGCAAGCTTACCTTTGACTACCACTTCTACTGATTGTCCTCTTCACATTCTTCTCCTTTGGCTCTTGTCCCTCTAATCTTACTTTCTTCACATCTTGTCTCCCTTAAACTACTCCTTTTCTTATTGACTATTCCTGGTTTGACCCTGTCGCTAGTACTGTAATCTCCCCTTTCTCCCTATCCTCTGTACTTCCTCTCTGTCTTACATCCTGACCTGACAGTTTCTCCCTTAAGACTTCCGGTGTGTTTTCTGCTCCCACTGTACTTTCCCTTTCCTCCCCTGCCCACTTACTCCTCCCTTTCCGCCTTTTTCTGCTCCTACTCTATATAGTCCCCACTTCCACGCAGACGCCATCTTAGATTCCGTATCCTGGCCCCCGGCTGCTGAGTATCCCTGGCTCCTGTGTCCGCGCCTGAATGTAAGTTTGTCTAATGGACTACACTGCTAACTGTACCGCTGGACTTGTTTTAATGTGCTTTTTTGTTTCACTTTGCTGGCTTTTCGAAATATAAAATACTTGTATTTTTTTTTTCTCCCGCTGCAAATGCCTAATTAATAAGGTGCTTCACATGCGGAAGGTGTCTACTCAACAGGGTCTGCTCCTAGCAGATTCTTTGAATCTGCATTAGTTACCATAGTTTGCTACGTAGTAGCATTACTGGGATAGTTCCGCTGTTTCAAATCTTAACCAAGTATATTTTCTGCTGCAAGCGCTTAATTTTTAAAGCGCTGTGCTTTCGGAACTTGTGTTTTTATTTCTGCTGCAAACGCTTAATCATTAAAGCGCTGTGCAGTCGGAACTTGTGTTTCCCGATAAGGTTTGTTTTTGAGTGGATTAATGAATAATGTATAAGTAACTTCTACTGATGCAATTTGAAAATATACGCTACTTTATATTAGTTGTGCAGTCTGAACTTGTGTTTCCCGAACAGGTTTGTTTTTTTAGTGGATTAACGTATATGTACAAGTAGCTTCTTCTAATGCAATTGTAAAGATGTACGCTACAATATATTACGTTGTGCTAGTTGCTTAGTAAGTGGTACTTTGTTATCACTTCCTTTCTGTTTTAATAAGCGCACAACTGTTTTTTTCAGCGTTTTAGCACGTGGTTTGCAATAGCTGTTTGGGGCTCTACTTTACCATTTAATCGGCATGTATGTAAGTGTCGCTATTGCCCTCAATTGATAGTTGTTTTTGTGTATGGTGTCCTCGCTTGCTTGAGGATTCCAAATTAATCTGTTCATATTTTTTCTCTCTCCATTGCCTCTTCTAGCTTAGGCTCCTGCCTATCCTGTTCCACCCACCAACAGTGCCCTCCCAGAGGCTCTTGCCAAGAACCCACAGAAAGGACAACTGCAAAACTAACTAAGAGCTCATACTGCTCCCTGAGTACAACTCCTAACAAAGACTTTAAGTAAAGTATGTGTACTGCTTAATACCTAGTAGTAATAATAGACATTCTACACCAGGTCGCAGTACGCTTACCCACCAGGCTAGCCAGCAGCCACAACCCCTCACTCTCACACTGATTATCTAATCCTTTTCTACCTCTTTATAATTACTCCCTCTATCCTGGTCCATGATATCTCCCCCCTTTCCTTCTACCTGATATCTCTCTTTCTGGGTCCTTACCACCTGAGACTGACTTACCACTAGGTGGTGCTCCTCTCCCAGGTCCACCTAACTGTCCTCTCTCCTCCTTAAACACCCCCTCTCTACCCTTATAAAACCTCTTACCTTCTCCTACTGGCCTTCACCCATATATCCATCCTCCACTCCTTTCTCCCTCAGTCCTACTTTCTCTCACAATTCACTGCAAGCTTACCTCTGACTACCACTTCTACTGATTGTCCTCTTCACATTCTTCTCCTTTGGCTCTACCCGCTCCGTTCGCCCTGCGGGCTCACTCCGCTCCCCTACCCTGTCCCCATTTCCCACCTGCCCCCAGCACCTCTACATATATACCTTTCAGACTCCTCCTCCATACCTCAATCAACCAATTACTATCCTCCTCCTTTACCCCTCCCTCCTTTATCAATTAGCCATTCTCAGTCCTCCTTTTTTTTTCTCCCCTCCCTCTCTCCCTCCTCCCACACTACCCTTACTCCTCCTTCAGTCCTTCTTCTCTTACCCTTCCCTTGCTACTCCTACTCCCCCCTCCCCTCTTACCTACACCCTCTCGTCTAAACTGCTCCTCTCCCATTTACCAAATTATAACACCCCTTCTTCCTCTTCACCTCCTCTCCTCTTAGACCCTTCTCTTCCTTCCCACTTTTACCCATCTTTAACCCATCCTTTGTAAACATGCCCTCCCAAATTCTCACTATTACCCGACTCCCCTGCTCCCTTCTCATCTTACTAATTCCTCTTTACCATGCTACTTCCTTCTCTCTCAAATCTCCCCCATCCTGCCCTTTTGCTTACACCATCACTTACACTCATCTTCACCCTCCACTACTCAATCATTTCCACTACATATCCGCCTTCCTCATTCCACCTAAACTTCTATACCTTTTCCAGCCCAAAGTCTTTCCCACCTCCACAGACATTTTTAAACCTAAACCACAGCCTATCCCAAACAACACCCTATTGTACCAACCCAAAAGGCCAAAAGCAGGTCCCAGAAATGCCATAGCCTTATCTGGAGATATCCACCCTAACCCAGGCCCCTGCCTCCAGACAAACAACCCCTTCCCTCCTCCCCCTTCCTCCTCTTCTACTAATACCCCTTTCCCCCTTTCCACTACCTCCTCTACACTTAAGTTCTTCACCATCAACGCTCAGAGCCTCAACAATAAAACCCACCAATTACAAGCTTGGATAAACCATAATCAACCAGACATCCTAGCCATCTCTGAAACCTGGCTAAAACCTTATATTACTGACCCTGAAATCTTACCTTCAGGCTTCCACATCCTTAGAAATGATCATTTAAATAAAAAAGGTGGAGGCTCTGCTCTAATCTACTCTAACCATCTCTCTCTAATCCCTCTGCAAATCCCAACCCCACAATTCAAAAATACTGAATTAACTGCTGGTCTCCTCAGATTGAATAAATGTAAGAATATCTGCTTTATCTGGAACAACAGGAGCCAAAAAAGTAGTAACAAACAACAGGAACAAGTTCCACCAGGATTTATTAAAAGCACAAAATCTGTATCTCTGACATCTCGGCCCAAAGCCTTCAAGGAGAATAAAACACTTGCATGCAGCAACAACTTATATACATAGCAAATAAAACAATTACATAATTAATCAATTAGTACAACAATTCAGCAAACTAGTGTTCTCCAGTTGAGCTCTTCATTAAGCCCAAAAGGAAACATAGTTTTAAATTTTAAAATATATACAGTTTCTTTCTGCACTAATCTAGTTTTAACATCAGTATCACTATACATAGAAACACAAACTTGTTCTAAAATAGTTCCTTTCAAGCCCTCATTACATTTGTTATGTGCTTCCAAAAAATGTGATGCAACTGGACTGTCTTCTTTGCCATTTTTAATGTCTCTTAAATGCTCCAAAAATCTTTTTTTAAAGGGCCTCTTTGTTTCCCCAATGTAAAATTTATTACAGGGGCATTTTAGAGCATAAATAACACCCTCAGAATTGCAATTAAATGTACCCCGACTCTCAAATTTAACATTATTAATAAAATTGAAATTGGGTACAATATGCTGACAAGCCTTGCACCTCCCACATGGAGAAGTCCCAATTTTAACAGGTTCCATGTATATTTGTAATACAGGCATCTTAACCTTAGATCTTACAAGAAAATCTTTTATACTCCTGCCTTTACGATAAGAAAACTTCATATTTATATCAAGCCATTCTTGAACATTTCTGAGTGAACAGAAATAAAGCCAATATTGGTTAACAATATCAAGGAACTGTTTGGTAAAACTACCATAAGTAGTAACAAAATAAATATTTTCTTTACTAGAAGCTGAGATATCATGATGTATTGTGTTACATTCTTTTTGTTGGATAGATTTTATATATCTGGGTTTAACCCCTGTACACAATCTGTTAAAGCTCTTTTCCAAGATATTTGTACCATAGCCTCTAGCGGAAAAATATTGCACCAAAAGGCGCATTCCTTTATGAAATATATCAGATCTATTGCATAGCTTAGAAATACGTAGCATTTCACCATAAGGAAGAGCCTCAATAACATGTGAGGGATGGCCACTATTTGCATGTAAGTATTGGCAAGTCCCTTCAAATTTTTTATTGGGCCGTGTAATAATATTCTCACCATCTGAAATATCCAATACTATATCTAAAAAAGGAATAATATGACCAATATTAAGGCCATCAAATTTAATATGAAATGTGTTAACATTAATTTCATTAAAAAATCCAACAATTGTATCTTTGTCACTATCTACCAAAAATATTAAATCATCAACATATCTAAAGTAATAAATAACATGTTCCTGAAAAAATCTATGTTTATAAATAATATTAGATTCAAAAAAAAACATAAAAAGATTTGCATACATGGGGGCAAATGAAGCCCCCATTGCCGTGCCCTGTAACTGATGATATATAACATTATTAAATTCAAAAAAATTATGTGTTAAACAAAAATAAATCATTTCCATAACATATTCTGAAGCAGGAGAATTACCAAGGAAAAACCTAAGGGCTTCCAATCCATACTCATGTCCAATGCTTGTATACAAGCTTTTCACATCAATACTGACCCAAACCATGTTCCTATTTACTTTGACATCTTTTATTTTCGCCAAAAAGTCAAAGACATCACTTATATAGGAAGGCAACCTGATAACATAAGGGTACAAAAAATGATGCAAAAATACACCTAAATTATGAAGAAAATAATTTGACCCAGAGACTATGGGTCTCCCAGGGGGTTTATGTAAGTTCTTATGAATCTTAGGCAGGCAGTAAAATAAAGCCATTTTACAGCCTGTTGTTTGAAACTTTTTTTTAACATCTGACTGGCAGAAATAGCCAAGTCTTAACCCCTTATTAATAAGCTCCCTATAGTCACACATGGCTGAGAAAACATTTTCAGTTTCCACAACTTTATACGTATTGCTATCACCAAGATGTTGCATACACATTTCCATATAATCATTAAACCCCATTACAACCAATTTGTTGCCTTTGTCAGAGGGTTTAAAGACAATATCATATGTTTTACTCAAAGCTGACAATGCTTTCCATTCTTGAATAGACATATTATAAACTATATTAGATCTATTACTCATAAATTGCTTGAATTTTAACTCAGAAAAATGATTTACCAAGTTAACAAATTGGCATACATCAGTGTTAAGAGTTTCAGGCATAAAAGTACTATATGAAGGAACATTAGAAGTATCAAACATAAAATATGCATTATTGACATCATTTTCTGAAGCACATGAATAAAAGCTATCCATAGAGCTATCTAAACTCTCATTTTCTGTTTCTGAAGCAGAAAAAACATTTTTACTAAAAAAATATTTTAAATGCAATTTTCTAGAAAAAACAAACACATCACTTTTGATATCATGTAAACGAGTGACCACTGTAGGGACAAATTTAAGTCCCTTATTTAATACAGACAATTCTATATCACTAAAATTGTAGCTAGAAAGATTAACTACATAATCTGTAACATTATTATTTATGCTCTAAAATGCCCCTGTAATAAATTTTACATTGGGGAAACAAAGAGGCCCTTTAAAAAAAGATTTTTGGAGCATTTAAGAGACATTAAAAACGGCAAAGAAGACAGTCCAGTTGCATCACATTTTTTGGAAGCACATAACAAATGTAATGAGGGCTTGAAAGGAACTATTTTAGAACAAGTTTGTGTTTCTATGTATAGTGATACTGATGTTAAAACTAGATTAGTGCAGAAAGAAACTGTATATATTTTAAAATTTAAAACTATGTTTCCTTTTGGGCTTAATGAAGAGCTCAACTGGAGAACACTAGTTTGCTGAATTGTTGTACTAATTGATTAATTATGTAATTGTTTTATTTGCTATGTATATAAGTTGTTGCTGCATGCAAGTGTTTTATTCTCCTTGAAGGCTTTGGGCCGAGACGTCAGAGATACAGATTTTGTGCTTTTAATAAATCCTGGTGGAACTTGTTCCTGTTATCTGCTTTATCTCCCTATATATCTCCCCAGGTGACAACATCTCTACCCTTGAAAATATTCTTCACTGGGCCTCAACTGAAATAAAATATGAAACTTACATTCTTGGCGACGTTAATATAGACTGGAATAAAATCAACTCACCTTCCCCCTCTCTATCCATTAACCTATACAACTTCACCCAAGTAATCCATTCACCAACTCGTCCTAATAAAATCCATCCTCTGGGATCCATCCTGGACTGGATTCTAGTTTCTCATCCCAACAAAATAATTCTCTCAGGCACCATCCCCGATACTTTCAGTGACCATCTCCCTGCCTTCACTCACCGGTCAGCTAATTCCACCCAATTTCATCACCAGTACATTCAAACTCGAAATCTCAGCAACTTTAACCCTACAACTTTTTCAAACACCTTCAAACTAATCAACTGGCAAATCCTTAATACTCTCCCCTTAGACAATGCTGTAGAACATTTCAACTCTATTTTCCTAGACACTCTGAATTGCTTAGCCCCTCTAAGAAACAAACGAATCAAAACTAACTCTGCTCCTTGGCTGACAAAAGAGACTAAACAAATCATGCATCACAGAGACAAAGCCTGGAAGCATTATCAAAAAACCAAACTGCCTTCTACCTTCCTCCAATACACCCAACTTTGCAACCAAGTAAAAAAACTAATCACTTTAGACAAAAAAAATTACTATAGTAAACTGCAGTCTAACAAAAATAAGAACCCAAAACAATTTTGGAAATCAGTTAACTCCCTTTTACACCCAGGATCTAAAAATAATACCTGCCCAGATCCTAGTTTAACTGACAAGGAATTGAGTTCTCACTTCAACACATTCTTCACAGAATCCATAGCTAATCTAACCAAAACATTCCCAAACAATAATCCACCTAACATCCCCTCCTCAACACCGAATAACCTTAATAAATGTCTCTTGAACTTCCAGTTCAAACCAGTTTCAACCAGCTTCATAAAAAGGCTCTTATCTAATCTTAAACCATGCTCTAATGCCCCTGACAACATACCCTCCTCCTTCCTCAAATGCGCAGCTGAAGGTATTGCTCTCCCTATTAGTATCCTGATAAACAGATCCTTAAATGAGTCATACGTACCCAAACTCTGGCATTCAGCCTACATCCTACCTCTCCACAAAGGAGGTAAAAACACCACTATCTCTAATTTCCGCCCCATAGCCTTACTCTCTCCAATATCTAAAGTTCTAGAAAAATGTGTCCACCACCAGCTTTTACCTTTCCTAACACAAAATCACCTTCTTACTTCCACCCAACATGGCTTCCGCCCCGGCCATAGCACCATGACTGCCTTACTATCCTTCCTTGAAACAGTTAACCGAGCCCGAGACTCTGGACTCCTTGTATCCACAGTGCTACTAGATCTATCCAAAGCCTTTGACACCATCTCCCATACACACCTACTCTTTCATCTCGCCAACCTTAATCTCTCCCCACATACTCTTTCCTGGTTCTCCAGCTACCTATCTAAAAGATCTCAAGCTGTCAGATGGATGAACTCTACCTCTTCCTTCTTGCCCACACCGACCGGTGTCCCCCAGGGGTCCATCCTTGGACCCATGCTATTCAACATCTTTATAAATAATCTACACTCTGTCATACCTGACACTACAGTCATCCAATATGCTGATGACTCCACCTTAGTTTGTGCTGTCTCTAACTTTTCTGAACTCCAGACTAAAACACAAATAGCCTTTTCCACCACAGAGAACTGGATGCACCAAAACCACCTCTCCCTTAACTCTAATAAATCCAAAATTCTTATTTTTACCCCTTCCAGAACTTCCTCATCCTTTGACAAAGATTCCTTCAAAGTCCTCAGCCAAACCAACACTGCTATAGAAGTAGTGCCTTCCACTAAACTACTCGGCATTACCATAGATGAACACCTAAAATTCGATCTCCACATTCAATAAAACATAAAGAAAACCCACCAAAAGTTAGGTATGCTCTACAGAAACAACCAATTTCTTTCCAACTCCTCTATGCACACCCTGGCAATTACATATCTTCTACCATCTCTTCTCTATGGAGCCCCCCTTTTAACCAATCTGTCTATTTCCAACATCTCAAAACTTGAAACTTGCTATAATAAGATCTCTAAATTCGCAACCAAATCCAAAACCTCAACGCACCACTGCCTTACCCTTAGATCTCTAAATTGGCTTGAACTTCCCAACCACCTGGACTATCTCCAACTAACCACAGCTCACAAACTAATATTTTACCCTGACTCTTGCCCTGCCTTAATAAACATTCTTCCACCTTACACTCCAAACAGATCTCTGAGATCTAAACACCAAAACCTTATCTCCATCCACAAACCTAAACGTCCTGCCGGCCAACTTCTACTCTCCTTCTCTCTAGGTAAAAAATGGAACTCTCTCCCTCCTTCTCTTAGGACTATACCTAACTCCGAAACCTTCAAGACCCTACTTCTCAAATACCTGTCATCCAAATGGAAATGTTCCTGCTCTCACCAGATATAATTTCCTGGGATCTCTTTCCCTGAACTCTGCACTTCCTGGCCCTCTCTACCTCCATGATTTTCCTGACATTTCTAACTTTCTCCTGACTCCAACTTTTTTTTTCACTCTGGAAAAAAAAATAAAAAATTTTTGGCACATCTATGTCTTTTTGTTATTTTACTCTGCACTGTATTGCTTCATTATGCTTGCTCTTTTTGCACATTTTATGTAAATGTATTTCCTGACTGCTTGAATCTTACTCTTGTACTATACCATTAACTTTATGTAACCACGTTTTCATTGTATTGCTTGTGGAGCTTTTCTCCCCGGGCCTCCACTGAAAATGGGCACTTCTTGGCCCAGTGGACTTCCCCGGTAATCAAACTGAAATAAATAAATAAATGATGATGTGATCTAGGAATCAAATGTCAGTCATGCATTAGTGACATCCATCCTCATATCATCCCAGTCATGTGTCAGACAGACACATAGGGGTTGTGAAGAACAGAGCAAACATAACTGCTACACATCTAACAGATTCTGCAATGATTTGTATAGTTGTGAGGTATGGTGTACAATGCATGCCAGTGTGCTGTACAGGTGCACAGCATTAATGTGTACATGGGTGCAGTGTGTCCCAGGGGAAGGGGCATCACCTACTAACATGACTCGTGTATCCCACATATGTATATTGTTTGTAACTAGGATTTAGAATGGATGCACTGCCTGATATTGAGTGCCATATGTCATACATGTCAATTGTTGGGTACTGAGGTCTGTGTAATATGTTTGTGCCACCCCACCTGTAAGTGTGTATGTGTGTAGAAGTAAACCATAATGTACAGGTCTTAATTTACATTTCCTATCTGCCCCTCACAGGTGGTGAGGTGGGTAAGTGTCCCTCCTGTAGGTAAACTGATATTAGTGTCCATACAGACTCTGACAATGATGATAGGCATACTGAAGCACAGGCAAGATTGTCAGGGGCTGAATCTGTGCCATTGGTTGATATCCCACTTTTATCCATCCCATCCCATCCCTGCACATAGTCACAATGCCCATACATACCCCATCACTAGTGACCATAGATGAGGGACAGTTGGTGTGTGGTGGCATGGGACAGGAACGTGTGGTGACTATGTCAAGTGTGTCTGTACAGAGCAGCCATAGCCAGATGACCAGTGAGGTACCACACAGGCAGATGTCCAGGGGTGCTCGTAGGAGGACTGCTGGACATCATGCCCCTGGCAGAAGTGCCACAGCAGGTGTCACCAGATGCATGTTTCAGGCCATTATGGAGGTACAGGCATGTATGGAATGTTACACCAGAGACAGTCTGAGGCTCCAGAGGGCTACTTTTCCTGCTGTATGTGACTACATCTGCGATCTTGCAGGTGCCCACCATTATTTTGCAGAGGTCATGGATAGATGGTTGGGTGAGATGGTGGGAATCCTCAACCATGTGGTGTCTGTGGTAGAACATGTGGTGGGAGTAGGCCGTTGGCCATGTGGACGTAAGTTAGCAACACAAACAGGTGGAGGTCTACATGGACATGCAACAACTCACGGCCACTCCCATAATGGCAGAGCAGCACCAGCACTGCTGGAGGGGTGCTATCCACACCACAATGCAGTAGGCCACATGGTCCTGGCCTGTCCCAACAGGGACATGGATCCAGCCGACAATTGTCATCATCAGGAGAAAGTACCATACCTGGGCTTCTGACTGGAAGTGCCCATGCAACCCCTGGCAGGTACAGTTCCCTACACCCTGCCATGTATGGTCTGCAGCAGTCCAACAAACTCCTGTATAGGGCAGCCACATGGCAGAAATGTGTGCATACATACACACACACATCACCAACAAAGCTAGGGCACCTCCATACCTACAAACACCATGTCTGTACAGCCCATTTAATAAAGAACCTCCTAACCCACACACATAATGTCAACCAAATGGCTCAGCCTAGGCCTCTGGCAAACTCACAACCCACCCTGTGTATATGATGATACCTGTGCCACATCCCTGTCACCCATACCATTGATGCAGGGACATGTTAATATGGTTCTGATGCACAGGGTGAATGTACTAAGGTTTAGCACTGTAATGCTGTTTAACGTGTTGTCAGCTGGAATGATTAATGCTTACACATCAGGGTGTGTAGCTGTCCAGCCATGCTGCATTATAGCTGTTATTAACAATGACTGATTGTGGTCTCTATAATCTATTCTGTTTGTGTTCTAGGTGTATATGTGTCAGCAGGATGTTGGTCTGCTAATGTTTCCTACAAGGGGTGTGGTACTGTGGTGACACATTGACTATGTCACAACTCGGGTACAGCTGAACACAAGTAACAGGTCTGTATAACAGTTACTGCATGTGCCACATGGCTGATAGGCCTGAGGGGTTATACAGGTGAGTCCATGGTGGCTGATGTAAGCAGCTCTTCTACAGTGGACAGTGGTAAGTGTACTGGGTGGTACACACCAAATGTTTGTGAATAACACACACAGAGGCTTTAGTGTTGATGCAATATACAAATAATACTGTTCACATGGATGTACTTCATTTTGCAGTTGACTCATTTTGGCCTATGTAATTACACCAATACCAAATTACCAAAACATCACATCAGTAAATAATCAGTCCACCAGTTTAATGTCATTGCCAATGGTACTGGCAGGGTATATGTCCTCTTCCCCAATGTAGTGCCATCCTGGAGTTGGTAAACATACGTGTGCTGGTGTGGGTGGCACAACCCCCCACTTTGGAGGGTGTGGGGTGGTGTAGAACCACACATAGTGTGATTAACAGCTACTTAACCTGTTAACATAAACTGTACAGTATAACAGCACACTAGGCGAGGGGATATGCACAATAACCCCAGTGTGGGTGGCTGTGTCCACAACAACCGCACCCAACTATATATACCAACTATAGTATCACTGTACAAACTGTACAGTGGGCAAGAGGGCATTTACACATCCACTACTAGTTTTGATGGAATGAATTTCCACAAGATGATTGCTTTGAAATGTTACCTTTTGCCAGTTAGTTCTCAGACAAATGATCTTCTGGGACATATATTTTCTGCAAACTGAAGTAGCTCCCTTCACATACACACACACTTACTTGGCAACACTAAAAGTAGAACCCCTACCTAGGTGCTTATTGCTACTAATGTGTTTGGCCTTAATTGCACACACCACAGAGATTTTAGGGTGAGATGTGTCCCGAGTTTTCTGTTAAGTGAAGAACATCACCAGGCCTTGTACAGTATGGTAATGGGGGTTGTACTGGGTGTTAATCAACAATACATAGTATAACATACTGTCATATACACATTGACAAACACATACAGTCATAGACACATTTGACAGACCTGGGTTTAGCAGTGCTAACTACTTTGTCAGTGAGTCCATTCTGTTTCAGAGTTTTTGCACACAGCAAATGCATCATTGGGCTGGATAGTGTAATCAGTTACCTGTATGATTGATGGTGACAGCAGTCCTCATACAGTGGACCTTGGGACATGTACTGGGGGTACCATGGTGTAAAGACAGTATACTCAGCACCCACCCCACATTGGATATTGTACTCACTGAAACACATGATAATGCACTGACATACCCACAATCACACATTGACCAGGACTGCAATACAAACCCTTGTCTATCCAATCAGTGCTACTACAGGGATATGCATTTATTGCACATGCCACAAGGATAGCAGGGTGAGGGTTTGTCATCGCTCTCCTAATGTCAGCAACATCACCATCCCTTATAATGTATGGCAATGTTTAGTATATTTGGAGAATGTAGCCTCAGAATGATGCCACACACACACACACACACACACACACACACACACACACACACACACACACACACACACACACACACACACACACTCACATTTGCCAGAACTCAGAGGGTAATTCACGCATATCTACCCATGTGTAGAACAGTGTTATGCTGGTACTGCAAGCTCCAGGTAGCCCCTAGGGTGAAGAGTGTAACATGGTACATTTAATGTGAATTACAGCAGCAGCAGCTGTTTAGAGATGGGGGTGTAGTGGATGAGAAGGCCTCAGAGTATTTTCAATTACAAGTTTACAAACACACAGACACTGTTATTCTTAGTAATGCACACTGACACAGTTGTCAGTACTGAGGTCCATAGGTGCAGGTTTTACTAGGTGTGTACCAGGCTAATGTCTATGGAGAGATGAGAAGAGTAGGGCATGTGGGTACACTGGTATCATGCCACCTGACATTTGTCAGTAGGCCATCTATCAACCAATGCCACCTGAGTGAGGCCCAGGGTGACAGTTAAATTCAACATCCAATCATCTGGTTTTCTCTTGCAGATGGCCAGTGAGGTGCTCCAACTTGACATGCATGTAACATACATTGCATAACACAGCCAGTGTCTGGGTTAGAGACCTGTATCCAAGTATGTTCTGTTGACTGTGGTAGTCTGGTTGAAGTATCCATGGCATGTGGTGCATACATGGTGGAGTTTCCTAGCTGTTGCATTCATAACACAGCTGGGCAGACATGTCAGTGTCAGTCAGTCAGAGATTGCCTGCAAGCAGCCAAAATGGACACCTGACATCTGCACATCTGTACAGAGGACAGACAGAAATTAGCTAGCCAAACAGGTTATGCATTAGGTTGAATGTTTTGACAGATAGATGTCTGATACTGATAGGTATGCCATTACTACATGACAGCAGTCCTCAATGACATGTCCTAAACACATAGTAGTCTACAGTTAATATCAACATATCAGACAAATATCCAATAGGAGATACTTAAAAACATACAGTTCAAATGCCAAGAAAATAATAGTCAGTACTTGGATTCCAGCTTTGCATGCAGGGGTGTATGGTTCCAGTACTACAATCTGCATTTTGCCCTTACTTGGAAAAACACTGTTAAAAGTAGTAACATCATAATGATACAATGCATGCAAGTGTGACTGCATATAACCTGGGATACTACCCATGTATGAAACACATATAAAGAGAAAAGATTGTGGTACTAGCCATGTATACTCAGGTGTTGCATACAGTATACTCACACCCCTTGCTACTGTAATGACAGCACATAGAAGCATGTTATGTACATGGAATTAAATACACTTATTAAAGATGTCATTACCTTGCTATTTTATCAGACTGGAATGTGATCACTGGTTACCAGGGCTGAGCTTTGCTTAGCAGATGTAAGCATTGTTTAAATGTAAATGCTAAGCAGATTTGTGCACTGGTAAGCGAAGCCTACATGGTGTAAGTGCCTTTTTGTTTAATCATACGTTAGCACCACTTACCATCGCGTGAACCCACCCAAACCCACATAAAGCTGCTCAAAACTGCCATAGCCATTCTGTGTCCAACAGTCCTTGTTCTTCCTAGCAACAAAATAAACAACCCTTGCAGGTCTTGAACCCAGGACCCTCTAGACTATAGTCATAGCACTTTACCACTAAGCCATCTGAGCTGTAAAAATGTCTGTTGCTTTTTAAAATATATCATTCAGTACAAATACTGAATCATAGTGAATAACTGCTTTGACTACTACAATTGTTTATTACTTGTTAGTGAAAATAGTGTTGAATCAGTCATATCTTTATATCTAAATATACACATATCAGATAAATATGGTGGGATACATCTGAGAAGGTATATACAACACTCATGTTTACACACAAGGATATGTGTATATATATATATATATATATATATATATACATACATAAATACACATGTAGATATATATATATATATATATATATATATATATATATATATATATATATATATATGTGTGTACATACACACACACACATATATATACATATATATATATGGGAGTCATGATAGCTTCCATGGCTGCCAGCAAACACATTCAAAATAATGCCCTGGGCATCGCACATGACCTGGCAGTTGATGGAAGGAAAGCCCTTGTGGTTTATGTAGACCCTACCCTGCTCACTAGGTGGTACTTTGATGTGTATGTGCGTGCAGTCTATAGCACCCACTACCTCAGGGTATTCAGTTATTTGGTGGAAGAGATGCATGTTGCTTGTCAATGCCTCATGGTTGTTGAGGAAATATATGTGCTCACTGGCATGTGCTGACATGGCATCCAGGAACTGGTGGAGTACCCTGGATGCTGATGCCTGTGAGATCCCCATGATATCCCCAGTTGCTCTTTGGAAGGTGCCTGTGGCTAGTATTCCTAAGCCTACACATACCTTGGTATCTACTGGGATGGGTTCCCCTCTGTTGGTTCTGTGCATGAGGCATGGCCGGCACAGCTCAACAATTTACTGTAGAATGTCCCTGTCCACCCTATAGCACTCCACTGTCTCCAGCTCGTGTAGTCCTTGGTAGGTTACCCTGGGTCTGTACACTCTTCTCTTTCTCCTCACTGTGGGTTAACACTTTGTTAGTTTTGTCAGGTAATGTTTCCCCATCTGTGTACACTGGTGATGTAGAGTTTGTGGGAAAAAACAGACTGGAAGTTGTTTGCATAGTTTACAGTGGTGTGATAGGCTGTTCCACGTGTAATTGGCTGATTCTGATACATTTCACTTGCCAGCTATGCTATTTCTCGTTGATTGCCTTCCTACTGCTGTTTTCCCTTCCCATTGCCTTCCTGTTTAAGCCATGACATGCAATGCATATACCCAGTGCTCAGATGTGAACAGAGCTGCTATTTCATGGGGTTTTTTTTGTTTAAAACTCAGTGCGCGGTGCGCACACCCATTCAAGCAATGTAAACACTGCTAGGCAGCCTCAGACACACCCTTTTCCTTAGCTGTGCTTAGCTAAGGGCAAACGGGCCACAGAGCTCCAATAAACTTACAGCATGCATGACACTCCCTCTTATGAGGTCATCCACCTCTTAGACTTATACAATGGTGTTGCTGCACCTACATGGTTGGGTGCAAGCTAACACTGAGAGGAAGTCTGTGATTCAGTATCAATACCCTCATTTGCATAAAACAAAATGTTCGTTGAAAATTACCACATTCACACTCATCCTTCCCCCTTAGCAACCACTATTCCCTGGCATTGTTGTCTTATGCATGCCATTGACTATTATGGCAAAATGCTGATTTGGGTTTAAAAGCTTATTTCCAACTTTTTTTCTTATTTTCAGGCCAATCCTGTTTCCGCACCACTGCCCTACACTTAAATGACCGAGATCAGTAAAAAAAAATAAAGTTTTTTATAATTTTACAACTATTTCTCATGCCAATGGCTATATATTTGGCCATTGGCATGCCTACTACGTTGAATACATGCTTTCTTTAGAGCTGTCACGCCTCCGTTTTGTAATTTGCAGAAATGTATTGGGTTAGTAACTAAATACATTTCTGCAGGTTACACTATTCCCGCACAGATGCCTACCTGCTTCCTGGATTACTAATTCACCTCATTTGCATGGTTTTCACCAGCAAATGAGGTAATTAGCATATAGCAGTGGTGTCCATGCGAGAATAGTGTAGGTGCGCTTGTGCACATCTCAGGAGCTTGTTCCTGGATCGCTCAGTGGCCATATTGCATGCAGCAGCTCTTGCACTATTCAGGCACTCCAAGCAGAGCTTGCTGAATCCGGCCACTGATCTTTTTCTTTAATGTTTAATCATTGTGTCAGTTTTTATGACTGTATTGATGAATGTGTTGATTTCTACAGTGACATCTTTATTAAATGTTTTAAAGACATGTTAAGCATTCTTTTATTTAGGTGTTTGTGGATTTGTATTCTGTGGCATGTCTCATTTTCCTAATTTTTGTCTTAGATACTGCTATTATAAATAATTCCTTATTGATTAGCACTTATTGCATCACAACAGACTTTCAGTATTTTCATTTTCCTTTCCTGAGAGGATCGAATCCTGTTTTGCAGGTAACTGCCTCTGCAGTAGTGTTGTGCTTCTTTTAGTAGACCTTTTCAATTATTCCTTTTGGAGACACCTTGTGTTTCGAATGATTTGTTATATCCTTTTACTTAGGAGCACTTGATGTTGACTACATGATGATCAATACAATTTGTGTGTCGGACATTTCTACGAACTTACTTTCTCTTACCGAAACCTCAGACAAACATTAATAAAAAAAAATAAAAATAAAGGTTCAAAAATGAATTCAGGCAATGCTTTCAAGAAATTAAAGAAATAGTTTATGTGGGGAAAGTGCATCACACTTCCCTCATGTACGGCTGCATGCCCCACTTTAGTGAACTGTTTTAGGACCATTGCTTGTTTGGAGAAAATCGGACCTCCCCTCAAATTTTGCAGCATCAGGACAAGTATGGCAGTTAGGTCCCTTTTGAAAATCTATCCCATTATTTGATAAATTATTCTTTGAACTGTTTGACTCCTATATACTTTGTACATATGTTGTATAATACCATCATAACTCTTACTGAATCATCATGTAATACAAGACAGTGTTTGAGGTGGCTATTTATTATACATGCAGTTGTCTTTAGTATATCATCATTTTGCAATGGGAAGTTTTTCAGACATCCTTGGTTATATACTGACTGGACTTTTCACTTTCCCTGTGCTTTCTTGTTTGATATGCATTTTATTCTGAGTATCTTAGCACTTGTTTTCCTTTTCTTTTAGCTACTTTTCCATATATCAGGTGTATGGGTCTGCTGTATGCTAGTAAGCACACAATACAGCAAAAGTAAGACCGTGTCAGTATTACAATGAAAGGTAAACTGCTTGAAAAGGGAAATATCTAAACAAATCTTCTTAAAATAAAATGAATTGTCATTGCACACAAGACAATCTGCACACTCTGTACTCCCTAAATCAGAGAAAGTTTGTTACACTTTAATATACATATTTCTGTCCCATTCTTACTGCAATATTCAATCATTCTGGATACCACTAATGTAATGAAAAGTCAGCTGAGTAATTTATTTAAATTCAATACACCTCTGTGAGGCAAAGTCATGTTGATTGTTCATCTATTCATATACTCAAGTTGTAAGTAACTTATTTATTGTATCGTAACAGTGCACTCTGACCAAAGTATATCCATTGCAGCAAAAAGATTTGATAAAAGCATATTTTTATTTATTTTTTAATGATGTTTTTTATTAACCTGGTTGCATACTTGGATTGATGCCCATTTTCAGTAGAGACGCAGAGGGTCTACCTGTTTCGCTGACTAACTCATAGTCACAAGACGGCAATAGAAGGAATATTCACATAACTGCAAGATAATTTACTTAACAGGTAATCTTCTGTACTAAACTTCCAGGTGGTACTGTTTTAGTTCAAGCAACAAAGCATAATATGGTTATTTAAAGAATTCTACTATATTAAATAATATACAATAGCCCCTTAGGTTATCATTGCATCTTTTTTTAGATAATGTTAAAATTACATTTTTTCAAGACATAGAAATGTCTGTCTCTTTTAACGGTATTTGCCCAGGAACTGCCATCTCAGCCTAGTAGTATTCTTCCAAGTATTTCCACAAGTATTCTAAATGAGCCATTCTCTATCACCAATACTCAATCACCCTAAACACAATCAATGGCGGTAGTACCAGGCCCACGTACCTCTACAACATAAGAGTTTTAGACTATACCACACCGTGGAATTGGTTATTGCTATTATACAATGACATTATTTAAGAAACAAATTACCTACTTTTCTTAAATAATGTAGAATAGCACCATGGTGTTCTTCCACATAATTTCTGTATTCTTCCACTTTGTTGATGTACTGCGCATGAGTACGGGACTTATGTTCCCACACTTACACAGTACATCAGTGCTTTAGAAAGTAAGCAATGGAGAAAGAAAGCTCTCTATTGCCTTTTTTTTTTCTTTTTCTTTTTCTGTAAAAAAATCCTGTGATATCTGGACAGTTAAAGATACACGACAGACAGACTAAAAGTGCAAGAAAAATCAGATGCATTTCTATTTCTGTTTAGTATAGTCAAACAAATTTACAGACTCATGAATTAATTACAAAATGAACAGCCACACAGAGTAAGTGCTATAGTTCATTATCTTATCATGCTAATGATGAGATACTAGCAGTGTGGACTCTGTCAGTTGAAAGACAAACAATCAGTGGCACTGGGAACAGTTTAGCCAAAGGTGGCCTCAATCTAGTCACTGAATGGTAGAGACCATAGATGAAAATTAACATTGCATTAAAAAGAACTATGTGACATGACAGGTACAGTGCTTCCCACAGCCAGCAGAATATGTTCAACTTCTATGGTCAAAAGTTCATGAATTATGTGGCAGTACAGTATGACACCATCTAATTATGTGGCAGTACAGTATGACACCATCTTAAACAAGAACACAAGGACCTTCCATAAATTTCAGTAAATCTCACAGAAGTCAAGATACGTACTGAGATTCATCTTTCATAGTTCAAGAATGGGAAAAATGAGGCCCCTAGACTAGCAGAAGCATTTATCACTATGTTGCATTTTATCTCTCATGCAAGTAAGTGTTCACTGTGAAAAGTGTTAAAATGTGTTTCTAATTATGTGCAGCATTAGTCTGTCTGCCTGCATGTCCGTGATGTAACAGTTAGGTGTTATATGTGTAAACGTCTGTGAAAATAGTCTACTGGGGGAATTCAGTAAAGCCTACATGGAGTGATTTTTCCATGTAGGAAGAGTGGTATGGATCTAACATGGAAACCAGCAGCCATGCGATCCAATAAACAGAGCAGAGGAGAGTGCACAAGTGTGCGGACATGGAAATGTCTGTGACATGCAAATCACCTCATAAGCACATGAAATGCATGCAAATGAGGGTGTTTTGTGATCCAGGAAGCAGATAGGTATCCGTGCAGAAGCCATGTTGGTGTCAAAAGTGTACATGGAAAATATCCGTGTACAGAAATGTAAAAATTAAACAGGGTCTGTAAAAGCACAAGTAGAAGGACAGAAATGTTATTGCAGGCACATATATGTGCAAAACTATGCCCTGTGAGTCCAAAAACTAATGCAAAATAATATAAAATAATATATTTTTTTAATAGCCATACTACATTTGCATGGCACAAAGCAATATGCAAACATGCCATTATGCAAAAACATAATATTAAAATGTTTAAAAAGTTAAAAATAAGACGTGTGAAAATAATGCATTATAGTGCCCTGCATGCAGTATGTACAATTGTAGATTTCAGTGGTTGCTAAGGAGGCATGTCCTGGAATAGTGAAGTATCCAGGTTATGTGCAAGGATCTATATGTAAATGAGCTGGGGTTACTGAATAGCAAAAATGGGCCACTGTGTCCGCAGATAAAACACGTGTAGGCCCAGAACCACGTTGGTGTCAGTAGAACAGGTAGCTGATATAAAAAGGAGGTGTTCCACTAAAGGTTTAAGCAGATTGGAGCTCAAGGGCAGCCATATTTGTGCTGCTCAGCTCAGCTAAGCAGGGGGTGTGTCTACTGCTGCTGAGCTTTGTTTAGCTCTGGGCTGAGCACATGTTTTAGCTGGTTTAAGCTATGCTGAGTGGGCCTGTGCATGGGGGTGTGTCCAGCCTGCTGAGCAGTGTTTACACTAGTGCCATAGGTTTGTGTGTCATGCCGCAGTGCTTAGCAGGGAAAGGATTTAAAAAAAAAGGGAAAAAGGGAAAAACCTGGGGAAAGCCTGTCATGTATAAATGACTGATAAACCCTGTTCCACTGACACTGAGCCTCAATAGTATACCTGGCAGGTGGAACGCATCATACTTAGCCAATCACACAGGCTGCATCTGCAGCACACCACTATAAAGTATGCATACACCCCACAGTCTGATTTTTCCTACATACTCTGCACCATTGGAGTATGGACTTGGGAATTTGAACTGACAGAATGCTAGGGGCTGCTGCTGCTCTGCTATATCTGTATGTGCTAGAGGCTAAGGACAGTGCTGATGCTGCTGATGACAATAAGCCTATACTGAGAAGGAGAAGAGTGTTCAGGCCCAGGGTAATCTTCCAGGAGCTACATGAGCTGGAGATTGTAGAGGACTACAGGGTGGATAGGGACATACTACAAGACCTCAATGAGCTTTGCTGACCTCAACTCAGACACAGAGCCAACAGAGAAGAACCAATCCCAGTGGAAACAAAGTTATGTGTAGCCCTTAAGATACTAGCTACAGGTATTTTCCAAAGACATGGGGACATGATGGGGTCTCACAGGCTTCTGCATCCAGGGTACTCCACCAGTTACTGGCTGCCATGCAAAGACATACCAGCGAGCACATGTATTTACCCTGCACCTCTGAGGAGAAGGCCAGCAGTATGCATCTCTTACACCACTATTCTGAGATACTGGGTACAATAGACTGCACTCATGTCCACATGAAAGCACCACCTGGTGAGGAAGGTAGAGTCTACATCAACCACAAGGGGTCTCACTCTATCAACTGCCAGGTCATGTGCAATGCCCAGGGTATTATCATGAGTGTGTGTGCTGGAAGCTCTGGCAGTTATCATGACTTCCACATCTGGCATGCATCACAGCTGTACCAGATGTTTGCCAGGGGAGACATCACGTACGGCCATCTACTGGAGGATGCTGTCTATGCACTGGAACCGTGGATGAAGACACCCATCAGAAATGCACACAACTACCAAAGTATGCCATAATGAGGCAAATGCACAAACTAGGAATATCATAGAGCATGTGTTTGTACTGCTCAAGTCATGGTTCCGCTACCTCACTATATCAGGTGGAGCCCTGCAGTACTCTCCAGTCACATGTGCACAAATGTGCACAGTATGTGCCCTGCCACACAATATTGTCCTGCATAAACAGCTGTAGCAGGATCATCACAGTGAAGGGACACACAGCCCCCCACCAGTGCCAAGGCCCCACAGCCACACCCACAGAGGGACTTGGAGGAGGAACCCCCAGAGCCTATCCCTGTAGGCAGATGTAGGCATGCCCAGTATGCCCTGGCTTTGACAAAGAGGCAATGCATAGCACATGCACTGACAACGTAGGGTCCTAAGGACTGACACCTCACTCTGAATCACATATATAGTAAAAAGGATGCCGCACCACACAACCTGTACCTTACCATGCATTGGCTGTGTACTGCATGCATCCGACAGAGTCAGCCCTTAAGCACTGTTATCTCAACTGCTGCATTCAAAAGATAAGTCACTTCCCTTTACAACAAATGTCTGGATTACTAGAGTAGGCTAGCATATGTATGGACCTGATGCATGTATGCAAGGGAATAGAGTGGGCTACCGGGCTACCTGCAGACAACTAACAGCTATGTGGAACAATAGGAACTCTCTGTCCAATACTGGCTGCCCCATAATATGCAGTAGGCCACAAGGCACCAAACCCACTGCAGTATGTGAGGGAAATGACAAACAGCATGGGCATAGGACAGATGCATGACTGTCAGTGCTAGAGTCCTCTACCCCCCAACACAGCCATGTTGCCATACAACTGCAGTAACAGTATATTTGCAAGGTTATAGCAGCAGACCACACACTGCTGGGGCTGACTGTTCCAAACAACCTGGTGACATGTTCCATTTCCATAATATGCAGGGGTCAACGTGTAATGTATGTCTGCAGTAGATAGTGTCAGGAATTAAACATCACTGTCTGATGTCTGGTGTGGCTTAAATGGCTAAGTACATTACCATGGTTGATGGTCTTCATGGTTTGAATCTGGCTGTGCCTCCAGTTTTGCATGTTAAGTACACCTATGGTAGGAGTCCCACAGACTGTCCATATGTTACTATTTGTTACTGCAAGAAAGCTGTACAAAGTCAGAGACATTGGAGGGGCAGGGGGCCACAGCTATGGATATTAAACAGCTCTGAGTAACCTAGAAAGTGGCTAGTATGGCAGCAGGTTGTAACACACCTGAGTAGCAGCAGGTTGTAATGGTCAACACATAACTGTGTCAGTACTTACAACAAGTCACTGAGCACCATATCGTGGTCTGTTACCAAATAAAAAACACAAACTGTCTGAGGACCAGAGAAAACATATGTGGTAGAACACTGGACCTCCTGCAAAACATGTACAGTCAGAGGTGTGAAGTCTGTAAACCTGTGAATGGTGTTACATCATGTATCCCAGTCACAGAATACCTACAACTACATAGAATAGGAATTATGGACAAAGCCAGGAACAGAAGTGAGACAAAGGACCACATATAAGGAGAAGCATGAACTAGTGGCCAGGCAAATGTAGACAGTGCAGAGAATAACAGGTCATGCAGTAGCATGGGTTCCCTGATGTGTATGGAGTCAGTAACTCAAATGTCTGTCAGCAGTTCTTAACATCAGTCTATAATGATTTGCCACTGATGTATGAGAAAATCACAATGCTATGTAAAATGTACCAGGCATATGATGCAAAACACTGTACAGTCTATAGCAATCTGTACACACCCTAGGTATTAGTCATATATTACGGTCAGCACACAGCCAGGGAATCCCTTGGGCATTATATCAGGAAGGTGCTGGACTGTTGAATCAGGTGCAGCAGCCAAAAGGCTATAGCACACAAAATCCAGGACAGGAGTACAGGTAGGTGTGGCCTGGAGTCATCTTGTAAGTAATGATGGTCACACTGGCCATGCTCCTACACATATCTAATTTCAGTCCATGTCTGATGCCTTATCTGCCTAAAGAACTGAGATGTGAATATATCTCTGTGCATGCAGACAGGTATGTATACCTGTCTGTGTCTCCCTTTCCCCATCAGACATGATTACCCTTATCTATCAGCATGTGGCACATTATAACATTTTATATATATATATATATATATATATATATATATATATATATATATATATACACACACACACACACACACACACACACATGTATCTGTATATTTATATATAGATACATATTTGTTGTTGTGCCTTTTGGCTTTTCCCGGTTAGGGGTCACCACAGTGGTACTCCGGTCCGCTAATGATTGGTAGTTGATTTTTACATGCCGAGTTACCAGCCCTGATGCACAACCTTCAATGAAGGTACGCCTGTTCACGCATGTCTCCACGCAGAAGACACTCTAGCTGAGAATCGAACCGGACAGCATCTTACTGTGAGGTGACAATGCTACCGCAGCTATATATATATTTATATATATTTATATATATATATATATATATATATATATATATATATATATATAGAGAGAGAGAGAGAGAGAGGCACGCACACACATAAAGTTGTAGAGTGATGTAGTGCTGCAGCCACTTTACACCAATTGTAACCAGTGGCGCATTCAACTAGCACTATGTGCTGTAGTGTGTAATAGTAGGTAGGTAGGGACTCTAATCTCACATCAGCCAGTGTGTGTGTGTGTGTGTGTGTGTGTGTGTGTGTGTGTGTGTGTGTGTGTGTGCGTGTAGATATTCCCCATACAGTAGTATAGAAATGCCCATCCGGCCTATGTCTGTGCAATGGTCAATCATTTTATGGCCCTTTGACTAGTGCCTCCAGAACAGTGGCCTCCCTGTCAACAGCTGCTGATGTCATCCTCCTTAAAAGCACTGGCAGACACTCTCAAAGTACATAAGCTCCATAGCAAATGTAATAAGTATGTTGCACTATAGTATGTACAACTAGATAGGTAGGGGTTCTAATCTCCAGAAGGACAACTCTGTGAGTGTGTGTGTGTGTGTGTGTAAATTCCCTTGCAGCAGTAATGCCCAGGAGTCATACTGGGGAGTGTGAACACATTGGAGGACAGCAAGCTGCATGTGTCAGTGAGGGAGCATTGTCATCTCTGTTGTTACAGCATAGCCAGGGTGATGGTAACCATAACAGTCCAAGTGAAGCATGTGCTTAAGGTACATATGTTATGTAATAGTGCCATTCAGAGGGCAATAGGTGACACTTATGAAGCCTGTACATATTTGTGCAGTGTGTCCCTACCAACAGGTCTTGACATGCTAACATGGATAGCAGTGACTGCAGTAGCATTAACTTGTTCTGCTTAAAGTTGCAGGACTCAGTCATTATTTGTTGTGTTAACAAGCATGTCATTGATGTGCAAGACACTGGATTCAAACCCAGAACTGTGGGTGGAAAAATGTAGAGCATGATAGGAATTTAACAAACTGAGCTACTGAGTCAAGAATATGGCAGGTGTATTTGCAAGATATATGTTCATGCATACAGTCTGTTACACAAGATTGGCATAAGTATGTGTGTTCGGATGGGTATGACATATGGCACTGAACTATTTTCATGATTTTCGAACCTCAATTTGTACTGACTTGCCAGTACTTCAGCACACAGAATTGGCTTTGTGAAAACTGTGCCAAAATTAGGTGTCACAACTGTGGACAGTCTGCAACAATCTGTGCAGTTGACAGCTATACCTGCTATCCCAGGCCT
>NC_056733.1:1636022505-1636185005 GCF_019279795.1 Protopterus annectens
GAGAAGAAGCTAGAGATGGGGAAAGAGTCCAACTGGGCATTCCTAGACATGGAGCAAGCATATGACAAGGTCCCAAGAAAGCTGATATGGGCATTACTGTAGTGGTTTGAAGTCCCAAAAACATTGGTAGAATTAGTGCACGCTATGTGCAAGGATCCAATGACTAAAGTACAAACAGTGTTTGGCCTCACACAGGGGTTCCCAGTCGGAGTGGGTGTACACCACTTTTCAGCTGAGCCCACTATTGTTCATGCTGGTAATAGGCTACATTAGCAAACAATTTGGAGGGGACAGATCAACAAAGTTACTGCATGCAGATGATGTGGCATTACAGGCAGACTCTGTGCAAGAACTTCAGCAAAGGATAGCGGAATTGAATGCAAAATTGAAGACACATGGGATGAAACTAAGCACAGGTAAGACAGTGGTAATGGCAGCAAATTGGAGAAATCAGAAGAAGATGAGAACTGAGATAGAAAAGAAGATAGATAGTGGAACAGGTAAATAGCTTCAAGTATCTGGAAGGGGTGGTTGAGAAGAAGGGAAGTCTAAATAAAGAGGTTAAAGCTAGAATCAGAGGGACTGTAGCCAACTGGCATAGAGTCTCAGGTGTAGTCTACACAGAAGAATCTCAAAAAAGCTGAAATGTAAGGTGTAAAATACAGTGGTGCAACCAGTACTACTGTATGGTAGAAAAACCTGGGCAGTAAAGGCAGAGGAGATGAAGAAGCTAGAGGCGATGGAAATGAAGTGCCTGAGAAGGGTGGTAGGATGCACACTGTGGGACAGACTATGAAATGAGTCCATAAGAGCAGAAGCCAAAGTAGCTCCAATTGCAGAAAAGATCAAAGAGAATAGATTACAGTGGTTTGAACACGTGCAGAAAACCAGAAGACAATCTGGTGAAGAAAATTTGGGATAGACAGGAAGAAGGTAAGAGGAAACAAGGATGTCCAGCAAAGAAGTGGATGGATTGTGTGAAAGAAGATCTGTGACAGTCAAGCATGAGTGTTGAAGAAGACAGGAGTGAGGCACTGAATTGAGAGAGATGGGGGTAGTTAACATGATACCCCAATCCCATGTAGAAAATGGGAAAAAGGGGGCTGATGATGATGATAATATCTATCTATTTATATATATATATATATATATATATATATATATATATATATATATATATATTTACCGTTTACCTTCAAAACATCATGTCCCAGTTCTTCGAGTCTGAAAACATCATAACTATGTGCAGAAACATGAACTCCTGGAACATCATATTTCCTCTCCGGGAGAGTAACCACTTGGCCACCAATAAAAACACTAACTGTAGCAAATTACACCCATTGAAGTGGGGGGCTTTGCTCCCCACATCCCCCCTACTTATATATATATATATATATATATATATATATATATATATATATATATATGGTTCTAGGACAGAAGATCGACAACTAAGAACATCGACACCGACTTCACCGACACGAAAACGCCGACGCTGAAAAGACCGACAAGACGAAACGCGGATATCTAACAGATAAGCTGGTCAAACCTACACCACACAGGCACACCAACAACCTAATACCTACACTACACCTTACACACAACTATCTATGCACTAACCCCAACCCTAACCCTAACCCTAAGGTCCCTCACTATCGCACACGTACCTTACCCGCTCCCTAACCCTAACTCACTTAATCCTCCCCTAACCCTCAACTCCCTCGCTATCGCACACTTTCCTTACCCCCTCCCTAACCCTAACTCACTTAATTTGCCACTAACTCTCAACTCCCTCGCTATCGCATACTTTCCTTACCCACTCCCAACCCTAAGTCCCTCACCGTCGCTCCACTTACCTGTTAGATATCCGCGTTTCGTCTTGTCGGTCATTGCAGCGTCGGCGTTTTCGTGTCGGTGAAGTCGGTGTCGATGTTCTTCGTTGTCGATCTTATGTCCTACACCCATATATATATATACCAACTACGAAATTGCATTATAGTGGAGAAAGGGAAATGTTCACTACGGTGGCCAAGTGGTTACTTACTGGAGAGGAAACACAATGTTCTGCATGTTTGTGCTTCTACACATATATATGTGGGTCTACATTGATTCACTGAAAACTCATTTCACTGAATTTCAAAACACTCACACTAAATCGCTGAAAGTTCATATCACTAAAAACTCATTTCATTGAATCACATTTCACTGAATGTAAGTAATGTTGGGCAAATAAAACATATATGCCCTTCTCCCCACTGTAGTGCAATCCTGGAGTTAGTATATATAGTCGGGGGGAGCCCTGGACAAATCAAAACTGAGCCAGGTTCAGTGTTTGGAATTTCCCTATTCCTGACTGATTAATTCTGTGATAAGTCTTTCCATGGTTTTGTATACAAGGCTGTTCAGACGTATGAGTTTGTAATTGCCTGAGTCTATGAAAGGTCCTCCATTATGGAGTGGAATGACTGTAGTTGTTCTCCATTTGCTTGATACAAAACCTATATGTAGACTTAGATTAAACAGTGTTGCTAGGGATGTAGATAAATCATGCTCTTTAAGATGCATCCAGGGATATTTGTCGGTATTTTTAGCTTTTGATAGCACTTTTGGGACTTAGTCTTGTGTGATAGTTAGAGGCAAGCCAGTTTCAGGTACATCTTGATGTGCAGATGGTCAAGGGTGACAAGATTAATGTTACAGCTAAATTATCAGCGTCATTGTAGATAACACCATTCACAATCAGTTCAGCACATTGCTGCATTGTGCTTTTGAGATTTCAAACTTAACTAAAAATGCCTTGTGATTGTCTTTGGCTTGTGTAGCTATTTTAGCCTAAGACTTTGCTTTGGAGGATTTTATTAAACTCCAGAGTTGTTTGTTTATTTCAGTGACAAAAAAATTTGAATGTCAGTCCTACCACACTGAAGAAGGTGTAAATATGCAACAAAATTGTTTTTGTGTTATATTTCCTCCTTGGCCAGAACACTTTTATTAAGCTGGAATTTCTATATGAAGCTGGACTTTTTATTATGTAAATGTCAGAGATGCATGACATAAAGTGACCGAATTTGGACCAATATTTTGTCTTTTCTGCAATGCTGAATTTTCGGCTTGTGGACGCTTTTTAGTCATAACCCAGGCCATGAAGGTAATGCAATATTTTTGCACAAAAGAGATGGATTTTAACATTCATAACTATCTATTCTCAATATATTTTAAAATACAAGCTAAGTTTTAGCATATGTAGCATTGCAGAAAAGACTATAAGGTATATGCATATAAACTATAAAGTTTATGCCCTTGACTTACGCCAATTACAGTAGACAAATGTTATTGCATTATTTAAACATAAATGTATCCTGTGCATAGAGAATTTAATCTTGGACATTGATTATAAAATGATGCATGCATATGGATTACACTAAACAAATGAAGATATTGGACCTTGATTATACAATTTATACAAATGATCTACACTAAACAAGGCATAAAATGAAAATACACTGTATAGATTTACAAATATACTGCAAATTAAGCATTAAATGGAGATTTCAGTGTGTCTGAGTAATTTGTGTGGCTTACACAAGAAATGTTTCTAGTTAGGAATCTTTTTGGCCTTCAAGTAGTACAAGATGCTTTCTTAGTTACAGTCCAAAGCACACATTGTATAAGATATTGGCTTTGATGAGGAAGGAGTAAAGACCGTCAGGGATATTCCTGGCCCTAGAAGATCTGAAACAACAGATACGCTGTTAGAAGCTGAAGGAACTTCTGACCACAGGTGAATCATATTAACTGAAAAAAAACCCATTGTCACTGGGGTATGCTTTTTTAAGAGGAATACCAGCAATGTGACAGGAGGCAGTGATTACAGTCTTACTGAGGGTAACTATGTGACGCTTAGTAGTTAGGGTGAGTCCATGAGTATCATAACAGTTGCAGTTCTGACCCAGGAATTGCTGGAAAATGTAGGTATCATGAGATGAGGTAGCAGCACTCAATTTACACTTGTTTATAAATGTTCTTACCTGACTTAGGAACTCAGTTTTACCTCTGAGAACTATATGCTAAAAAAAATGAGAATGAAGACTGAATTCTGTTGGATGCCACAAATAGCATTTCTAATACTAGAGGAGCTACCCACTAGGTGTAACTGTGTAAGTTTGATGTGTAAGCCAGTTAGATATTGGATAATATAATGGTTTTAGTGCAGAGACTAAAAAGTTTGCTTAAGATGCCCACTGAGGGAATTGAATTAAAAACTCCCTGTATCAGATGTATAGCTTGTATAAATATTAAGGTTTAATATATTTAGAAGAAATTGGTCCATGTAGTATTCAGTACTTAGAAAGCCTAGAATATTGTTTATAGAGCTGAAGGTTTTTGTTCTGGAAACAGCATATGATTAAGGGTAGTAAGAGGGGATGCGGTCTGGGAGGGGGTAGGGTTGCCAGGGAGATGGGGCTTATGGGAGTTGCGAAGATGGAAATTAATTTGTCAGTAAGTATTTTAGCTCTTGCTTCTGGAATGAAGTGGGATACACCTTTATAAATAAGAGAAGAATTGAGTGTTACTTCTGAGTTTCGTAATGGAGCTGATGAAGGCCTGTGGGTGGCACTTAGTACTCAGTGCAATACTGAATTCAGTTATATATCTGAGAGTCTCTTACAATAATTTTACTCTGTTTCTTTTAAAGAGTTGTGAATTTTTTTACCTAGAGTTGATTTGCATAGGTTACACCATACTTGCTTATATTTTAATGTATTACTTTAATGAAGATGGATGTGGAAAATCTCAAAATAAGGGACTACAACTCTATGGAGTCTAGAAGTCATGGCTGCCATCATGAATTTGTTCAGGAGAATATGCCTTCTGTGTTTATCTAGGTTTACTGTTAGTAACGATATGCTGAATTTAGAGTACTAAAATACTGCATTTTTATTGGTTTGTACTGACAGTGAAGGTAACTGCTAGATGATCAGGTTTCACCAGGGATGTGGAGAACTAAACTGAATCATAAGAAATTAGTAAAGGCAAGGTCAAGAAGGTTAGCATCCTTTTGGGCCAGGGAAAATCTGCACTAAAGAGTTGATATTCCCAAAGTTAAGCAATCTTAAGTCTGCCAGTTGAAAGAGAGGTAATTGATGTCTCCCATAAAAATTATATCAGTGTTCATGTGTAGCTAATTGAGTTGATTAAAGCAATCATTCATAGGTTCATAGGTTGATACTAGGCTATTGGCCCTAGGGCCTATACAAGCCTAGCCATAACAATTCCCAGGATATTTCTTCCCACAGTATTTACTTCCCTGGACCCCTGTCTACCAGGGTGACTGACTTGATCCCCGGGGTGAATTTCCTATCTCCCATCCAATCATCAAGGTTCCTTTTGAAGAGGGCCAAGGAGGTGCTCTGCTTGAAATGTGTGGGCAGTTTATTCCAGAGTATGGGGAGTCTCTGGGTCAGGAACCTATCCCTCCAGCATGTTTTGTTTATTGTGATGACAAGGTTTAGATCCCTGGAGTATGCGGCTCTGAGGGATTGGGATTTCTTTAAGTGGAGCACGTCCAACAGCTCAGGATTTGACATGGCCTTGTATATTAAGCAGAGATGACCTCTGAGTAAACGATATGCCACAGGGTACAGCTGGAGTTTTTTTAGACGTCAGCATATGGCATCTGCTTTAGGCCTGTGATTCTTTTAGTGAAGTATTTCTGCGGCCTTTCCAGCTGTTGCAGATGTCTTGAGAGGTACATACCAAATGGGGCGTTATACTCTATAATGGGTCTAATGAGGGATGAGTACAGTGGGATAATGACCTCCTTTTTTCTGGATGAAAAGCCCTTAGTGATGAGGTGTGCCACATAGTAGGATTTCCTGACTGTTGTGGTGATATGGTTATCGAAGGTGAGACCACTGTCCACCTGTGTCCCTAAGTCTTTCATCACACTTTCGATATTTAGTGTATTGCCACCTATGTGGTAATTCATGGGTACATGTTTTTTTTCCAAAGGGGATAACTATATATTTCTTGACATTAAGCTTGAGCCCATGGCTCTGGCACCAGGCATCTGTTTCTGTAAGGCCCTTCTGTGGAATATCCACATCATTTGGGGATTCAATAATGGCTCCAAGTTTGCAGTCATCTGCAAACTTTGTTAGCTAGAGTCCCTTAGTGTTGGCCTGTACTTCAGAGAAGTAGATTCCAAACAAGAGTGGTCCCAGCACTGAACCCTGAGGTACTCCACTTGTCACTTGTCTGGAGCTGGATTTGGAGTCGGCTACATTTACAGTCTGGGTTCTGTCAGTAAGCCAATTGGCAACCCATCAAGTGACATAGGGATTAATGCCCAGCGTAGTAAGTTTATCTATGATTCCAGAGTGGGGGATGGTGTTGAAGGCCTTGGCGAGATCCAGATAGGCTGTGTAGACCACCTTACCTTTGTCCACAGCTCTGGAAACTGATTCAAAGAAGTCAATCAGGTTCAGGAGACAAGATCAGCCTTTCATGAACCCAAACTGGATGGCGTCCAATGTTTGAAGGTTGCCATTTCTTTGTTTATAAGTTCCATGATAATGCGTTACATGCCCTTGCAGATCAGGCTCGTCAGACTGATGGGATGGTAGTTCCCAGGATCCAAGGTGGATCCCCACTTGTGGAGTGGGATAACTGTAGCTGTGCGCCACTCAGTGGGCATGAAGCCTGGGTTGAGGCTATGATTAAACATGACACTTAGGTGAGGTGCCAGTTCATTTTGTAGTTCATGTAGTACACAGCCCGGGATGTCATCTGATCCCATGGATGCTGTATTCTTAGCTTTGGAGAGTGCACTTTCTACCTGTGTGGCCATGATTACTGGAATTTGGCAATTTTCTGTTATTGAGATGGGCCCTTTAGGAGTTGGGGGGGGTTGGCACTAAATCGATCTGCCAGGATATTGGCAATATCCTTGGGATCAGTATATTTAATGCCATTCTGTTGTAGCTCAGAGCAGATCTGAGCATTGCCATTTAAATTCTTGACATAACTATAGAATGCCTTGTGGTTGTCTTTGGAATCTTTGGCAACTGTATTTTCGTAACTAGCTTTTGAGGATTTTATGAGGGATCTCAGCTTCTTACTGAGGTTGGTGAGGGAGTTTTTTGCATCCTGGGATTTTCCTCTTTTCTGCAACAGTTTCTTCCTTCTGTTGTATAGTTTGTTTATAGCAGGGGACCAACAGATTGGTTTCCTTTTTTTGGAGGAGAGCATCTTGGTTGTATTTGGGATGGCACAATTCATGCATGAGTGGATGTGCTTGTACAGTGCCTTAGTGTAGGATTCAGCAGTCAAACTTTCAGATCCCGTCTGCATGGATGTCATGAAGTTTGTCACTTCTGACTTCAGTAGCATGAAGTTGGCTTTGGAAAAGTTTTTTACAGAGGTTTCCTTACTGGGGGGTGGGGATGGGATGTGGATGTCAAGGGTGATTTGCTTATGGTCAGACCTGACCAATGAGGGGGTGATCACTGGTGTGGAGTATCTATCTCCCATGTTGGTAATGACCAGGTCTAGGATATTGGAGCCCCTGGTGGGACAATGGATTAGTTGATCCAGTTCATTGGAATTTATGAATTCCAAGAACCGTTGGGAAAAGGTGTTGGTACCCAAGTAGTTTTCCCAGTTAATGGCAGGGTAGTTGAAATCACCCAGTATTAGGGTGTTTGGTTGTATCTTAATATTTTCCAGTATGTTTAGAAAGGTGTAGTGAGAATCTTGGGGCAAGGTGGGGGATCTGTAGCAAGCTACAATTTGGATTGCAGTCTTACCTAGTGTTAGTTGCACCTGGAGAATTTCAGATGCATTGTGTTGGGCAACTAGCCTGGAGGTGTGAATATCCTTGGTGAATATGAACACTCCTCCACCTTTAGTGTTTTGATCTTGGTTTTGTGGCTGAAAAATGTGGTAAGAGTTGTAGCCTGGTATTGCATGGGTGCTCTCTGGAGTCTTGAGCCAGGTCTCAGTTACTGCACAGATATCGATGTTCTCCATTTTTAGAAGTGCCTCGAGAGAGTGCATTTTGAGGTTTAGACTTCTATCATTGAGAGTAGCATTACCTTCAGATTTTGCATGCTTGTATCTGTTATGGTGGTGGTTTTGTCCTTTGAACCTTCCTAAAAAAGGCACTATAGGGGTGCAAGAGCTTCAGCCAGTAACCTGAATCCCAGGGATGACAGGTGCAGGCCATCTCTGGCAAAGCATCATGGCTTGTCGATCATGTCTTCCCAGGCAGACAGATACTGGATCTCCTTTGTATGACACCAGAAGCTTAGCCAATTGTTGAAGTCAATCATTTTGTCCTTATACTGTGGTATCATTCTGGGCGAAGGCAGGATGCTACTCAGGGCTAGGGTCATACCTTCCTGGGCCACATGATCTGAGAGCTCTTCCATGTCTCATTTCATGTAGTCCAGGGAGGTATGTCTCAAGTCATTCACTCCAACATGGACAATGACAGAGTTATATTTGTACTTGTTGTGGAGAGACTTAAGTGCATGTGTTATGTGGTGGATCTTGGCTACCGACAAGCAGCTGACTGTAATTTTCTCCTTGTTCAGCCTGGTGAGTGGGACATCAGTGTGACAGTCTATAGAGTCACCTATGACTAAAGTGTTGGGTACATTGTCTTGCCTTAGGGGCTGTTGTTGGGTGGCACACTGGTGTTGTGAGCTATGTGTCACTTTGGTTGTGATTGGTGTTTGTTTGCATTTCAGCTTCGGAGGTCCTTGTTGCTTGGGCAGTTTAATGTTAAGGGCCTCCACATATGTGGGTTTAGTATTGCTATGTGTGGGTGTTGATGGTGTGGGTTTTGAAGGGTTATGAGTTGCTTGAGGTGTAGTGCAGGTGTTGACCTTCTCCACTTGACTGTCTAGCACAATCTGGGCCGAAGAGAGCTTTGCTTCCAGTTTGCCTATGTAAGTGCATCTCTCGCAGGTTGTTGTGTTGGGTGGTAGGAGGAGAGGATTATCTGTGTACATGAGGCAGTTGCGACATTTGCCCAGTATGCCCGGATTCACCAGGTAGACAGGAGAAATCACTGGAAGCTGACCCTTGGACATGCCTGTTTAGGTGCTTTTTTGTAAAGTACAAGAGATGTTTTCCCTTACCTTTGCAAGGTACTTTTGCAGTTATAAGCTGTTTAGTGCCTATGATTAATTTCTCCTTATTGACAAGGAGGGTTGAGTGCTTGTATCATTTTCAGGCTTCCTAGTGCTTTCCAGCAGGTTCTAGAGCAAGTGCTAGTCACAGGTTCAGATTGTCGTGCTACTACTGAGACACCAGCTAATTCTAAGGGAAAATTTGAAGAGCACACTTTCTGGCACCTGGAGTAGTTTAACTGTAGCCCCGCAGTGCTGCACGATGCAAAAAATGTGCAAACATACACGTTTTTAAGCCAGAAAGTTGAAAGGGATAGAAATCAGCCCAAAAAGGCTAATGAAATTACAATTTCAGAGCTGGAAACCAATCCTCTAGTGTTAGGCAGGCAGGACAATGCTCACCACTCCCACTGGCAAGCAGTAGGACTTCCCTCCACCACAGTAAGGTCTGGACATAGCGTTGCCACCCCTCCGTTTTTTTTCCGGAGTGCCCGGAAATCAGTAGGGCACTCCGGTTCTCCGGTTCTTGTAATCGGAGTCCGGAAATAGCGTCAGGCTCGTCAGCGCGTATTAAAAAAAAAAAAAAACATTCCCGTGACCCGTCTTGGACTCTCGTTGATTGGCTGCTTGCTGCAGACGAGGCTCATGCAGCAAGCAGCCAATCAACAAGTAGAGTTAGTAGTAAAAGCCCTGCAAAGCCCGCGAAAATTTAAGAATATAAAGCGGTGCTTCAGCATAAGTTTTTACCTTTTACTTTTGTAGTACAAAGGGTGCTGCTTAAGATCTGAAATTCTTGCTTGGAGCCTTGGACATCGTCTTCAGTGGATTGCCTGCTGCCTGGAAGCCCTGCCTGCCTGGAAGCCCTGCTTGCCTGGAAGCCCTGCCTGCTTGGAAGCCCTGCCTGGAAGCCCTGCCTGCTTGGAAGCCCTGCCTGGAAGCCCTGCCTGCTTGGAAGCCCTGCCTGGAAGCCCTGCCTGCTTGGAAGCCCTGCCTGGAAGCCCTGCCTGCTTGGAAGCCCTGCCTGGAAGCCCTGCCTGCCTGGAAGCCCTGCCTGCTGCCTGGAAGCCCTGCCTGCCTGGAAGCCCTGCTGCCTGGAAGGATTGCCTTAGCCCTGCTGCTTGCCTTGCTTGCTGGAGGAGAAGTGCTGTGGACTGGGTGGTGGTGTGTTCCCCTGCTTGCTGGCCCTTTAGCTGCCTGTTCTGTTCTGCTGCTGAGAGCTTGTTTTAGTAGCCCTGCTGCTGATTTTTCTGGAGGTAAGTGGATTTTTTTTTAATGGATTCTTTGGAATTAAGGTAGATTTTCAAAGATTAGTGTGACAAGGGGAATGAAATATTGCCAGCACAGCTACTAGTGAATTTTTTAAATATTAAATTTATATTAATTCACTAGCTGTGCTGGCAGTATCTCATTCATTGATGGTGACAAGATGTGTGTAACTATCTAGATGTTCAACATGTGGTGATTAACTAGAACAGTTTCTAATCTGGTTTTGGACTTGGTTGCAGTGAATGTATAATGACTTCATGATTTGTATAAGATGCTTGGACTGTAGATCTGTCTTTTTAGTCTGTCATCACCGTGATGTTTACCTTGACCTGTGTTTCTTCCTAGGGTGTCTTTCTAGGGTGTACAGTCTTCGTAGTATAGTGAGGCTTAAATGTAGCTTTTTTGTCTAGTTTGTCATCACAACTGTTTACCTTTTATCTGTGTTTTCTAGGGTATACCGTCTATACCAAAGCTTAGCTCATTTGATGTTACAGTGAATATATGATTACATGATTTGTATAAGATGCTTGGACTGTAGATCTGTCTTTCTAGTCTGTCATCACCGTGATTATGCTGAAGGGTGGAGTAAAGGGGTGTGGCTATTAAAAGGAATGGGTGTGGCTTGATTGTGCATGGGGCGGGGCTTGTTTGTCAGGAAATGGCACAGTAGAAAGGTGGCAACCCTATCTGGACAGCTCTGAACACAGAAAATAAAGTCCTGAGACAAGAAAAGCCTGGGATCTGGACTATACCGGCTAGGAAAGGTGGAAAACGAGTAAACAAGATAATATTTTTTTTGTTAAAACAGGCTAAACAATGCAATAATACAGTAAATAAACACAGAAAATGCTAACACACTTGAGTGTGTAGTCCTAAACAGTAAATGCAACTAAAACTCAACAAAATTAGCAATTCAAAACTTTTTAAATGAAGCAAGGCAAGTGCACAACTGAAAAACGATTTAAGAGGCAGTAATACAGTAGAATAAGTAGCTAGTCTACATATACAGAGAGGCCTATATATACAGAAAAGCAGCTAAAACACACAAACAATTCAGATGCAGTACAACCTAGAGCACTTGAGTTGTAGCAATATTAAGGCAAATACAGTTATAATAAATGCACTAAAATATACTCTATATTTCCAAAATGTTTAAGAAGCACAGTCAGAACACAAGGACATTCAGGCAAGTTTTTATTTTTTTTTTTAAGAAATGGAGAATGGAGTAACAGAAGGCCTTCTCAGATGTTCTCTCTGTATTAGGTAGAATGAGCTAATGACACTAGACTGGGAGGAGTGTCCCAGATCAAATTTACAGTAGGGGCGGGCAACTGCAAAGCCACCAAGTATAACAACAAGACACCAACAGAGAGGGAGGGTGAGGACCAATACTAAAGATATTAGACTACACTTTTTAGACAGTAAACACTGCAGAAATGTTTATGACAGCAGAGAGCCACAAAATGAAAGTTTTTAAACAGATAAAGGAGTAGAGAGACTCTACAGAATGCTTTCAACTGCAAACAAATCAGTTACCCATGCAGATTAGTTAATAGCAATAAAATACAGTAAAAAGTATGCAGCAGGCAATAAAAAGTGCTATATATAAATTGCTAGAAGCAACAATCAGTATAAATAAGCCAAAAAAACAGGATACTTATATATCTCAGATTAGAGTTGTAGTCAACTCCCCTCCTCCACTCTGCTCAGTGTGTATAGACAAAAATCCTCTCAAAGTTAGGGCTTAAATACCAGAAAATACAACCTTAGACAACTTTTTTTTTACAAAAGCACAAAAGAACTAGCCCCCACTAGCCAGCAGCCAATCAGCACAATCCAGCCAAGAAGGTAAAGAAAGGTTTCTGCTAATTCAAGATGGCCTATTCATGGGCTCTGAACAATCACTGCAAGGAAAAACAGGCCCAGAGCCAGAAAATCAGAACTGGGACAATACTAAAGCTATTCTAATTTATATGGACTATAGAAGGAAGCCTACAATTAATATTGATGTGGTAAGCACTTTTCTTAAATAACACTAGGAATTCTAAAAGTGTTATGCTGTTAGCATGAGACAGCAGGGGATGCCTAGTGAATATGGATGCGTCTCTGCAGTTTGCTGTGATAATTAATGTCAAACTGGCAAGGAGTGTGCAGTATCATTGTTTGGAAACAAGGTTGCAGTAATTATGCAAATATGGATGTCATCACAGATGAGATAAGTCTGAAACTCCAACATTTTGTTGTTTTAAGCTTCTAGCATTGATCAGAGCAATGCTGATATTGTCAGATTGGAATTTGCTACGTGGGTATTCTCAAGACTTGAACAATATACACATGTGTTTCATATGGGCATTCTCATTTCTTATTTTGCCCTATATCTAAGCACCCAGCTCTAAAACATATTACCTTTCATTACATTATAATTTTCCTCCATCATCCTGAAAGAATATATATATATATATATATATATATATATATATATATATATATATATATATACAGATATATATATATATATATATATATATATATATATATATATATATATATATGTACACATACAGTATTTGATCAAAGTTTCATAGTCGACCTAACATTAAAGCTTTTGTATGGAGATAACAGTACAGTGGTGAATGGGAAATTTACCTTTTTTTCCCACTGTAGTATGATCTCAGAGTTGGTATATATAATATGCAGGGGTGTGAAATGTAGATTTTTTGTTGTTTGTCTTGTTAGACTTTTCAGAAAGTCGATCATATGGACTTGATTGTATGAAGCTTGATGTTCTGAAAAGTCAATCTTTTAATAAATATGTGTGTGTGTGTGTGTGTGTGTGTGTGTGTGTGTGTGTGTGTGTGTGTGTGTGTGTGTGTGTGTGTGTGTGTGTATGTCTGTGCATGTGCAGCAATCAATACAAATCACTTTTTATGAGCTATGCCATTTAAGTGTAAGTTCTGCCTTAATTGACTGTGCCATTCAATGACTATGGGTCCATACTCTTTTGCACAGCTATATCAACATTTCTAAACTATATTGCTTACATGTACACTTCCCCTATAAAGCTTATAGACATACATAATCAAGGAATGTTTTACTGATTTCCCTACATTGAGCAACCTGTTACATAAAAACTGACAACAAAAAAACTAAATCAGGAGCTTTGCAGGGGAGCAAAATCCTCGGCATTCCCAATGTTTGAGGTTTCCCAACCACACATTCTTCCTTATGTATGTCACCACCGTGGTCTCACAACACTTGTGGTAACTAAATTTAGAGAGAAAATACAAAGCAAATTTATTAAAACACAAGAAAACCTTAAAAATATAAACAATAAACAGTGTCAATGCAACCAAAAACATGATCTACAACACAAGCCAGACCTTGACATCCAAAAAACAGTCCCATTTAAGGTAAACGGTTAAAGTCTAACAGCTAAACCAAAGAAAAACTCAATAAATCATAAAACTGACAAAACTTAATAAATGAAACCACAAAAATAAAAGTGCCTCATTGGAGTGTAGGGAAACCTCCAAACACAATATTTTTCTTCCTCAACATCACACTCCATATTATGTCACCAAAACACAAATTAGGCTGTCATCACATTTTTCTCTGTTTAGCTCAGACACAGCAAAGTACTTTGACATATTAATACAATTTCATCCCAAATAACTTGGCACATTATATTCCCTTTTTAATATTTTCCTGTATAACATGCTTCAGGTGTATTTCTGTGATATTGAGCTTGCCAAGAAAAGAATTACGAGTATTACTTTGCCTGCTGCCACACTCTTTTACATTATCTCCATTTTTGGAGAGTACTGCTGTGGAAATATTTCCACAGATTATTCCTGTTCCATAATAAATATTGCAGATGTTGTGAGGGACCAGCTTTTAAAGTTGGAGATGTTCTCTAAAACAATATGTTAACTATGAAACTAAATGCTATAGTTGCCATATAGAAGAACATAACTGGCTCCACAGTAAGGTCTCCAGATATCTTATGCTATCTATTCACTAGTGCCTGACCCTAGTCCCTAACCTCAGAGACTAATCTTTTCACCTCTGTTTGCAGCTACCTAAAGTACAATAACACAGAAATGGAATCCATCAGACCCTTCTATCATGAATTACTGCATCACTTCAGAAAATGCTCCCTATGACATGAAAATTACTATTCTGCAAGTCAGTGTTTTTAATTCACCAAACATAGGCACCTGGTCAAACTGGAAACTTGTTTCAGAGCCATGTAATATTTCATGTGGTAAATAATATAAAATGATCAAAAAATGTTAAGGGACCATTTCCTTATATTGTTTCGTGACATGAAAGAAAAATGTATTATATATCTTTTAATTTAATCCTCACTCTAAAACCCCTTTCTTGTCTGTTTTTCAGTGAAAACGGAAGACTATTTGCTGTACAGTTATGTTGCTGAACAAAATACTTCAGGATATACTGATTTGTGTGAGTCTAGCCAGCCTGTGGCACAGATGGACAAATCCCTTACTTTGTCCCAGGTGATCCATTTTCAAGTAGTGGCATGTGGACTGGAGAGATCTAGAGGAGGAGGACTGAAGTGAGTGGCCAAGACTGATTTGTTCATCCTGTGTGTTGAGAGGCATCCTAGGCCTGGTACAATAGTAGCATTAAGAGCTGGTGGGATCCTTGCTGTAATTATTAAACCTCTTGGTTGTAAGGCTGCAGATGAACAGAAGCACAAATGCATCTCTTAAAGGCAAGTTATGCATTTGCCAGCCTGCTATGGTGTGGCTAGTATAAGACACACAGCTCAGTTGCAATGTGACTCTGCATCTTCCTCTTCAATCTCCTCACCAGTCCAAGACAGGGGTATGGTTGAGGCTGGGGCTAGATAAAGCAAGTCCAGCAGGCCCAGTGAATTTGGAGAAGAGCTAGCTGATGGACAGCTGCAAGAATGTATAAACAAGAGTTACTGGTTTGTATAAGTCATATTAAATTATATTTTTACTTTCAATCTGCTTTTTTATATATTTTTAATGCATAGGAATAGAAGGCCGAATATTGTATTTTATTTTTTCAAATTCATAATTATTATTTTTTTAATTGAAGTTTATAAATATTCGAAAGGATATAAGTGTCTCCTGTATCGTGATGTCATTTCCTGTAAAAAGGTGTGTTATTACATGGGCAGATTTTATGTTTTGATGAAGTCCTTTGTAATTTATGGTGGACAAAAATCAATCCAATTAACAATTTATTTGAGACTGTCTGTTTTTGTTCATTTTGTAATAAAATGTGTATATTCTATAAAAATGAAAAAGACAGCAAACGATTGAGAATATAAACAATATTTATTATGAACATATATATAAAATTAGAAGTGTTTCAGTTTTGTCGACATTTTGTTTTTTTATAAATGAGAAAATGTCAAAACAACCAAATTTCCATTCAGGAAAAACAGCTCTTATTTATTTATTTGATATTTGTATACCAGGGTATTCCAACTGGGTCTACAGAACCCATTTTCAGCAGAGGCCTTGGGAAAAAAGCTCCACATACAATGCAATACAAATACATTATAGTTCAAAAGCAATACAAGTGACATGAGGAATACTATACAAAAATAAAGTATATGTTAAACATGTTTCAAAATAAAGTTAAATACTGGACCATTAAACATTTATTCATATAGGTTCATAGGTTCATAGGTAGGTACTAGGCTATTGGCCCTAGGGCCTATACAAGCCTAGCCAAAAATGTACCCTGGCTTTCGCTACCCAAGAAAATTATTTTCCTGTGCCCCTGTCAAGCAGAACCACAGAACTGATCCCCGGGGTGAATTTCCTATTACCCATCCAATCATCAAGATTTTTCTTGAAGAGTGCTAATGAGGAGCTCTGTTTGACATAGATAGGTAGTCTGTTCCAGAGTATTGGAAGTCTCTGGGACAGGAATCTATCCCTCTAGCATGTTCTGTTTATTGTGGTGACAAGGTTTAGGTCCCTAGAGCATGTAGTTCAGAGGGATTGGGATTTCTTTAAGTGGAGCATGTCCAACAGCTCTGGGTTTGACATAGCTTTGTATGTTAGGCAGAGATCGCCTATGAGTAGGCGATATGCGACGGAGTAAAGCTGGAGTTTTTTTAGACAGTCTGCGTAAGGCATCTGTTTGAGGCCAGTAATCCTCTTTGTGAGGTATTTTTGCGGCCTTTCCAGTTGTTGTAGATGTCTTGTGAGGTATATACCAAAAGGGGCATTGTACTCTATAATGGGTCTAATGAGTGATAAGTAGAGGGGAACAATGACCTCTTTTTTTCTGGATGAGAAACCTTTTGTGATGAGGTGTGCCACGTAGAAGGATTTCTTGACCACTTTGGTGATGTGATTATCAAAGGAGAGACTACTGTCCACCTGTGTCCCAAGGTCTCTTATCACACTTTCGGTGTTAAGTAGACTACCACCTATGTGGTAGTTCATGGGTACTTTAGAGAAGTAGATACCAAACAGGACAGGACCCAGGACTGAACCCTGTGGTACTCCACTTGTCACTGGTCTGAAGTCTGATTTGGAGTCTGCTACTTTCACAGTGTGGGTTCTTTCAGTAAGCCAGTTGGCAACCCATCTTGTGACATAGGATTTATACCTAGTTTAGTGAGTTTATCTATAATTCCAGAGTGGGGGATGGTGTTGAATGCCTTGGCGAGATCTAGATAGGCTGTGTGAACCACCTTCCCCTTATCTATGGCTTTGGTGACTACTTCAAAGAAGTCTATCAGGTTTAGGAGACATGATCTGCCTTTTACAAACCCAAACTGTGTGGGGTCCAGGGTCTAGAGATCTCCAATGTCTTTGTTTATGAGTTCCATGGCCTTGCAGATGAGGCTCATCAGGCTAATGGGGCACTAGTTCCCAGGGTCTGTTGTGGCCCCCCCTTTGTGGAGTGGGATAACTGTCACAGTGCGCCATTCAATGGGCACAAAGCATGAGAGATATAACATTTATCATTCCACAATACCTTCATGAGATATGATATACTTGTCAGATAATCCTTCAATATCATATAACTACAAAAATGTGTTCATGTTCAGTTTTTATCATCTTATCACATCTACAACATCAATCATCTGTTTTAAACATTTTCTTAATGGCAACATTATATCTCATCAAAGGTAGTTTTGGTGAATGGAGAGAAATAAAAAGCAGTTTTCAAAAACCATTTTAGTCGACAGTGTAGATTCTCCCTGTTACCTGTACTGTGTGACCTTGGAGTTGGTATATATAATTCTGGGGGTGCAGGGGTGTTCACCCTATTGATAGTATTGATTTCCTTAAGTAGAATTACTTGAGAGATGAAATCTAAGATTGAAGAAAAGTTATCTTTTTTTTTTTATAGGTTATCTCTTTTATTTATAAAGATGTTATTTTATATTGTATGTCAAAATCCAGGAATCAGATTAAATGTATTAATAATTTTATCTGAAGACATTATTTTGTGAGTCTTTTAAATCATTTGACTAATAAATCAATACACCTTTTAAAACTAACTTTTGTATACATTTGTTATATCAAGAAAATGAGAAGTAAAGGCTGTTGGAAAATTATATTCAATCAGTATTTAATTTACATATTTACACATATATATTTTCTAAACATCTTTATAGCAGTATTTGTATATGAGGATTGTTTTAATATTTATTGTTTTATCACACAAATATATTTTGAAAAGCCGCGTTAACTTAATTCATAACATTCTGATGGTACATGTGGTTTATGTTTAAAAATGTATTCATGCAATAATTATGGTAGACTAGATCCATGCAAAGTAGAATTGTTTTAAAGACTGAAAGCATTAAATAAGATTCAGCATATGGAAATCCTATGCCACCATTCACCTAGGATCTAATATAACATTTTATGGCATACTTGGTTTATCTGGATACCATAAAACTATTACTATTTTTCTTTGCGTGAACTTATCTAGTAATAACAAGAAACCCTGAATAATATAAAGTAACTTTGAAAAAATAAGCATTTTAACAAATTAATTATAACCTAGCTTCAAAAGAGAAAAAAAATGTTGATTCCATTTTAACAGTATTATATGTTTTTATTAAATGCTCATTATTAATCTTTATAATATTTTAAACTATTAAAATGAAGATATCTAAATTCTTAATTTTTCTTAATAATATTACTATTCTGATTTAAGTTATCTATCTTTATATCAATATTGTTTGCATAGTTATGATTTTGCAATATAAATGTATATGTATATATATATATATATATATATATATATATATATATATATATATATTTTTTTTTTTTTTTTTTTTCCCCCATTGGGGTTGAATTTTAAGCATTTTTTTTAATTCTTCAATGGATTCCATTAGTGAATCTAAGTTATTATTTATGAATTTATATCATCTATATGTTATTTGCAAAGAAGTGTATCTTTATCTGACTTACTGGTGACAGTTATACCATTTGCAAAAGGTTCAATTATTAAGTAAAATGGGACATTCCCACTCAGTACTTTTTTTCACATTTATACCATGTGATAGAAATGGACCTTTCTAGCATATGATCTAGAACCTACCTAGGTTTCAAATAATTGAATGCGTTTATCAGGGACTCAAATGCTTTAAGTACCTTAAATGAAAGTATTCATTGTATTGAGTAAAATGCTTTCTGCAAGCCTAGGCTTTAGCCTAGATTTTATTAACATCAGTCTAAGAAATTAAAGTGATTATTCTTTTTATAATATTTTGTGCATGTTCCTTGGTAATAAATCCTGCTCGATCATTATTTATAACTTTTATGCACATAAGTTCAGTCTCTCAGAAAATACTGACATATATTTAGTAAACTACATTTGACATAACAGATTGGCCTGTGTGAATTATCCTTTTTAATATGGGTGCAGTAATAGCATATCTCTATGAAGATAGAATTATATTTTGATTACATGTTAAGTTAATCAATTTCTGAATATTGCAATAGTATGTGTAGATATTTTATACATTTCAAGAAAGAGACCATCTAATCAAGGATCTTGTTTACTGTTAACATTTAAATGTGTTCTTTAATTTCTATAATTGTTATAGAGCCCATTAGAGTTTTATATATCCCTCTGTAAGTTTATTTGATGCATTTTCTTTTAAATGTTTTATAAACTTGTGGAGAATTTACAGTGATTTTCTTCAATATTTATATTTTCATAACATTTTTGAAAATTTAAGGGTATGTCTCTTGTGTTTTATGATTTTTATTGTCATGTTTAGAAATGACAATACTTTTAATTTCATCAGTTTTATTATTTTTTCTGTTGGCTAACCTATGCAGCTCCTTGTGGCTGGCTGCATATGATTATAATTTCTTTTTTCCTAAGACTATTACAACTTCAAAAGTTATTGTATCCTGATATTTTATGTTAATTCTTTAATTTGGTTAATATTAGTGAAGGCCCACTTTTCTATTCTTTTTAACATCCATAAATTTACTTTGTATTTTATTCCCTTCTTCTTCTTCTTCTTCTTCTTCTTCTTCTTCTTCTTCTCATTTCAACCTTATTTTCTTGTACCACTTTTTGATTTTCCCATACAAAGTTTCATATAATGTTACTTTTCTTTATTGCTTAAAGAGCATATGAAGTATTCTAATTCCTCATCAAACCAAAGATTAAAGTATTTCAATCTAGTTCTATATGCTAACATTTTCTAGAAGGAGGGCACTACATTAAAATTGAAACATACTAACTACTATAGCATTGCAAACCAATAATGAGCATAGCAATATGTCAACTTTTTTCCTGCTTTAACTCTATTACATTTCTGGATGTAAAGATTATGTATTACTATTATTGTAGCAAAAACAAAGTATGAGTACACAATAGAATATCCTGACCAGCTAAAAGTATAAGACCCTTTAGATTTAAGGCTTCAGACCATTGTTTTAATTTTTGTTTTGCTGAAGCAGGGATTCTTGGTTATCTTTGGGTGGTTATGTCTTTGTTAATTAATATACAGTTGAAGTAACCTCACACTTTTAAAGTCCACATTTCATTATTGTTGCTATTGTTTCTAAAATATCTTTAGCCATCTTAGCATCAGTACCAGTGATCCAATGTATGATAGCTAATAGAAGATGTTTCCTTTGATATTTAAACATTACCAAATATGTCATCCCTCACTTATCTGAATACAAGTCAGCAATTTAGTTATCAAATTCCTCTTTCTCCAAAAAGTAGCTGTTATTCTTTTTTATCAAAAGAAGACTTTATTAATATCTCTGTGTTTCTAGTTTTTTAATGCCATTGATTTTAAAGATAAAGACCTATGGTTGTTTTGTCTTTTTTTCCAAAAAGATCTATGGTTGTTTTGGGTTTTTTTCCCCATTATTTATACAGAAACTCTTGATATATATATATATATATATATATATATATATATATATATATATATATATTATATTATATTATATTGTATTATATTATATTCCATTATGTTATACTCTGAGCGATATATATTGAACTTCTGAATTTATATTAGATACTTTCTTTGATCCAGTTTGTAATTTGAAATTTAATCTAGTGGTTAATATGTAGGTATAATTTTTAACTAAAAAACTCATAATATATGTTGTAAAATTTGACTCCATCTTATAGCCCTTTTCTCTTCCATGAAAAGTAAATGTACCAGTCTTGAATAAACTGACTAATAAGACTCTCCCTTTATAAGCTTCTGATGGTTATTTTCATGTCTAAACAAGCTTTAGCAGTGATGAATAAATTAATCAGAAGAACTGGCAAGTTGATTACAACTGCATCTGGTTTAACATAAATAAAAAAATCAGTTATTAATATGAATATAAACTATTTCTGACAGCTATTATATAAATAAATAAAACACTTGAATCACACTTTTTCTTTTTCTTTTCCTTTTTTGTTTCCTTTTTCTTCCTTAAAAACATTATTAAGTCAGTTTCAAACATCTGTATTAATAATCCAACAATTCAAAGCTAATATGAGATACCTAACATTGTATGTGTTGAATAAGGGTCCACCATTTTATGGACTTGATCCAAATGTCTTTAACTTTGTCTCAATTTCTTATGCTTGTCTTACTTATTAATGGGTACCAACCACAATGTTTGCTGTGATATTGTGTTTACAATATTAGCGCACATAGAGTCTTCTAATCCATTAAAGCTTTATAATCATTCATTTCTTTTAGTTTTCTCACATGCCTTTAACCCTTCTTTCTAGCTCATCAAATCTCTAGCTACTTTATAAACTTATATTTTTATAGTACTGGGCTATAGTAGGATTTGGTAGTCTATAAACAGAGTTTTGCACTACGTTGCAGTGTGATGTTTTGATCATACACCGTGCCTGTTAAGGCTGTCAATATCTTCCTGGAACTAGATAACCTTAGTTTTAAACTAGATGTATGGTAACTTGCTTGGAGCATTTCTGCTGTATTAAATCCACTCTAATTCCTACTGAGATGCAAAATAAAAACACTTAAGCTTTACATGTAATGCTACAAAACTGATGTCAACATCTGTAAACACCAATGTTGATACTTATCCTGTGTCTTTGTTATTAGTACTCACATATGTTATTGACAGCAGTCTAATAAGCATAAATACATATAGTAATGCAATTTACCATTCAGAATCATTTCTGTATGTCTTGCCATTCAGAATCATTCCTGCATGTCAACCTCTTTATGCGTCTTATGCTAATAAGTACATGTATATGCATGCAATCAATTTCACATAGTTCCTGTAATGAAAAACATTGCACTGTTTTAATCCCTACACGTATGTATCTGATTTAGTATATTAAATCATATTTTGCCAACCATTCAGCGCTAAATATATGCATATTATTAGTTCTGAAGTTTACTGTGTTGTTATAGGAAGTAACACCATTGTGTAATTTGCACAGAGCATACTTAAGAATGTACAATGTTGGCATTAATAATGCAAATTTTTAAGCCATTATATATTTGTTTTACAAACATCATTTACTTATATATCAAATATTCTTCTTTATTTTAACAGTAGTTGATGTGTTACCTGCTTGTGTTTAACAAATCTACATGACTTACAACAGCAATTAAATTTTCCAGTGTATAATTTTATTTTAACATGTTATTACATTACCTACTGGAAATAATATTATTTATTTCAATACTTTAAGCAACAAGAATTAATAATTGCCTAAACAGTTATATTTAAAAAAAGTGTCACTTCCTGCCTTTCCTATCTGCTCCTTCATCAGTATTGATTTATCAGAGTTCACTGTAAGATGTAACAACATGGTAGTTACATTTTAATGTATGACAATAAGAAGAATGCTTATATTTATCTTCTACACTTCATATACTCACTGACTATGCATTGTGTTCAGATCACAATTGCTTCCTTCTGTACTGATAAAAAGTATACAATGTTGAGTTTTTGTCATTTTGTTCAACCTGTGTTTGCTGTTTTCATAAATAATCATTCTACCACTGTGTCAGAGATTTGAACAAAGGATACCTCTCGTCCTACCAGAACAAATATCCTGAATTAAGCAAAACACAGGTGCAGATTTTAAACACTGTTGCCATATAGCTAGAGAACTGCTATTTTATCTGGCATTGCTTTATTACATTTTCTGAATGATATAATACTCTAAACCCAAAAGTCCATTACCAGTTACTAACCACAAGTCTAACATGAAGTATATATTCATAAATGTCAGTCATTGTAAAGGAATCTTCATCTTCGACTTGTTTCCTTCCTCCTTACTTTTCTTCCCCAAGTCCAAACGATTAGCATGCAATGACATGCAGATAAATAAACATATTTTAATATGAAAGATTTTTTAATCCATTAAAGCTACTACAGATCAAGTAATTTAAAAGGAACATAATTCTAACTTGTCATCAATATGCGGAATGTTTTGATGTGCAAATCCACAAGATTTCTAATATATTATTGGCTGTACTCCATATTTATCTTGCATGGGCAGTAACTTGAACTTTGTAATAAACTGTTAATTTATCTGGTGTCATGGACAAGGTGGGAAACCCTGTCAGTTGTTCACATATTTTATCTGACAAATTTCATGGTTAAACTGTTAAGAAACATCTGCTAAGCACAAGTGAATAAACATAGATTGAAAAAATATATATGAGCAAGCATTTTGTTGCATATTATGTCTAAATAGTAAAGTAATATTTTCCTGTACTTATATCTTTTTGGAAGAGAAGACAAATAGGAATGCATTGTGGTTATTTCCCAGAAAATCAAGTTGTGCACTGATTCATAAGTAGCATGTGATGCATGTATTTAAACTAATATCAGAAGCAAAACCTGAATGCAATATATTTTTGAAAGGCTGGAATAAGGTTTTAACTAAAATGCTTCCACCAAACACAATTATATATATTAAATTAAGAAATTAAGGATGGCATTAGGTATAAGTGTCATTTCAATTTTTTTCTTTTTTCTATGCTTATACATTGTCTCACAAGTTATATGCTTAATTTACCATTTGCACATCTTGTATAGATATAAAAAGGGTTGATATAAAGAATCAGTCATCTGGTGCATTTGTATTTCCTTTTGACTGATTTTTTCATGTTTCTCCAATTTTTTCCTCTCTGCTTTCCTCATCAAGGGCAATGTGTTCCACTCCATCTCCTCTACTTCACTGAAAATGTTACTTGATTTCACATATGTAGTGCGTCTTAGTAGAGTCAAACATTTTATTTCCTTCTGGTAGAAAAATTCTTATAATAGACAGAAGGATGTGTATCTTTAAGCTTCTTTTTGCATCTCTTTAAGAAAAGTAGAAATGTTTTTTTCTACAATGTTTATAGAATAGTCATTGTCAAACCTTATGTAGTTTTTTTTCCATATTTTGCATGTGGTCTTGACCCAGCATTTCTTTGAACAAGTTCCTTATCAAGATGTGAAATAAATTTTACAAAACATGGACCTGGGTGTAGCATTTTCAGAGACTGAAGATTTTACTATTGATCTGTTTGCTCTCTCAATCTCTAAAGAAAATCCTGCCAGTAAATCTGATATTTTTGGCAACACAGTTCCTAGGATTCAGTAATGCCTACACTAAGTGTACACTAAGTGTACAATCATTCTGACTGAACAGATAACAGAGAAACTCACACCTTCTTCCTCCTAATTTTAGTTTTCCTACTAATATTCTTGCAGCTTTGAATATTGACAGGGATTCAAAAGGGTTAGCACAAAGTATAGATTGCATGTACACTTAGGGGGGAATTTAATAAAGCCTACAAGGTCATTTTAACCATGTAGACATTATGCTGCACTGCTTATATGAAAATAAGCAAGTTTTAGATTTAGTAAACACTGCTAGCTGGCGTGCTTGTACGCACCAACATGGGAAGTTCCGTGGCATGAAAATCACCTCATAAGCAGGTGAATCTCATGCAAATGAGGCAGGTAGAGTGATCCAGCAAGTAGATAGGCAGTTCTGCAGACCCTGTGTCAGTGTCCATACTGTACACGGAAAAATTCCAGGTACAGGAATATAGACAGACAAAAGCGGCTGTAAAAATGTAGATAGATGGACAGAAATGGCATACCACATACAGATATGAGTAAACTATTCTCTGTGTATCTGAAAAATTAAAGGAAATAAATTAAATTTATATTTTTTAATAATCTGGGCACATTTGCATGGCTCACCACAGCATGCAAACATACTTTATAAAAAAAAAAAAAAAAAAATAGAAAAAAACAAAATTAATATTATACGGCAGAAATGTATTACAGGACCCTCTGTGGAGTATCTGCAATGGAGCATTGGTGCTGTTGCTAATGTGGTAGAGCTTTGAAGTGTGTAGTTTTCAGGCTGTTAGCACTGTTCCCTATGCAAATGAGGTGGAGTTACTGAATAGCATAAAGGGGTAATCATGTCCGCATATACCCCCGTGTAGGCAGAGAACAATGTTGGTGTTTACAGAGAAGGTAGTAATCATGGGAGGGTGTGTCCACTAATTTCTAGGCTTATTTCAGCTTAGCTGGGCCTGCTTATGTGGTGTGCCACCATGCTGAGTGTGCCCTTTCAGGGGTGTGTGTGCACTAACCTTGAAGCTTTATTTAGGTTAGGAGAGTGTATTTCCACATGTTTGCATGGTGCAGCACCATGCTGAGTGCGGAAATCTGGGGGGGGGGTGAGTACTAAGTGCTAACCTTTGTTTACTTATAGGGTGTGCATTTGAGTAGCTCACCGCTGTGCTGAATGTATCTAAAAGACAATGGCATACTAATTAGTTTTGACCCCTATTTAACTTAAACTAGGACCATTAAATGATGTTAATGATATACTAAGCAAGTGGAATGCATCACAGATAGCCAATCACACAGTCAGCACATACAGCAGAGCACTATAAAGTATGCATACACCCTACAATCTGATTTTTTCTTCATACTTTGCACAATTGGAGTACAGACTTGGGAATGTTAACTGACAGAATGCTAGTGGCTGCTGCAGGTCTGCCACATCTGTATGTGCTAGATGCTGAAGTCAGTGCTGCTGCTGGTGGTGACAGTAGGCCTAGACAGAGAAGGAGAAGAGTTCAACCCCAGGGTAATCTACCAGGAGCTACATGAACTGCAGATTGTAGAGCACTACAGGGTGGGCAGGGACATACTACAAGAACTCACTCAGTTCTGCCGCCCTCAACGCAGACTGAGAGCCTACAGAAGGGAACCTATCCCAGTGGAAAAAAAAGGTATGTGTACCTCTTAGGATACAGGTACCTTCCAAAGACCATCTGGGGACATGATGGGGGTCTCAAGGCATCAACATGCAGGGTACTCCACCAGTTACTGGATGCCATGCTACTACATGCCAGTGAGCACATTTCATTTCCCTGAGATGAGCGACAGCAATATACAACACTCCTGCCATGTAGCACACAACCCTGAGGTACTGGGTGTGATACATTGCACTCATGTACACATCAAGTCACCACCCTGTGAGGAGGGTGGAATCTAAGTCAACTGCAAGGGGTCCATCAACTGCCATGTCATGTGCAATGCCCAGGGCATTATCATGAATGTGTGTGCTGGCAGCCCTGGGAATTATCATAGCTCCCATATCTGGCATGCATCACAGCTGTACCAGATGTTTTCTAGGGGGGACATCCCACATGGCCATTTACTGTTGGATGCTGGCTATGCACTGGAACCATGGATGATGACACCCATCTGAAATGCACACACACCCACAGAAGAATGTTATAATGAGGCACACTCACAAACTAGAAACATCATAGCGCATGTGTATGGGCTTCTGAAGTCATGGTTCTGGTGCCTCAATATATCTGGTGGAGCCCTGCAGTACACACCAGCCATATGTGTACAGATATTCACAGTATGTGCCGTGCTACACAAAGTAATCTTGTAGAAACAGTTGCAGCAGGATCATCAAAGGGAAGGGATACAAGCCCTCTACCAGTGCCTAAGTCACCACAGTCACATTCACAGGAGGACTGGTGGAGGAACCCCCTGATGATGTCCCTGTAGGCAGAAACAGTATGCCCTGGCTTTGGCTAAGAGACAACGCATAGCACATTCACTGACAACCTAGGGCCCGAGGGACTAACACCTTACTCCTACTCACATACATGTAGTAAAATTGTTGATGCCAGGCAACCCACACAATCTGTATCTATCCATGTAGTGGCTGTGTACTGCTTGTATCACACAGAGTCAGCCCTGAAATACAGTTCTGTCAACTGCTGCATTTGCAAGGTAAGTCTGTAACCTACATACTACTTGTCAGGATTAATATAATATGGTATCATATAAATGGATCTGCTGCATTTATGCAAGGAAATATAGTGGGCTATTTGGACAGCTGTAACATCCACATGGGACTACAAATACCCAGTCCAATAGTAAGTTTCTCCTAATAATCATTAAGCCTCATGGTTGGAATACTCACTATATCAGTCAAGGGAAATGTTAACCAGTGGGGTCACATGATATTGGGATTACTGTTTATCCCAGAAGATCATGTGCTATTGTTCCCCCCATCCCCGACACAGCAGTGTTCTCATATAACTGCTTTAACAGTAAATCAGCAATGGTATATCAACAGACCAGGCAATCACACAGTACTCTAACACACATTGTATGCCCCATGTAAAGCAGACATATCAATGTGCATATTTATGCTGTTGAATGTGTGACAAATTACTCTTCTCTATCTAGCAGCATGTGTGGCTCAGTGGATTAGAGAAGTTATCATGGGTGATGGTGTTGGTGGTCCTAATCAGGAAGTATTGACATCTTTTGCATGTGATCTATTATTATGTCAGTGTTTTTACATACTGTCATTCTGTGTGTGGTATAACATTATGTCACGTATTAAGTACAGCAGACAGCAAGGGAATGCCGTGGACATTTTGAGACAGGCACAGATATCAGTGTCTATAACATACCTCTCAACATATAAGTGCAAGAAATCTGGACAGAGCCCAATAAAATGGGGAGACAAAGGCCCACAAATATGGGAATATTTTATATACTGCTCTCATAAACCTAAGAAGTTGCTAGAATAACAAGGTTTGTTTCAACAGACATTTTTCTGAAGGATTTCAAGTCATAAACTCAAATGTGTGGCATTATTTAGTGAATTCAATCCTCAATTCATACAAGTGACTTGCCAGAATTCCACAAATTTTATGAGGAACAGACCAAAATTATGAGCCAAAACTTTGGACATTCTGCAAAACAATTGAGAGGTCCGATCTGTAACATACAAAATCCCAGACTGGAGTACAGGTAGGTGTGACCTGGAGTCACTTTATAGTACTGATAGTCACACTGGGCATGTCCGCTTAGTTAAAATGAGCACAATTTTGTCATCAGAGTTACCTGTTATGTATACATATGTCTATACATACAGACATATATGTATACATATCCATCTGCAACTATAACTCTCTCTTACATACATAGTATATCTATCACTATGTAGTGTCAAATAGATATATACCAATATACATATATATATATATATATATATATATATATATATATATATATATATATATATATATTTCACCATGATACGTAGAACCTCCCCTTATATCTACATGACACATATACATATCATACACACAGCTACATTTATATATACATTCTGTTAATTGCATAAATAAGTGTGTGGATGTCTGTATTGCCATACACACCCTAATAATGGTGAGCAAATTTTCAGTATCACACATCCATACTGTTGCTCAAAGGATCCAAACTAAGGGAGCAACAGCACATAATCCACTTACCTACAGACCCCTTGAGCCTGCTGGATCACCACATAGAGAGATGCAGATAAGCAGGTGGTGTAATGTATAATGTTGTCAACACATGCATGGACAGGGCACATAGTTCCTGCCCACAGGTTTGCCTATCTAACTGCAAGCAGCCGCATATGGCCATACTGGCAACTGTATACACATAGCTAGGATAATAACAGTTATCCCACTGCTAGGATACTAGATGCAGATAACAGTATGAAGCAATATCACTCTGAAGGCCAGAGATGCTGTTCAACACAATCCAAATTTCTGTAATGCACAAGTACTGTGTTTGCAATCACATCTACAGCAAACTCAACCTGTGGCAAGTGCGATAAATTCTGTGATCTATAATGAATAAAACTAGATAGGTAGGGGCTCCAATCTCACTCCAGGCTACTTGGTGTGTGTGTGTGTGTGTGTGTGTGTGTGTGTGTGTGTGTGTGTGTGTGTGTGTGTGTGTGTGTGTCCCTGCAGAACAACTGACATGATTTCATGGGCTATTCACCTGCAATGGTTATGAACTTTTCGGCCCTGGAACTTGTTGCTGCCCGCCAAACTGCCCTCTTCTACAAGTCCTGATAATGCCATCCTCCTTAAGACTACCAGCTGACAGTGTAGTAACAGATGTAAGCTATGGCACGTACAATGAATACTGTGATCTATAGTGTCTAACACTAGATAGGTAGGGGGTTCTAATCTCACTCTAGGCTACTTGGTGCATGTATATATCCAGATGGTATAACTATGGTCCCCTTGGTAACCTAGAAATAGATAGAGTTTTGCAATATTTTATTTGTAGCATGTAATGTGGCCCCCAATGGACTGACCACAACAAGGCCTGTTGATGTCATCAAACATAATATGCCCTAAACTGATAGTACTAGCAGGCATGGGGTGTGTTGCAGGCATCATGTACCTTGATCTGTAGTGTGTAGCATGACATAGGTAAGTGTTCTCATCTACATTCAGCTATCTTGCACTATGTATGTGCCTTGGCATGTCCTGTGTGCAGTGATTGGAAGAGGTGCTAGTCTCAATATAGCTGTATTTGTGTATGAGCCTGTTAGAGCATTTTACATCATGTTATGGAACCATAGGACATTTGAACTTCACTAGCATAATTGCCATATAGCCCTCACAATCATAGACATCTTTATACCCATAGTTACATGATCAGCACATATTGCCCCATTCCAAGAGAGGCACAGGCAGATGCCATATGTTGAGTTGATGGTCACCCAGCCAATGATACAGATGGCATGTGGTGAGGTGCACTGAGGTGCTCTGTGTGGCCTTTAGGCAGAGCTCTGTTTCAAGGGTGTGTGTAAGTCTGCTACACAAATCTTTCCTACAAGTATGTAGTACTAACTTCACAAACAAGGTTAATGTCCTTACAGTGAGTTATCCATCTACTATGCCTCCTACAGATAGGCAGAATATGCAATCAAGCAGGGTCACACATTGCCCATATTTAAGGCACAGATCACCTCTGAGTAGTCTATATGCCACGGGTGACAATGACACTCATTGCAGACAATCCCCATTGAACACATACTGAAGATGTGAAGTGTCCTTGTGAAGGACCATACTGTTGTGTGCAATTGCCAGTGCTGCTTGGAAAGGTGCATCACCAAATGGCCATTGCACCAAATATTGGCAAGCTGAGGGAAGAGTACTTGGAGGTTATGACTATGTCACTTAGAGAGGAATGCAGCTTCAGCTATGCCATATGATTCCTACCATACCACTGTAGAGACATGGAAATCTGAGGCAAATTAGGTATAAACCTGTGTGGCCAGGTCTGTGTGCGCAGTTCATTTACCCTTGAGTATGTACATCACATGTTGCAACTGATGTGCTACTTACCAGGTACATAGGTCTAACTGATGGAAATTATATTACATATATATTTGCATGGTGTTTATGGCCATTAGAATGTCAACAGGCATGTGTTCACAATACCCTCTTGCAGGATAGTGACATACTACAGAGAGTCTAGGAGTGCTCACAATTTGCAGGCATATGCCAGCATTTTTAGCCACAGTCAATCAGTAGTTGCATGTATTGCGGCTGAATGGATTCCAGGCAGTAGAGGACCCAAGACTGCACCCTGTTGAGAACTGTTGTTTACAGATCAGCTATTGGAAGTAGATGTCCCTATGTTGTGCATGTGTGCCAGCAATGGACCACTTAGTGACCCCTACAATGACAGTATTGTGGATGACTAAGGGGGTGCTTTGTAAATGTTGCCTGAGCAGGGGATATAGTCAGACAGCTTGGCTCAGTCAAGGGGGTTGTATGCCCTAATGTGCCCTCACCCAGGTCCATGGTGACTTCCTCAGAAATGTCCACCACATGTAACAGTCATGCTCCCCCTGTCACACATCCAAACTGTGTGCAGTCAACTGTGTGTAGAACACGTATATGTGTGCTAATCAGCTCCATGATGATTGCCCTATGGGCATACAGATATGGATACTCAGACGAAGAGGTTTATAGTTATGTTGGTCAGTGGATGCACCACCTCTGTGCAAGGGTATAACAGTTGCTGTTGTCCACTCAGATGGTGTGCAGCCAGTAGTGTCAATATGATTGCAAGGGTTTCCCAATGGTGTTATCATCCTTGTCAGATCACATGTGGGATGCAGCTTGGAATGTTAGCATGTGGAATAGATGCTGTGTATCTTCCAATGAGAGTCCAGTTATGAACTGCTCTGTAAATATGGACATTATGGGACAGGTTGTAGGAATGTCATGTGCCACATGTGGTAGGAACAAAGGAGTGTAGTTGACACAAATGGTGTGGGTGTACAGTGTAGGTATGAATACAGACCCATCATATGTGGCATCATGATGTATGAGGTCACCAAAACTCTGGGCCTATCCTTTGAGGACACACATGTAACTACACTGTGCATTGTGGTTCTGCTTTGTGTGGGTGGCTACTTTTGTCACTTACTGTGTCTACACAACATCACAACAACACTATGTGCTTCTTTTAGATGAGGAGGTAGTGCCTCCTTGTTAGGGGGGCTCCCTCACCCCAGCTGTCACACAGCACTGTGCACCTGTTATTGTACAGCCTGGTAATGGCAGCTGTCCACCAGTCAGGTTTGCTGAGCCATGATGAGCCTGTGTCCCTCTTGTCATGTACAGCCAAGCACATGTAGTTGCAATGCTGCAGACATAATGCATGGGTGTAGAGTTTTGCATACTTACCTGTCTCATCTGAAGGGGGAGGTGCAGTCATGCTATCATGATATGTCAACCATCCCACAGAAGGTAATAAATGGTTGTCTTGACATATATGTCTGCATTGTCTGCAAGGGGGTTACATGCCGGTAGTTCTAAGGGGACTGATCTGTGGCTAGATCCCACCAGGGGGACCTCACATTGGGGGGCTGTACTGGTCACCTATATTAGGTTCATAGGCTCATACTAGGCTATCTGCCCTGAGGCAATTATAAGCCTAGCCCAATTCTGTATGGCTTACGCCACCCCTTGATTTGAGTATACTGTGCCCTTTTTAAGGTTTAGTTTACTGTGCCACTGTCTAATAGTGACACGGGAGTAATCCCTGGGACAAACCTACGATCCCCCATCCACCTATCGAGATTCTTCTTGAAGAGATTCAGTGAAGTGCTCTGCCTCACATGAACTGGAATTCTACTCCAGAGCGAAGGGAGCCTCTGGGTTATGAACCTGTCCCTCCAGCAAGTTCTATTTATTTCTGTGCTGAGGTTCAAGTCCCTCGAGCGTGTGGCTCTAAGGGATTTAGATTTACTGAGGTGGAGCATGTCCATTAATTCTGGATTTGACATATCTTTGTATGTCAGGCATAGATCGCCTCGAAGTAGGCGGTATGCAACTGAGTAGAGCTGGAATTTTTTTAACCGAGCAGCATATGGCATCTGTTTGAGACCCTTGATCCTCTTGGTGAGATACTTTTGGGGTCTTTCTAATTGCTGCAGGTGTCGGGTAAGGTACATCCCAAAAGGGGCATTGTATTCTATGATGGGCCTGATGAGGGATGAATAAAGGGGCACGATTACCTCTCTTGATCTAGATGTGAAACCCTTCGTGATGAGGTGAGCTATGTAGAAGGTCTTTCTAACCACTTTGGCGATGTGGTTTTCAAAGGAGAGATTGCTATCAACTTGGGTCCCCAGGTCCCTAATAACTTTCTCTGTACTTAATGGGTTTCCACCTATGTGGTAATTTGTGGGCACATTGTTTTTGCCAAAGGGTATGACTATACATTTTTTGGCATTTAGCTTTAAACTATGGTGCTGGCACCAGTTATCTGTCTCTGTGTGACCTTTTTGAAGGATGTTTGTGTCAGCTGGAGAGTTGATTATGGCACCCAATTTGCAGTCGTCTGCGAACTTGGTGAGCCATAGTCCTCCCACGTTTGCCTGTACCTCGGAAAAGTATATACCGAACAAGAGTGGTCCCAGGACAGAACCCTGTGGGACGCCACTTGTGACCGGTTTCGAGTCTGACATGGCTCCAGCAACTCTCACTCTGTGGGTTCTGTCTTTGAGCCAGTTTGCGACCCATCATGGTGACATAGGTGTTTATATTTAAGCTGGATAGCTTATCTATGATGCCCGAGTAGGGTATTGTGTCAAATGCCTTTGCAAGGTCCAGATAGGCTGTGTGGACTACCTTCCCTTCATCTATGGCTTTGGTGACTGTTTAGAAGAAGTCAACCAGGTTCAAAAGGCAGGATCTGCCCTTGACAAAGCCGAACTGGATAGGATCTAGTGTCTGTAGGTCCCCAATGTCTTTGTTTATGAGCTCCATGATGATCCTCTCCATAGCCTTGCAGACTGAGCTAGTCAGGCTTATGGGGCGATAGTTTCCAGGGTCCGTAGAGGCTCCACCTTTGTGGAGTGGGACCACTGTTGCTGTACGCCATTCTGTGGGCACATATCCTGTAGTGAGGCTGAGATTGTATAGCTGTTTTATTTGAGGGATTAGTTCCTCCTGGAGTTCATGTAGTACGCAACCTGGGATGCCATCTGGTCCCATGGAAGCAGTGTTTTTTGCTTTGGAGAGGGCAGCCTTCACCTGAGCATCAGAGATGTTTGGGAGGCAGCCCTCTGCTGGGATAGATACTTGCTCTTTTGGGGGGGGGGTGGAGAAGTTTGCACTGAACCTGTCTGCCAGGATATTGGTGATGTCTCTGGGTTCAGTGTATTTTTTGTCATTTAGAATCAACTCAGAACAAGTCTGGGAGTTGCATCCAAGGTTTCTAACATAACTGAAAAAAGCCTTGTGATTAATGCCTTATGATACCTTATATTGGTAAAAACATGATGTACTATGTTGGGTCCCTGTGTGGAGATGTCATGGCAATGCTGCAGGGCATTGTAGGTAATGACCTGGACCATCCTTTGGGCAAGTGAGCCACAGCACAACTAAGCAACACAGTGTGTACATATTATACTTCCCTAATGCATCTGTCTGTGCTCTGTACAGACATCTTGCATGACTCTTTTCTTCCAACATGCTGGAAGTACCTGCAATATTTACTTGCACAGAGAACAACTAGCATGTAGTGCTAAGGGGTGTCCCCAGATCTCTGAGTTATGTCACCTGAAATGCCATGATAGGAGTTAGCATGGATATGAGCACTGACACTGTTGTACACCTACTGACAAGGGACCAAACACTGTTAATTTTGCTCAAGGCCAGATCATACCTACCAACATTAATCACGGAGCCCATTGACTGTTACACTATGCAATGGATATTGGACATATGTCTCACACCACACTGTGGCCTGACAAGGTGTATGACAATATTAGTCCAGCAGGGCTTGCTGGAAACTGTGTATGTCATGTACAGAGTCTCATGTTAGCTGGTGGATAGGCAAGTGTGTGACAGTATGCTGCAATGATGCCAGTCACCAGTGGATATCACCATCCTCCATTATTGGAATACCCTATCTATCTATGTCCTCTTTGCAGTCACAGCCACTGTCAGTGACCTCTGAGTACATTAGCCGGTGATAGCATATTGGGAGCTGTCACAGATTCACACACAGAACCAAAAGTTATCCAGGATGGCCTAAGACATAGTCAGTTGCACTCTAAGCCACTGACAAAGCCTAACTGCCAATGACTGCACAATACTATCCTGTGATAAATCATCCACCCCTGCAAAATATTGTAGTGTCTGCACACCACACATAGTTGAGCCATTACATGTGGAGTTATGGATACAGAGAGTAATGTAGTCTTTGACTCTCATTGGTTGGTAAGATGTGGTGATGCATTCATAGGTTCATAGGTTAGTACTAAGCTAACTGCCCTTACGAGCCATTTTAAGCCTAGCCAATTATTCCTTGTGAGACTAAAACCCTGCACCTTGTGCTTGCAAGGCAAACACCTTAAAAACTAGGCCACCCTCCCAACCCCCACTCCACCACACCACACTGTGGCCTGACAAGGTGTGTCACAGCAGATGTGTGCTTCACATGCATGGAGCTCTGTTTCCTGTAGGGCATACTGTCGGCATAGGTTCATAGGTTGGTACTAGGCTATCAGCCCTAGGGCCTATAAAAGCCTAGCCATAACAATTCCCTGGCTATTTCTTCCCACACTATTTACTTCCCTGGACCCCTGTCTAGCAGGACGACTGACATCATCCCCAGGGTGAATTTCCTTTCTCCCATCCAATCGTCAAGGTTCCTTTTATATAACCTATACCGACAGGTTTGGGATGTAAATCCCAGACTGTCACTATTATACTGAATGTGGCAATCATCAAAGCTATCATTGTATGCAATGGCACCCTTGCTATGTCACTACACAGGCATATCATACAACTGTAGCAATCACAGAGGTTCCATGGTATATCAATACACAATTTAGATAACATGTCCTATGGAGTCTGTGATGGAATGTGTAATCTGTCTCCTAAATGATTTGGAGGGGATGTGTATGGCTCCATACAGGGAAGTGTCAGATCTTGCTGTGCACCTCCCTCGTATCCATGACAGGACTAACACATATCTCACCTGTTGTACATGCCTATAACATCACTGTAGTATACATAGTACATGCTGGAGAGACAGGTATGTAATGCAGACAGTATGCCCTACAGGAAACAGAGCCCCATGCATGTGAAGCACACATCTGCTGTGACACAGTATGTGCAGGTTACAAAATGGGATGCAGAACATGAAATCATAACTGATGTCAGGCAACTGTCTGCACTGGACACAGGGTATTTGTAGATGAGTCATCTCCATCACCACAGCTTGTAGATGTGTCAGCTCCCAAAACCCTGGTGACACTTATCAAGGGTAGCAGACCTGCTCACAGTTAGGGATGCATTAGTATTCTAAATGCTGCCATTGTTCTTGTTAGCCTGTTATACGCATATGAACCTATGGAGCCATGTACTTATAGTGCTGCACCTTGCTGAAGACATATTTCTGCTGTGCTTACATGCCATTTTGTGCTGCTTTATTGCTGCTGTGTATCCGTATGTTATCCCAACAGACCTCTGAAACAGAAACAGGTGCATAACACCCCTGATATTGTGTAACTATACAGCCATAACAACATCATACAACATAAGGTACACAAAAGTATGTAGCGTACTTCTGACAAATGCCAGCATACATTATCTATCATTAACTGCTATAAGTGGCATGGCAAAACAACAATGCATTGCACAAGTACATGTTAACTAATATAGTCAACCTGTGCATCAGACACATAGGTTCATTTTCCAGCACTGATGGTGAGGATGACAGGGATGTGGCACACATATCATCACTTGCACAGGGTGTTGTGTGGGGGTGCAGGAGACGTAGGCTAAACCAAATGGTTGACAGCATGTGTGTGAGTCAGGAAAGAAGCAGGCGAGATGGACCATGGAAAGGTGCTGTGTGGCCTGTAGGTGACCTGCATTTGACAGTGGTGTGTGAGTGTGTACATGTACACAGTCAAGTGCAGTGCTAGCCCAACATGTGTGTGTGTTGGACAGCTTTGGACCATACATGGTAGAGGTGACAGTTCACCGTCTCTGGCTCTGAACACAGGAGCTGGCTTTGCTAGGTGTTGCGCTGGCACCTCAAAGCCCAAGGTCAGAAGAGGTGCTAGTACTTGAAGGAGACTGTTGTCTGCTGGGACTGTATCTGCCACAGGAACACCCAGAACCATGAGGCCATGGCCTGACACATCGTGGTGTGGACAGCACACTCCCCTCTGTAGTGCTGGATGTATTGCCACAATGGGAGTGTGATTGTGCATGGCCATGTGAGGTTACTGACCTATGTCCACGAGTCTGATGCTCAAATCCAACAACACATTACAGCACAGACAATGTGCGGTCCATGAAAGATACTGTCTCAGCCCTCCTTCTGTCCACTGCATCAGTGAACCAATCCAGGGTGTCTCCAATGCTGTGGAGGCAGTCACAGATGTCAGACTGTGCTGCATCCATAACCTTAATCATATGTCTGGTGTTCCATTTAGAATATGCCTGTGCCTCCATGATGGCCCAAAACATGCACCAAATGACCTGTGATATGACACATGCAACAGGCGTTGATGGACTGCAAGCCTTCTGCACGCACCCTTGTATATCTGCTTTTGTGGGACCTTGCCAGCTCTCTGGCTATGGCCAATGTCTACACTCACTGGTGCCATAGTTGCTACACTTTACTGTTCAATGTCCCCACCATCTTACTGTCCCGTATCTGTGGCCTCCAGGGACTGGATATGTGTGGGTATACTGACTGTGTGCGATGACAATGGAGGCAGAACAGGGATGTCTACTGCTGGGACAGATTCAGAGCCCAGCACCCCCACCTGTGCCTCAATGTGGCCACCATCATCATCAGAGTTGGAAAAGACACTGACATCAGGTTGTGTAGGGGACAGACACCATTCCCACAGGTCACCTGTGATAAGAAAGAAAAAAACAGCACATGAATACCTGCACTATTGTATATGAAAAATCCACCAATAATCATAATAACAAAGAACCACAATTGGATTAGCAGTCAAGCAATTTTCTTATCTGCTTTGGTCCAAAAAAAGACTTCCTCAGAACAAAATACATATTCAACTCAAGACCTTTATAACAATTACTTCAAGTAAATCAAGTAAAACCTGACCAGTGAAATGTACTTTTTAGTTAATCAATATGAAAGTATACTTGATAAAACAATACATAAAAACACAGTGCACCTATACTGAAATACACATTTCACTGCCTAATTTATTTATTTATTAACATTTGTTGACCGGGAAAGTCCACTGGGTCAGAAACCCATTTTCAGTGGAGGCCTGGGAGAAAAGCTCCACAGGTAATCAAATATTGTACAGAACAAATATAAAGTGAAAGAAATATACATACATTAGCATCGGGTGGGGAGTAATGGTATATAGTTAATACATAATTATCAGACTGAATGGATACATAATAACATACTTTCAATCAAGAAAGTAATCATAATTATTATTAAATTGCACATATCGTAGGCAGGAGAAACAATCATATAGATGAGGAAGAAAATAATATAACAGAGGATTAAAGTGTAGGATCTTAGTAGTTAAGTGTGTGCAGTTAAGGGGCTTACACTGTATTTCACAGGTACAGCTGGAATTATTTAAATAGTGGGGTTTTAGTGCAGCTTTAAAGGCTATTAGGGAGTCAAGTTGAGTAATGTATGCGGGGAGGCTATTCCATAGTTTGGCAATGTTGCCAATGTAGGCATTCTCCTGGCCTTTTGTTGGGTTTATTTTCCTTTCAACCTTTTGTTTTTTAAAAGATATTTTACAGTAATTGCCACATTTACACCAGGAGGCTTATCTGCTCTTAACTGTCACCGCCAGAGTGTTTCTTTTTGTTCACCTACCCTCCTATGATTACCCCTTCTAAGATCCTTAGGTACCTGTTCCAGAATGAAAAATAAAACATTGTGCTCTGTTTACACACAAAAGTATGTTTAAAGAGGGCATCATTCTGGCCCTTAACTTTAATAAACTATAAATGTTCCTTAGCAAAACAGTCTCATGCTTACAGGATCATGGCCTTGGCCAATACCTGATGGACCTGTGAAAAGTTGAGGGTGAGGTAATGTCAGTACCAGTGCATGCTGCTGTACAAGAAGGTAATATGTCCATATATCTCACATTTACAGTTGCTACTGTGTTACTTGTATTCTTCACATTCTGAGTATGAGAGTAAAACTGAGGTTAAACTCCTCCCCAAAGAGCAATATACTGACACCCACGTGAAAGTATGTACAGCCAGACACACTGACTGCTACAGTATTACAATGCTGATCACAGTAAGCCTACCTGCATTCTCCTCTGTTGTGGAAACTGTGGCACCCACCTCCATGATGTATGGTGTGATGGATACCTGGGAGCTGTCGTGTGTGCCTAGAATCACCAGGAATTCCTCAGGGGCTGAGAGTGTTTGTTCCACTGCAGGCCCTCCACTGGTGATGGCATATACAGAATGGATCCCCATAGCCAGCTGCTTGCCTTTTAGACATGCTTCTCATCAGCAGGTGATTGCCTCTAAACCAGTCTGTGGGTCTGAAATGCTAACTGCAGCCAACACAACTGATTTGCACTATCATTAGCCCATGACATGCAACCACTGTACAATATACAGTACAAGGTCTTCATGTAGATTAGGGGCCCCTTTCTAATATGTTCTGCTGGACATTACTGGGGTGGGGAGACTTCATCATCGCAGAGGGTAAGTCTGTAGCAAAATCCTTTGCATAGAGATGTGTGTGCTACAGGCTGCAGCAGCTGCTGTAGGTAATAGACATAGGCAGAGAGTGTGAACACTTTGGAGGACAACAAGTTGTAGGAGTAACTGTGGGAGCTGTGTCAGCCTTGTTGTAGAGGCAGAGCCACAGTGAGGCTACCTTTTTCACTCCAATTAAGGCATGTGTTTAAGGAATGTATGTTAGGCAATGGCATCATTAGCAGAGTACTAGGCAACATGTTTGATGTGTCCTTGAATAAGATGGGGTATAAAAAAAACTGCCAGCCCACGTGTTACAGTCTGGTAGTTATTTGCAGCGTGTATGAGGTCAGGCCTTGTTACAAGCATGGACTTCCAATGTGTATGTTAGCTGTGCAGCTGTGATCATCTGCACAGTGACTTTGGAAAGATTGTGTGGTTCACTCTGATATTAGTGGTCCTCATTTGCAGTACCTGTATTGACATTCTTTGTGAATGCATATTAATGCATGACATGACACTTTATGCATATATAGTTTTGCTAAAGGGATAGGTGAAGTGTGTTCCTACCTGCAGATCTGTGACTTCTATCAATGAAAAGCAGACGTGTCATTTGAAATGCATTGTGTAGATAAAGACTGCATGACGCAGTCATTAATTGCTGCCTTCACAATACTGTATGTTCATTTCTACACACTACTGGATTTGAACCCAGGACTGTGTGTGGTAAAATCTACTGCTTGTAAGATGATTACCAGACTGTGCTACAGGGTGACTGCTATACAGGTGTATTTGCATGTTATATGTTCACATATACAGGCTGTGACAAACATTTTCTACATCCATCAGTATGTGCATTGGTTTATATATATATATATATATATATATATATATATATATATATATATATATATATATATATATATATGTATTTCTACACTGGGGTTCCAATTGAGCATATATTTTGCCATCGATGCCTTAGCAGGTGTCTTTCTACATGTTGCTGCTGAAGGGCACATTTACCTGCTATCACAGGCCTCACTTATATGCAATATTATGTCTTTTCCTTTCTAGTGGTATACTATTGCACCAGAGTCCAAGGTACAGTCCCATTTTTTCCATTAATTTTTAGTTGTTTGTGCAACACGGTGTGGGTGCAGTTCCACTGAAACATGCTCAATGACTGCAATTGACAATTACTATGTCTTGTTTAAACCACCTGTTTTAATTGAGTTGTGTGGCCTTGCAGGTTAATGCAGTGGTCTGCAGGTGTGATTTCGAAACATGGGACAGGTGTTTAAAGTTTAAAAACACATATAGTCAATATAGCTTTATTTAGCTGAGTTTAGTGAAGCTGAGCAACGTGGCACATCATGCAGCAAGATGCTAAAAAAATACAAGAAAAGAAAATTGGGAGATAGGAAAGTAGTGAAATGGGGTGCAAGCAGGGGGAAGCCATGGTGAAAGGCAGGTAGGGATGTGCAGGAAGGGTGTAGGAAGCAACCACAGCTATCTATTTCTTGTACAGCAACAACCATGCACTTTGAGAGAATTTGTACATGGCTTTAAACTCTCAACACCAGAGAGAGGGGTGAGGACAACATTACTGCATTGTCAAGCCAACTGGACAAAATTATGTGGGTCCAGTGGACATGTGCAAAATGGAGAGCTATGTATGGGATGATATTTTTTATTTTGAGACAGATGCCCATTTTTTAATGTGATAGTGGAATGTTGCGGAAGAGACATGTTACATGTGGGAGAGACAAGTTGGGTAGGTGACGATGCATTTGCAGAAAGACAAGACAGCAGACAAGGGTGGTGTGTGACATATGAGGGAGTGACACCTTGGATAGGAGGGTGTTGTGGAATCCAAGTCCCATGTGCCTCAAGACAGCAGCAGCATGACTCACATCACCACCCATGGGACTGTTGGCACAGCTCCTTCACTGCCCAAAGGTGGCAATGCTGGAGACTGGGCACCGGGATGAGGCTGCCCCACCAGGTCAGCCAGCATGCCCTCAATCTGACACAGGCAGTGGTCAGACCCACAGTAGACTATCCTGTGCACCAAGAATGGCAGCTCATCATGGGTGACAACTCCACTTCCACAACCTCTCCCAGAGTGAGGCCTGGTCCGATCCTGTGGGGCAGTACTACCCGATGCCACAAGTAGTGCAGGGACAGTAGAGAGGGCACCACCAGTCTGGATCCCAGATGTGCTGGTACCATGTGCCGGTTGAGGCAATGTAGGCGGATCAGTCGGAACTAGCCTAACTTGACATGCTATGGTAAATGAGGTATAACAATAAGTTAAAGTTAGCAATAACCAAAACCATTGTTAGTATTAACATAATGGAACATCACTTTAATTAATCCATATACATATTAATGTATTTTATGTGTAACACAACAGTAAATAACATAACAGTCTGTATGTTAACAGCATGTCAATATGCCAATAAGAATTAAAGCATAAAGCGAACAAAACAGTCAGTTTAACAAAATATGTTAATATTGAATCATAATAACACATAACAATAATATATCACATTTTGCAAAAATACAGTTAGTTTAACAAAATATGTTAATATGAAATCATAATAATAAATAACAATAATAAATAAATGAAGAAATGGGGTGGGGAGAGAGGAGAAACAATCCATTGCTGACAATGCAGACTATATCCCTGAAAACACTGATAATAAATACTCTACAGATGTGTAGTGTCAGTTTTGAGTACAGTGACTACAATTCTCCTATAGTTGATATAGCACATCCATACCTATCAAGCTGTTAGCATGGATCAGTATGCGCCAAGCAATAACAAATGTAGGCACACAACAACACAGAACCCTTTCACATAATGTGAACTTCTATAACTACCAAGGTGTTCTGTAAGCAGATTTAGTAATACGTTGTATTGCAGGTAATCCAGTGACAGATGGAGTAGGCAGTTTTAATTTCATTACAAGAAATCATGACACTTGAGAGGCATGTCTGTGTACAGTACATAAACTAGACATCTATCATGCCTTAGTTGGCAGGCATGGGGATAAAACCCAATAGCTGTGACTGCAGGGAACATCTGCAAAAATGTAACATTGACTGCAGCAGCTAAGTACAAACATGCAATGAATACAGCCGTTCTGGGAGTATATAGACAGATGTATTTAGGATTCAATAATGCTGCTTAACACTTTATTGTATTGCTGATAAGTGTCTGTGAAAAATAACCACAATCATATCTGTTCATAACATGGGATAACTCACCCATATACCTTCTGTTTCTGGAGTGGGAGAAAAAGACAGCATTATGTGACTGAATTCATTTTGCATTCTAGGATTATTACAGTGCTATACTTGACTGCATTGACAGTAGAACACACATACATGGAATACAGCCATACTGCAGTCATTAAAAGAGATTTATGTAGGAATCAACAATGCTGCTTAACACTTTATTGGTATTCCTGTTAAATGTCTGTGACTACCTCACCCATATACCTTTATTACCTGAAGTAGGAGGAACAGAGAGCATTATGTGACCGATAGCCTGGAGACAGCCTTGGACCATACTATGAGTTAAACAATATAGTTTGCTGGCCATTAGTTTTGCATTCTACAGCTATTACAGTGTTACCCTTGATTGCAGCAACCTTACCATAGACAAGCAATGCATACAGCTCTACTGCAATGGTTATGACAACACAATTCTGTTGTACACCATTTTGCTTAGTGTTATTGGTATTGTTTATTGTTTATTGCAATACAGTTGTTATTGTTCATTTATTGCACTACAGTTTTACTTGCCCATTTATTGTACTACAATTTTCATTGTATATGCTTTTTTGCAGTAAATGCTTTACTCTTTCTTGCTTATTGCACTACAGTTAGCATAATACATCTTTACATACCATACTGTTGGGGCAACCTGGCCAGGCGTCCAGCATGGGACTCGACATTGTGAGCTCTCTCAGCTGCAGCTGTTGGAGGAGAAGCACACCATTATGCATAGCAGTTTGCAGGCATTCAGCTTGCATATTGGTATAACATTGGAAAACATACTTATATATTTGTGGCACATTCCCAGTTCTGGCTTATTGGACCCAGGTGTCCAAGGTTCCTCCCTTTCTCCTCTTCATGTCATCATAATCGTGGTGACACTGGTCACCTGTGTGGGGGATGCCAGTAACACTGGTGAGCTCCTTGGCCAACTGGTCCCAGGCCTCCATCTTATACTCCGAGCCCTGGAAACCACTGCAGCAGCCTGGGTTCATGATTTTTATGAGGAGCCCAACAAAAACCCTGGACTCCTGAATACCCCATCTCTGCACCCAAAAGTGCATACCTTCACCAGCACCACCTGCCGTATAACCAGTTGATTAGACTCCAAAGAGAGTGGCTGAATTCCTGTCTATTGAGCCTAATATAGGCTGTTTTCCTGCCCTTACACATAACTAAGCAACATTCAAAAAAAGCATTGCATTGCTTAGCATTGTGCAAACCAGATAAGCAGAACGAAATAGCATGAAAACTCACACAACTGGGGGTCTAGCTAAGCTTAGCACTGCTCAAACAATAGCAGCCATTAACATGTTTAAGCAGTGTTCAGCACAGCACAGCAGTGTCATATTTCACAAATTTGTTTTTAAAATTACACACACACACACACACACATACACACACACACACACACACACACACACACATATATATATATATATATATATATATATATATATATAAAATTAAATTGCAGACATTTATCACTGCTGTGGACTCGAACGCAAGACCCTACTGAGTATTAGGCTGTATCTCTACCCACAGATAAAAAATCCACGAACGGAGAGCAATGAAGAACCCAAACAGCAATAGCGTACAAATAATTTAATTTCCGCTTTCGTCACTCGACTTCCCCAGAATGCATCAAAAAACATCACAAATCAACACTTAAATACCAAAATGTAATTAATAAAAACAATCAATTAGTATAAAAACAATTAGCACATTTACTTCAATAACAACCTAATGTTGTTATCTTTATTAATATGCAATTTTTGATGTTTTAAAAAACACTTAATGTTAATGGCATCGTTGATGCCAGGAAATATGTCAGACTATAATCTGACCTGCCAAACAGTTTCACGTTGCTCAAGATAATTTTTAAAATCACCCATTCTTAAATCAGGGAACACAGTTTCTAATACAGAAAACAAAAACTTTTTGAAAGAAGAACAAGTTACCGAATGTTTAAAGAGAGCGTTATTGTCATCTCTAGTTTTGATACTGTAAAGGTGTTCCCTAATCCTGGTCTTGAGGCTACGCGTCGTCATGCCGACGTAAAACGCCGGACATGTCGAACATAAAGCGATGTAAACCACTCCACTGGAATTACAATCAACGTAGCCTTCAACCTTCAATGTTCTCTTAATGGATTCAACCAGAATGTAAGGTCCCTCTGAAATGTATCTGCACATGTTACATGAATAACATCTGTGCATACCTGTTCTACAAGTGGGGGCACGAGTGCATGTTCTGTTATCAAACTCCAAAATCTTCTTAAGATTATTATGTTTCTTAAGCACAAAAGCTGGACAATCACCTAAAACTTGTTGAATGTCCCTATTGCCATTAATTATTTTCCAATTGTTGGCAATAATTCTTTTAATCTGCCCCCCATCAGCGCTCATATCTAGTGAGCATTGAACCTCTGTCATTACTCTGTCTCTTGATTGTATTACATCATTTTTTGAAACAAAAGATGATGGATAATCCAGTAAAGGTTTAAAGGACAAAAGGCGTTTACTCAGAATCTCATCTCTAGCAGTGCTCAAATCATGTTCATTATAACCCCTTTTCGTGAATAAAGAAACTATAATACCAAACTCATCAACCAAATCACTGTATTTACTAGTCATTCGACAAGCTCTAATGAGCTGACCCCTAGGAATATTTTTAACAATGTGTTCTGGATGGTTACTAAGAACATGCAAGTAACCATTAGTGAAAGTCTCTTTTCGAAAAATCTTGCTATGGAGTCTTGATTCAACCTCATCCCAATACAAACAGATGTCTAAAAAGTTGATGAAGGATCCAAAACTACCTTTGGTGAATTTCAAATAGTCAGAAGATGTATTCATCTCTGCTATGAAAAAATCAATGGTATTGGCATCACCCTCAATAATAAAAAATAAATCATCTATGTACCGACAGTAAAGTTTAATATCAAACTTTTCTTTAATAAGGGGCATGAAGTCAGTCTCCCAGCCTGCCATCACTAAATTGGCAAAAGCTGGCGCAGCTGGGGAGCCCATAGCGACTCCTTTCTTCTGCCTGTAGTATCGGTCCCCTAATAAAAGGAAGTTATTTTCCAAAATGAGCTCAAGAAACAATCTGATGGTTGAGATAGCATTATTACTCAAGTTGACCTTTCTTTTCATTAAGAATTCACAAACAACATCAATTCCAACTTGATGGGGAATACAAGAGTATAAAGAGGTGACATCAAGAGTGAAAATGATGTGCCTGGTGGGATTGTATTCAAAACTCTTCAAAAACTGCCCTAATTTACTCAGGAAGTGCCATGAGTCTTTAATGAATGACTCTTCATCACATACAACCGGCCCCAAGATACCATCAATAACTAAAGATATACCTTCAGTAACCGAATGTGGAGATGAAACGATGGGTCTTAAGGGGGGGTCACGAAGATTCTTATGAGTCTTCGGAATACCAAAGATCACCCCAATACGTGGTTGTTCAACCATGCAAAAATCATATAGTTCACGGTCGATGTCACTAGTCATGAACAAGGAGTACAATTCTGAATGAATAAATCTAATACGACGATTAATGTCGTATAAAGTAATAAGCTCATATTCATCAGTGTTGTTGACAATGTCTAACATCTTTTTATGATAAACCTCCTGAGTCATAATGACTATGTTACCCCCCTTGTCACTTTTCATGAATCTAAAATTCTTGCTCAAGACTCTTAAATTAGCAAGGGCTAGTCTCTCTTCGTGATTCAAATTCTGATAGGTGTTTCTCCTATGATGCAGAACCTCTGTTATCTCTACCCATTTAGCTACTTGGATATTATGGAAACTAGTATACCTTCACATATATTACTGGGCTACCTGTTAGCATTGCTCAGCACCATGGCACGCCATGCAAATGCATTTAAATAACCCAGACATAAATAATTAATTACATCTGGTTTCTATTATTAGATGTCTAGCAACTGTCGGCTATGTATGTATGAGTGCCACTCAGCTTTGCATTGCACAGCAATTTAAAAAAAAAATAAAAATAAGAAAAATAAATAATTATGATAAGTAACGACATCCGGTTTTTATTTTTAGATGTCTGACAACTGTCAGCTGTCTATATGTGAGCACATCTTGGCATTGCTGCACTCCGCGCAGTGTCATGCAAACATATAAAAAAAGTGGAAAAATTAAAATAAAATATCACACATTTGAACCAATTCACAGCATTCTAACAGTAGCGGGGAGCAGTACAGGGAGCCTCATCCTGTATACATCCACAACCACGGGTAGCCTCTTCACTTCTCTCTACATAGGTTTAATATTCCTGTTTCTTTGCTCTCTCTCAGCTGTGTACCATCATTAATATGCATGGCATGCTGCCGAGGGGAGACCATGGCTGTGTACATGGTTACATTCCATGTAGGTGCTACACAGTGCCTACACAGATTTCATTAAATCATGAGGTTAGTGTAATCTTTCTGAGTGACTAGAAAGCATATCAAATGTGATAAAAATGTTCTTGAATATATATCATGTATTCTTAGTGTACACTTAATGTAGTGTTTTCGAAAATGATCATAATTTCACCTACTTCCTCCTGTAGCCTACAGATACAGAAATGATTCCTCTTCTCTCAATTTTCTTTGTCATCTATTTTGTTCAGCATCCAAATATTTTGTTTAATTACAAATTCTGAGTGTTGATCATCTTCTTGCAATCTTCTCTGCTTCATTTACAGCACTTGCAATATTACTTATTGTATTATGTTTTTGAATAATAACTTAAAGTAACTATCTTGGTTTTAACCATCCATTAATAACGTCTCATTCGCTTTTTATGGTGTTGACTCTGGACCTTTTCTTTGGATTATACTTCTGCTTGTCAGTGAGGCAACTTTATCCATGTTCATTATGAATACATTATATCTTCTATTGTCAGTTAGTGTGCATCCATCATTTAATGTCACACCGTGTGCTAAATTGCCTTATCCACTGATATGCAGCTTAGCATGGAGTACATGTATAGTGTGGGTATCTCCTCAAATGTTCCACATTGGCTAGAATCTCATTATTCTTAGTGCTACACTTTCTAGTAAGTTTCATTTTGGGAATGATGTGTATGTTAGCCTTATTCAAGAAACTGAAAACCGTAGTGCATGAGCTTCATTATTCATTAGCACTTATGATGTTTATACTGTTCTTTATTGCTTAACTAGAAAAGTCTGAGTAGGTGGCTAAATACTGTTACTATTAGTCACAAAGAAATGTCATGCATCTTTTAAAAAGACACAGCTAAATAATCTCCTATTTCACAATTTTTTTATAATGATAAAGAAAACGTTACCTATACATTGCCATAATCTTCATTCTCTCTAGTTTAGACCATGTGGTCAGTTAGTTATAGTCAGATGTGATATTTAACACAGGCCATTTATAGCCCACACAATATTTATTCACAGTATCATACATGCATACCTAAAATATGAGTGTTTCTGTGAGTATGAGCTAGTGTGCGAGGTCTTGATTGCGGATGAGTGAATGTGGATTTGTGAATGGGAGTGTCTGGAAGATAGAATGTGTGTGTGTGTGTGTGTGTGTGTGTGTGTGTGTGTGTGTGTGTGTGTGTGTGTGTGTGTGTGTGTTTGTGCACAAAAGTATCTTAATGTGTATACATGTGCACAGGAGTGCCTTTTTCAATGAGTTGCATGGGCTGCTAGTGAGTACACTGACACAGTCTGGTTTGACTGCACATTTGCTCAGTTCAGACACATTGTAATCGAGCAATAATGAGGTCATTCTCACTGCAGCTATAACATGTCTCTAGTACTGGAATTTCACTCAGTTGTGCTCACTGACCAGCTTTTATTGGAAATTAGTGTGTTTTGAGAGAGCTTCGTTGAATCCCATAGTATGACTTCCTTTAGTGTTGTAGGAAGCTGGATTAAATGGAACACTCACCTTTACGGTTTCCTAATCTTTAAGAAAAGTTTGACAGCTTAAAAGCCATTGTGTCTGCAGTTTGTCATTGTAAAATTGAAAGAAGCTAAACCACTCAATAAAAAATAAAATCACATAGAGACAATGTGAAAACATCTAGAATGGGCACCAGAAGTGCCTCATCCACAAATCAATCTGGAGAAGCAAGCACTGTGAGACAGTATCAATGACCACTATATCATGGTGCCCCCTGCAACCGCATCAGTTTGTAGATAATATTTTACCCTTCATTGTATGTCTATCAACATGGGCTCTAATACAGCAGGATTAGCATGGAGTAAAAATGGTTTTCTTTGCTTGGATCAGAATGCGATATGACTTGGTCTAGCAGTTGGTCATAAGTTACCACCAACTCCTTTTTTCATTCACTGGGTCTACTGGACCTGTATGCTATTCCATCAAACTGGGGAAATGGCTAATCATAATTAGCCATGTTCTCTCCCCTGGAAATATATGCAATTTCTATATTACTCAGCCAAGCAATATTTTAGTCTGAGCGGAAAAAGGAAACTCCATCAAAAATCAGCAGTCGCCCATTCAGTCTTATAGGAGTGGTAACAGTGCAAGTAAATGCATCTTAGTTGTTGAGCTGCACTGTCATTATGTGTGTCTGCATCTGTGTGTGCATCTGTGTGTATGTAAATATGAATGCTTCTGTGAGTATTAGCTAGCATGCTGGGGTCTAGATTGTGGATGAATGAATATGGATGTGTGAATGGGAATGTTTGGGAGACAGAAAGTGTGTGTGTGTGTGTGTGTGAGTGTGTGTGTGTGTGTGTGTGTGTGTGTGTGTGTGTGTGTGTGTGTGTGTGTGTGTGTGTGTGTGTGTGTGTGTGTGAGAACTTTGTGTGCTTGTATTTGTGTGTGCATGTGAGTATGTGTGTGTCATCTTGCCTGTGTGGTTGCAGTACAGCAGATAGGTACAGGGTGCAGAGACTGGATCTGTGTGTGTGTGTGTGTGTGTGTGTGTGTGTGTGTGTGTGTGTGTGTGTGTGTGTGTGTGTGTGTGTGTGTGTGCACGTGCATGTGAGGGGATGTGCGCTGCTGTATGACTTTTTCTGTGAGTGTGAGCTGGTATGTTAGGGCTTGATTGTGGATGAGGAGATGCGGGTATGTGTGTGGGAATGTGCGTGTGTGTGTGTGTGTGTGTGTGTGTGTGTGTGTGTGTGTGTGTGTGCATGTGGGAATGTGCGTGTGTGTGTGTGTGTGTGTGTGTGTGTGTGTGCGCGTGTGTGCGCGCATGCATGTGAGGTGATGTGTGCTGCTGTATGACTGAGTGTTTCTGTGAGAGTAAGCTAGTATAGTATGTGAGGGCTTGATTATATGGGAATATCTGGGAGTTTGTGTGTGTGTGTGTGTGTGTGTGTGTGTGTGTGTGTGTGTGTGTGTGTGTGTGTGTGTGTGCGTGTGCATGTGCATGTGAGGGGATGTGTGCTGCTGTATGACTGAGTGTTTCTGTGAGAGTAAGCTATTATAGTATGTGAGGGCTTGATTATATGGGAATATCTGGGAGTTTGTGTGTGTGTGTGTGTGTGTGTGTGTGTGTGTGTGTGTGTGTGTGTGTGCACATAAGTGTCTTAATGTGTATACATGTGTACAGGAGTGCATTTTTCAATGTGTTGCATGGGCTGCTAGAGACTACTCTGGCACTGCCTGGTTTGACTGCACAGTTGCTCAGTTCAGACACACTGTAATCAAGCAATAATGAGGTATTTCTCACTGCAGCTATAACATGTCTCTGGTACTGGAATTTCTCTCAGTTGTACCAGCTGACCAGCTTTCATTATTGTGTGTTGATGGAAATTCCTTGAATCCCATAGTATGACTTCCTTTAGTGTTGTAGGAAGCTGGTTTGAAAAGAGCACTCACCTTTAGGGGTTTCTAATCTTCAAGAAAAGTTTGACAGCTTAAAAGCCATTGTATCTACAGTTTGTCACTGTATCATGGCAGGAAGCTAAAGCACTCAATAAAAAATAAAATCACATGGACAGAATGTGAAAACATCTAGAATGGACACTGGAGGTGCCTCATCGACAAATCAATCTGGAGAAGCAAGCACTGTGAGACAGTATTGATGACCACTATATCACGGTGCCCCCTGCAACCACATCAGTTTGTAGATTCATAGGTTCATAGATTAGTACTAAGTTAACTGCTTTTGTGAGCCATTTTAAACTTAGCCAGTTATCCCTTGTGAGACTCAAACTCTGCATATTGTGTTTGTAAAGCAAACACCTTAACCATTAGGCCACCCTCCCAACCCATAAACAAAAGATAATATTTTACTCATCATTGTATGTCTCTATCAGCATGAGGCCTAATACAGCGGGATTAGTATCAAGTAAAAATGATTTTCCTTGCTTGGATCAAAACCTGATATAACTTGGTCTGGCAGCTGACCATAAGCCATCACCAATTCCTTTTCTCATTCACTGGGTCTATTGGACCTTTATGCTATTCCAGCAGACTGGGGAAATGGTTAATTGTAATTAGCCATGTTATCCCCCTGGAAATATTTTCAAGTTTTATATTATTCAGCCAAGAAAAATTTTAGTCTGAGAGTAAAAAGGGAACTCCATCAAAAAACAGCAGTGGCACATTCAGTCTTATGAGAGTGCTAACACTGCAAGTAAATACAGTTTTGTTGTGGAGGTAGGGTGTGTTTATGTGTCTGTATTTGTGTGTGTATAAAGATAAATGTTTCTGTGAGTGTGTGTGTGTGTGTGTGTGTGTGTGTGTGTGTGTGTGTGTGTGTGTGTGTGTGTGTGTGTGTGTGTGTGCATGTACAGAGGTGCTCTTTTCAATGTGGTGTATGGGCTGATAGGGAATATAAAGTCCAATACCACTGCCTTGCAAGCTATAGGACCCCTCTATAACATTGCATACCTATGACATGTATTTAAACTTATTGGAAACACTCACCATCCAACCAATACCATACTCACGGCCAACTGTAATTACCCCACTATTAACTAAGAATCCTATATGACACCAAACATACAGGCACAAAGATTCTTGGATTTTGTAAACACAAACTCCCTGGACCAGATTATCAGTACACCAACCAGGGGTGCAACCATACAGGATCTGGTCCTAATATCAGAGAGTGCTGCACATCCCTTAGTGTAATATATTCCCTGGTAAGGTCAGATCACAAAATGGTCTCCTTAGAAGTAAAATAAAACCTGGACCCCCATCTAACCCTGGAATATTCTGGAACTACTCTAAATCTAACTTCCTGCTATTAAGTAATAACCTGGCAAAATTTCAAGCTCCCATAAACCTTGAGACCACTGTTGCTTATGCACAACTGTTCTCAGAATCCCTATACAAGCATGGCACAAGCTGACTGGTAAAGAGACCAGGGGCTAGCAGGATTGGCTAGATTTCTGTGTTACTAGAATCTTATAGTTTTTGTGGTATTTAACCCCATGTTTGAGCTGGTTTGGACTTGTTTGCATGTTATGCACCATAGCTGCAGTGTTTTTAACCCTTTACAAGGAATTCCAGTTACAAATTTTCCCTTACTAGCACTTGTGTGATCATCTAGTAGTACTCATCTTAGACCTTCCACTCTTTACCACCCCCATAGCTCTCCTTGGCCTCTCCTCCTCAGATTCTGACAAATACGGATGGGCAATTTCCTACAGTTTCTCCTGCCAGTCTGGTTGACATGGGCACCCTGAGACAGTATAGCAACTGCCTTATGTACACGGATAACCCTCTACTACTACCACCTAGGAATATAATTTGTGAGAGATGCAATTGCATTAAGAACCTAGAGTCTATGCTCTCTCTCTCACAAGCCAGTATATCTGGCATAGAGAAGGTTGTCAACATAAACATCACACCTCAAATACCACCCGCACCTAAACAACACACACCCACATATACAGAGATCCTCAACAAAAATATACCCAAACAAAAGAGAACTCTGAGGCAAAAAAATACACACAAACTCCACAGCCCATCACACCACACACCACAAATATTCTACACACCTGAGTCTCTCAGCCACTAAGCCCTAACTGTAACCTCAACATATTAGTCATAGGGAACTTCATTGTGAGACACACAGACGTGCCCCTCACCAGGCTGGATAAGGAGCAAGTCACAGTTAGTTGTTTGTCAGGTGCCAGAATCTGCCATATCACACATGCAACAGATACTGTTATGACTCTGTCATAGTCCATATTGGTGCAAATGACTTGAGACGTAACCCCCCTGGACTATATGAAGAGAGACATGATCAAGCTCACTGAATATGTGCCCCAGGCAGGTATGTCCCTAGTACTGTCACCCAGAATGATGCCTCAATACAAACAGAAAATGATTGACTTTAACAATTTGCTTAGTTTCAGGTGTCATTCCAAGGGTATTCGGTACCTGACAGCCTGGGAAGATATGATCAACAGACCACTATGTTTTGCCAAAGATGGCCTGCATCTGTCTCCTTTGAGATTCAAGCTTCTGGCAAAGGTTCTTGCCTCCCCCATAGTGCCTCTTTTAGGCAATGCCATAAGGTCAAAACTAACAATATGAAAGGTTCATCAAAACACAAATTATAAGTAATGCTGCTAAACACTAGGAGTCTAAACATGAAAATACAGTCATTGCAAGCATTCTTAACCCTGGAAGAGGCTGACATTTGTGGAGTCACAAAAATCTGGTTCAAAGCTGTGGACAGCACCCCAGCCATACCAGGTTAGTCATCCTATCATGCATTCAGACCCCAATCCGTGGGCAGCAAAGAAAAAGGAGGTGGAGCTTCGATATATATTAAAGACATATACACCTTCAGGCTGGTCAAACAGCATGAAGCAGAGAAGGCAGTCCAGATGCAGTTAACTGTGGACAAGACCCCCATTAAAATCATTGCTAGCTACAGGCTCCCAGCTTTGACTCACGATACCAACTCCACCTATCTGGACCTCTTTGAATCTGTCAAGATTCAACCCTTTACCTTGATCCTGGGTCACTTAAACTATCCAACCATAGATTGGAAGAACTTCTCATGCCAAAACACAAATGCCCAGAGATTCCTTGATTTTGTCAATGCAAATGCCTTGCACCATCTGGTCAACACCCCCAGAAGAGGTTATAATATATTGGACTTGGTATTAACCAACATGAGTAACCACTACAGCATCTCTACAGTGTTATCCTCCCTGGTGACATCTGACCACAAAGCAGTCACTTTCAAAGTCACCATCTCCCCTGACTCTACCCCCCCCCCCCGCTAGGGTAAAAAAACAAAAACTTCTACAAAGCTGATTACAACCCCCTGAGAGAAGGTATAAAAACCTCCACAGCCCCCTCCACCTCCATAGGAACTGGCACAAATGTCCAAAGAGCTGCATGGAGTCAGGAATACCCGACAGGACAAAATCATCCACCACAAGAAAGAGTAAACCTGTCTGGTGAACATCTGCAATAAATAAACTCTATAATAAAAAGAAAAAATTGCTGTCCAGGACCAAGAAGGAGCGGGTGCCTAATTGGAAGAAATTTTCCTTAGCCTGTACAAGCAAATAACAGCACTAGTGAAATCCTCCAAAGCAAACTTCGAGTCCTAACTGGCCACATCTACTAAAGACAGCCATAAGGCCTTCTTCAGATATGTCCGCAATAGAAAAGGAAGCACTCAGATCTGCTCAGAGCTATTGGTCAAAGACACCACATAGACAAACACAGTAGATATATCCAACCTGCAGGCAGACAGATTCAGCGAAAACTCCCACCCCGTCCCCCCCATCGGTAAATCAGCACATCCCAAACACCTGTTCCCCTCCCCTTATCACTAGGGAACAAGTCATCACTGCCCCCTCAAAGGCAAAAAATACAGCATCCATGGGACCTGATAACATCCCAGGCTGCATCCTACATGAACTCAGGCAGGAACTGGTGGCTGCATTAAACACCCTATTCAACCAAAGCCGGAGTACCAGCTTCATCCCAGCCAAGTGGAGGACAGCCACTGTCATCCCTTTGCACAAAGGTGGAGCATCCACCCACTCCTGGAAATTATAGATCCATCAGCCTAGCTAGCCTGATCTGCAAGGTCATGGAATGGATTATCATGGACCTCATTAACAAGGACATTGGCAACCTCCAAACACTTGATCCCACACAGTTTGGTTTTGTCAAGGGGAAGTCATGTCTGTTAAATTTGGTCGACTTCTTTGAGACAGTCACCAAAGCCATGACCAAGGGGAAGACAGTGCACATTGCCTACCTTGACCTGGCCAAAGCCTTTGATATTATTCCCCACTTGGTATAACTGATAAACTCTCTCAACTAGGCATCAATCCATATGATACCAGATGGGTAGCAAACTGGCTCACTGATAGAACCCGCCTAGTCAAAATTGGGGAATCTACCTCATGCAGTAGACCTGTAATGAGGGGTGTGCTCCAGGGATCAATCATAGGACCTCTGTTGTTTGTGATATACTTTTCTGAGGTGCAGGCCAAAACCAGTGGGATATGGTTGACCAAGTTTGCAGATGACTGCAAGCTGGGCACTGTCATCAATTCCCCTAGTGATGTGGCCATCATCCAAGAGGGTCTCACCCCAACAATTGACTGGTGCCAGAAACATGGCCTCAAACTGAATGCCAAGAAATGCATCATTACCCCCTTTGAAGAGAGTGAAGTCCCTACAATTTATCACATTAATAACAAGGTCCTAAGCACACAATCAGTCGTGAGGGACTTGGGCACCCAGGTTGATAACAAACTGACTTTTAACCACCATATTGCCTCGGTTGTACGGAAAGCTTTCTACATGGCCCACCTTATTAAGAAAGGTATCTCATCTAGGGACAAGGAGATTATAAAATCCTTGTACATCTCTTATCATCCCTCCTCTATGCCTCCCCAATCCTAACCAACCTCCACAAAACTGAACTAACCAAACTTGAATCTTGTTATATATACATATCACTCCTCTGCTCTAAAACAGCTAGAATGGCTAGAAATCCCTCAACTGCTACACTTTAATCAATTAACCTTTGCCCACAAAATACTACATCAACCAGACAAAACCCCTTCCCTCCAAAAACTATTCCTACCCTACTCCACTTCTAGACAGCTCTGATCCAACAACAAATTCCTGCTAGTCACCACCAAAGCAAATAATACAGCAGGGAAATCACTCTTTGCTAACTACATCCCAAAAATATGGAACAAACTACCCACCCGCATTACGTCTTGCTGCTCTATCAGACAGTTTAGAAAACACCTAATATCACACTTGAAGGACACCTGGCTTTGTTCCTGAAACTGTCAGGATTGACCTACAAGGTATAACTCTATCCAGCTAATCCTTACTGTCCCTTCTAAGCCTACCAATGCATATCTACTGACTCTATACTCATAAGTCTCTCTTGCTGATGTATGCTGATTTACCTATGCACTTACTATTTTTGGATGGGTAGTATCTACATTACCCATCTTTCTAATATATTATTTATCCTGGAAATGTTCATTTTATCTGCATGCTTTTTTTTACACAGTTTCATATTTGGAAATTCTAAGTTCCTTTTTGTAAAGTTTATAAGTTTTTTGCATGGCATTGTAAGCTTGATTAAGCTTTTGTTGAAGTTTTGTAAATTTTGGTATATGTATTAAGCTTTTTGTATACTATGTATTAAGATTTTGTAAGTTTTTGGAACTGGAGCTTTTCTACCTGGGCCTCTGCTGAAAAGGGAAAAGTGTCCAGTCAGACATTCCCGGTTAACAAATGCAAAACAAATAAATAAATAATAATAAATATTCTTCTCTTACCAACATGGGCAACCAGTGTTCCACACCAGAGGTCAGTTCCTGGTTAATCAGATCTGACCACAAGCTAATTACCCTAGACATCCACATCCCACCCCTACCCACATTAGGGAACCACTGTAAAAAATGTCTCCAAAGCCAACTTCATGCTTCTTAAGACAGAAGTGGCAAACTTCATGACACCCATTCAGACGAACAATAGAAGTACGACTGCTGAATCCTACTCAAATGCACTTTATAAGCACTTACACGAGTGCATGGATCATGCAATCCCTAACAGAACCAAGATACTAGCCTCCAAAAAAAGGAAGCCAATCTGGTGGTCCCCTGCCATAAACAAACTCTTCAACAGAAGAAAGAAACTGTTGCAAAAAAGAGTAAAATCTCATGATTGGAGGAACTCCCTGGTCAGCCGCAGTAAGAAGCTGAGATCCCTCATACAATCCTCCAAAGCTAGTTACGAAAACAAAATCGCCACTGATTCTAAAGACAACCACAAAGTATTCTATAGCTATGTCAAGAATCTCAATGGCAACACTCAGTCTGCTTTGAGTTACAGCACAATGGCACTAAATATACAGAACCAACTGATATTGCCAATATCCTGGCAGATAGGTTCAGTGCTAACTTTACCCCCCTCTCACCCCATAAAGGGCCCATCTCTATATGGGAAGAATGCAAAGTTCCTGTAATCATGGCTGCACAGGTAAAAACCACACTCTCCAAAGCCAAGAACACAGCATCCATGGGACCTGACAACATCCCAGGCTGCGTTCTACACGAACTACAGAATGAACTGGCACCCCACATAAGTACCATGTTCAATCATAGCCTTACCTCAGGCTTTGTGCCCACCGAATGATGCACAGTGACGGCCATCCCACTCCACAAAGGGGGAGCCACCACGGACCCCAGGAACTACTGCCCCATTAGCCTGATAAGCTTGGTCTGCAAGGCTATGGGACATATTATCATGGAACTCATAAACAATGACATTGGTAATCTCCAAACTCTGGACCCCGCCCAATTCGGGTTTGTAAAAGGCAGATCACATCTCCTAAACCTGATAGACTTCTTTGAAGTGGTCACCAAAGCTGTAAATGAGGGTAAGGTGATTCACACAGCCTATCTAGGTCTTTCCAAGGCTTTCAACAACATCCCCCACTCTGGAATTATAGATAAACTCACTAAACTAGGTATAAATCCCTATGTCACAAGATGGGTTGTCAACTGGCTCACTGACAGAACCCACACTGTGAAAGTAGCAGACTCCAAATTCGACTTCAGACCAGTGACAAGTGGAGTACCACAGGGTTCAGTCCTGGGTCCTGTCCTGTTTGGTATCTACTTCTCTAAAGTACAGGCTAACACAGACGGTCTTTGGCTAACGAATTTCACAGATGACTGCAATCTAGGAGCAATAATCGAAACTCCTAAAGATGTGGACTTCCTACAAAAGGGCCTCACTGAGACAGATGCCTGATGTCAAAACCATGGCTTCAAGCTCAATGCCAAAAAGTGCATTGTCATCCCTTTTGGTAAAAATTCTGTACCCATGAACTACCACATATGCGGAAGTCTACTTAACACCGAAAGTGTGATAAGAGACCTTGGGACACAGGTGGATAGTAGTCTCTCCTTTGATAATCACATCACCACAGTAGTCAGAAAATCCTTCTACGTGGCACACCTCATCACAAAAGGTTTCTCATCAAAGAAAAAAAAGAGGTCGTTGTTCCCCTCTACTCGTCACTCATTAGACCCATTACAGAATACAGTACCCTTTTTGGAATGTACCTCACAAGACATCTACAATAACTGGAAAGGCTGCCTTACAAAGAGGATTACCAGCCTCAAAAGATGCCCTATGCATACCGTCTCAAAAAACTCCAGCTTTGCTCCGTCTCATATCTCCTACTCAGAGGCGATCTCTGCCTAACATACAAAGCTATGTCAAACCCAGAGCTGTTCGACATCCTCCACTTAAAGAAATCCCAATCCCTCTGAGCTACATGCTCTAGGGACCTAAACCTTGTCACAACAATAAACTGAACATGCTGGAGGGATAGATTCCTGTCCCAGAGACTTCCCATACTCTGGAACAAACTACCTATCTATATCAAACAAAGCTCCTCATTAGCACTATTCAAAAAAAATCTTGATGATTGGATGGGAGATAGGAAATTCACCCCGGGGATCACTTCTGTGGCTCTGCTCGACTGAGCCAGAAGATATAGCAAACCTACTAGCTGACAAATTCAGCTCCAAGTTCACCCCTGTCTCCCTCTCAACCTCCCCTCAGGAAATGCTGTCACATATAGCTCCCCCTGCTTTCACTAAGGAACAAGTCCTTAATGCTCTCTAAAACCAAGGGCATTATATCACTGGATGCCTTATGAATAGCATGAAACATGACCTATCAGGCCCTCTGGAATTGCTATTTAAATGTAGCCTCCAAACAGGCTTTGTTCCTCATGAATGGAGAACAGCAACAGCCATCCCTCTGCACAAAGGTGGACCATCTACAACACTGGAAACTACAGACACATAAGTTTCATTAGTCTTATATGCAAAGCCATGTAAAGAATTATCATGGAAATCATCAATAATGATATAGCAAACCTATAGACATTAGACCCAACCCAATTTGGTTTTGTCAAGGCAGGTCATGCCTACTCAAATTGGAGGACTTCTTTAAGAAGGTCACCAAAGCAAGGAATGAGGGCAAAATCGCTCACATTGCCTACCTTAACACGGCCAAGGCATTTCACGCAATACCCACTCGGGCATTTTTGACAAACTCAAAAGTTTAGTTACAAACCCTTATGTCACCTGGTGGATAGCCAGCTGGCTCACAGACAGGACCTAGGAAGTTAAAATTGAGGAGCCACCTCTACAAAGAGGCCATTCACAAGTGGAGTCCCTCAGGGATCAGTCCTGTGGTCTCTCCTTTTTCACATTTACTTCTCAGAAGTCAAGGCCAATGTCAATGGCCTCTGGCTGACTAAATTTGCAGATGATAGCAAATTAGGAGCTGTCATTGAATCCCACACTGACACAAATGTTCTCCAGGAAGGGCTGACACAGACATACAACTGGTGTCAGAGCCATGGACTAAAACTAAATGCTAAGAAATGTATAATAGTATACTTCAGGAAGTTATTCACCCCTGGTAACTATCATATTGATAACAGACCCCTTAGAGTTGACCCGGTAGTCAGGGACATAGGGACATACATAGACAGTATTCTATCCTTTGACCTTCACATGTCTACATTAGTGAGCATATCATTCTATGTTGTGCAACTTATAAACAAAGGTAAGACATTTGGGGCCAAGAAAGTCATTGTTCCACTTATTCAGCATTCATCAGACCTGTCATTGAGTACAGTGCCCCCTTTGGTATGTACCTAACCAGGCATATGCAGCAATTGGAATGTCCACAGAGGTTCCTCACTAAAAGAATATAGGGCATAAGTAACATGCTCTATGCAGGCTGCCTCAAGGCCCTATCCTTGTATTCTGTTTCCTACAGGCTGTTGAGAGGAGATCTATGCCTGGCATTCAGGGCATTGTCAGACCCCACTCTGATCGACCTCCTGCATATCCACAAAACAAACAGCACCAGAATTACCCATTCTAAAGACTTAAACCTTGCCTGTGATATAAATAGGACCTGCTAGAGACACAGGTATGTATCCCAGAGACTACCCCATCTCTGTAACAGGCTCCTCACCCATGTGAAGCAGAGTTCTTCCCTAACCCAATTCAAGTGTAACTTGGACAACTGGATGGGGAACTGGAAATTCATCCCTGGTTTGGCACATATGTATCGAATGAATACAGGCAGCCTGAAAAGTGTTTGTCTCCCAGGCCCCTGCTTATAAATGTTTCAACTCCCAAGCCCCTGCTTACACTTCTCAAGGGTACCAGAAGTTGTAAGAGGTTTGGGATGCATGGCTAGGCTTAAAAAGGCCCTTATGGTCATTATCCTAGTAAACACCTTTGAAGCTATAAACTGATAAACTGTTAAACTATTTTATTTTTAATGTGGAAACTACCTTCATAAAAACACAAGTTAGACCAAGATTGACAGCATGTAAACTGTCAGACTCTTCTTAGAAATGTTTGGTAGTGTATACATAGTCATTATTACTGCCATACATTGGAGCAGGCAGGTCACTAAGTGGTTATACTGTCTGGGGTACCAAATTACCTTGCTGTGGCTCTGTGTATTATTTTGAAGTGCCTTCCCTTACTGCTTGATTATAGTTAAATATTTGTTGTGGTTAAGACTGCAATTCTGTGTCTTCTGAAAAAATGTTTTGATTTTTGGATTACTTCACTATTTAGAAAAACAGGTATAAAAAATAATAAATCCCCAGACAGAAATATCCAGCCACAGAGCTTCTCTGTGAATGATTCTGAAAAGCCACCCCTGGTGACAACAGTGTTCAACCTAGCATTATAGATAGTTGGACTATCCTTGTTTCTCCTGCCAACCTTATTGACTTGGGTCTCTTGATGTAGTGTAACAATTGCCTCATGTTCACTGACAACCCTCTACTAATATCTTACTCTAGTACAGAGTACGAGAGATGCATCTACACCAAGAATCTTAAATCCATGCTCTCTCACACTCAAAACAGTAACACAGAAGAGGTTGTCAACTCAACCAGCACTATACTTGCACATAGTACCACTAGTCATACAAATAGTATGCATCTAACACAAAAATCTAAATACATGGAGTTTCTCTCAAACAACTTACTGAAACACCAGAGACCTTCAAAACACAAGACTGATACAACTAACACAGTCCCCACAGTGCCCATGACACATAGCAACACCAGTGTCTTACCCACCAAGCTCGTAAGGTGTAACACTAAAAAATTAACTGTTTTGTCATTGGAGACTCAGTAGTGAGACACATGAATGCTCCAATCAGGAGGTTGGACAAGGAGAAGGTCACGTCAGCTGCCTGTCCGGTGCCAGGATTCATCAGATCACACATGCATTTAGGTCTCTCAGGAACAAGTACCATTATGACTCTGTCATAGTTCATATTGGTGTGAATGACCTGAGATGTACTTCACTAGACTATATGAAGAGAGACATGGTTGAGCACTCTAAGTATGTGTCCCAGGCAAGTATGTCCCTAGCCTTCGTTAGCATACTAATCTCACCTAGAATGATGTCACAGTATAAATAAAAATGATTATTTGAATAACTGGCTTAGTTTTTGGTGTCATTGAAAGGGGATCTAGTTCCTGTCAGCCTGGGAAGTCATGGTCAACAAACCTCGCTGCTTTGCCAGAGATGGTTTGCACCTGGCACCTCTAGGCTTTCAGCTGCTGGCAAAGGCTCTTGCCTCCCCATAGTGTCTTTTTAAGCAAGGTCCCAAAAACATTACAGACAATAAATTAGCCAATCAGAACAAAATAAGGGTCATGCTGCTAAATGCTAAGATCTAAACCAAAAACTTCACTCTCTAGAAACACTTCCATCACTGGAAGATGCAGATGTCTGTGCGGTCACAGAAACTGGGTTCAAGGCCTTAGAAAGTACCCCAGCCTTGCAAGGCTACAATGCCTTCCACACCTTCACACTGCAAAATAAATGTGTGAAAATCATGGGAGGCAGTGTTTCCATCTATATTAGAGAGAAATTCACCTCCTGTCTAGTTAGACTGGACAACTCCATGGAGTTACTCCAAGTCCAGGTTACACTGTCTAAGACCCCCATTCAAGTCATAGCCAGTTATATATATCCCTGTCCATGGGTCAAGAGGTCTACTTGACCAAACTGGAGACAATCCAAATTTTACTGAGCACTCTGGTTATGGGGCATTTCAATTATCCCACCATCAAATGAGAAACCTATGCTAGCCCCAACTCGCTAGCGCAAAAGTTCCTTGACTTTGTTAATTCAAATGCTCTGGAGCAAATTGTTTATACCCTGACAACAGGAACAAGCATTCTAGATCTGGTCTTCATTAACATGTCAAACAGATGCACTGCCACAACTGTTGGACCCTCATTACTTAAATCTGACTACAAAACAGTCACCTTCGAGCTGGCACTAAAACCAGAACTCACAGAGGGCGAAATTAGACTAAACAGCTTCACCAAGGCAAACTATACCCTCCTAGGTGAATGTATAAATGCATTCCAAGCCCCACCCCAAGCTGGAAGATGTAACTATGCCGAAGCTTACACTACAGCTCTGTACAACCACTTGCATATGCGTATAAACTTTGCTCTACCAGAAAGAATGAAAGTTAGAGCCCTGAGTAAAAACAAACTGCCATGCTGGACATCCAGCATCAATAAACTTTACAATAAATGCAAAAAGTCGGTGTCCAAGAAAACAAAGTCAAGGTCCTAACAATGGAAAAGCACCCTCCTCAGCCTCAACAGGCAAATAAGACAACTTGTTAAATCCTCTAAGGGCTCCTTTGAGAGAAACAAGTACAGCCAAGGATAACCATAAGGCCTTTTACAGCTACATATCCTAAAAGGTAGGACCCAAGCATGCGCAGAACTAGTGAAAAATAGTATCACACACACTGACCCCACTGAGGTAGAAAACCTGCTAGTGAATAGGTTTGGTGAAAAATTCACTCCCTTAACCCTCCTAACTTATCACAAACCTTCCACCAAACTACCCCCCACTCTACATATCTGAAGAGCATGTCCTCAAAGCCTTGCCCGAGGCAAAAAGCACAGCCTCTATGGGACCAGATGACATCCCAGGCTGTCTTTTAAACAGGCTAAAACATGAACTGGCATCACCATTTTGTACCCTTTTCAATCATAGCCTAACCACATGCTTTGTTCCTCCAGAATGGAGAACAGCAACAGTTATTCCCCTCAATAAAAGTGGTGTAGCAGCAGACTAGGGGAATTACAGACCCATAAGCCTGATCAACCTCATCTGGGAGACCATGGAATGTATCATTGTGGACCTCATAAATAAAGACATAGGTGACCTCCAAACCCTGGATCCTAACCAATTCAGTTTCATCAAGGACAGATCCTGCCTGTTAAATCTGGTGGACTTCTTTGAAAATGTGACCAGGGACACTGACCGGGGCAAATCCATGCACACAACATAACTTGACTTGGCAAAGTCTTTTGGCACATTCCCATATTCAGGTATTACCAATAAACTTGGCAAACTGAATGTAAACCCCTTTGTTGTAAGATGAGTTGCCAACTAGCTCACAAACCAGACACACACTATCAAAGTGGGTGACTCCACATCAATCAGCAGAACAGTTACCAGCTGGGTTCCACAGGGGTCAGTGCTGGGCCCCCTATTATTTGGTAGATACTTCTCAGAAGTTCAGGTCAAAACTAAGGGGTTGTGACTGACCAAGTTTGCAGATGACTGCAAACAAGGTGCAATCTTTGAATCACCAAATTATGTCAGTATACTCCAGGAGGGTCTCACACAGACCAGCGACTGGTGTGTTAGTCATAGTCTTGAACTGAATGAAAAGAAATGCATCATTTTTCCATTTTGCACAAACAATGTCCCTTCATGCTAAAAAAAGTACCCATGAAGTGGTAAAGGACCTGGGACTACAGGTTAACTACAACCTTAACTTCGACCACCATGCCTCTACTGTAGTAAGGAAGGCTTTCTGTGTAGCACACTTGATTAGTAAAGGTATCATCTCGAGAACAAAAGAGGTTATAACCCCTCTATACTCGGCACTAATCCGCCCCATAATTATGTATAACTCCCCGTTCAGCATGTACCGTACAAAATACCTGCAGCAACCGGAGAGACCTCAGAGGTTTCTAAAAAAGAAGATCAAGGAGCTCCAGCATGTGCCTTACACAGACTGACTAAAGTTCCTGGTACTATACTCCATATCGCATAGACTTCTTAGGGGAGATTTATGCCTAGCCTAAAGAGCAATCCAAGACCCAAACCTAATAAACTTGTTGCATATCAGTAAAGCAAATGGGACTAGGCCTACCAATTCCAGGGACCTAAACATGGCCTGTAACTTAAATAGGACATGCTGGAGGGACAGATTTATCTCCCAGTGACTGCCGTGTCTTTGGAACAGGCTACCAATTCATGTGAAATAGAGCATGTCTATGACACTGTCTAAGAGGAACCTGGACAAGTGGATGGGGCACCGTAAATTCTTACCGGGGATAGTGCCCACAAGCCTCCTGGACATGAGCAGTCATCAATAAATGCAATCTTTGGTACTGGCTAGCATTTCCATGTTATTACATTGGTATGAAATCGATAGGCTTAAAATGACCTCCGGGTCGATAGCCTAATAATCTCCTATGATCCTATGATCCTATTTTGAACGGTGTATTATTTTCTGTCAGAATAGCTATCTTATAAAGTCAAAGTTTTGCCTTGGATTTATTGTACATGTGTGCTGCATTCCATTTTATGCTGATTGTTCTGCTATTGTATAATATTCTAAGGTGTTTTGCTACCTAGTACATTAGACAATGAATGTACTTCATATTTTTTCATTGCTAAACTTCTTTGGTCTGAGTGTTTGATAGCATTTTGTTATATTTTTACAGTCTTTGCTATATTCTGCTTATTGAATATCTGTGATTTTATTAATTGATAAAGAGCCTTGAATAATGGTATTTTTAAAACTGCAGATTTTGACTGATTTATCATTCAGTTATGTTATGTCTAGGGCCTAATGTTGTTTTTTTCTTGAATAAATAGCCTTTTTAAAATTATATATCACAGAATGAGGACTTTCTTGGTTTAAAGTATGCTGTGAGCTTTGTTTCCACATCTTGATGATTTTCTGATAGTACATCCATTGTATCACATAAATAATGTACTATTTTTTGACTAAATAAAACATCATTATTTTTAATCTTGAGCCAATAGTCATGGTAATTTCACTTACATAAAATACTGATGGAGCTTTTTGCTGCTAACATTTTATGCAATCCTGAACGTTTTGTGCTTAACTTGTAGCTGTATATACATATATATATATATATATGTATATATATATATATATATATATATATATATATATTCCTTTAGTCTCACTCAGATTAAACTGTACTACAGTCTCTCATTGCAGTGTGTGCCTCTTGATTCAATCAAACCAGAGCATTGATACCTTGCTTCTTGGGGATACATCCGTTATTTGTGGAGTCTCCCAGGATATACTACATACAGGAAAATTATTTGCTCCCTGTGACTGTGTTTATGTGCAGATGTGTGTGTGTCTGTGTTTGTTTGTGTTACAGAGAGAGAGAGAGAGAGAGAGAGAGCGAGAATTTATCCTGGCATATGGCTGAGTGTTTATATGAGTGTGAGCTAGTGTGAGGGGATTATCTATCTATGGATGAGTGGATGTGGGTGTGTGTACAGCAATGTCTAGGGGAGATAGAGTGTGTGTGTGTGTGTGTGTGTGTGTGTGTGTGTGTGTGTGTGTGTGTGTGTGTGTGTGTGTGTGTGTGTGTGTGTGTGTGTGTGTGTGTGTGTGTGTGTGTGTGTGTGTGTGTGTGTGTGTGTGTGTGTGTGTGTGTGTGTGTGTGTGTGTGTGTGTGTGTGTGTGTGTGTGTGTGTGTGCACTCACATCCATGTGCACACTGGTGTCTGAGTGTGTGTGTGTGTGTGTGTGTGTGTGTGTGTGTGTGTGTGTGTGTGTGTGTGTGTGTGTGTGTGTGTGTGTTGGGGTACACATGCTAATGCAGTGCATGGTCTGCTAGGGGGAAGACTGAATCAGTAAAACTTGATTTAGCTTGAAATATTTTCATTTAGCAGTCTACCTTTATATAGAAAGATAGGTTGTTAATGCAGTATTAATATTTGGACTTAATGTTAATGAAACAAGCAGGATATTTGAGCAATGGCACTCAGCTGATGAACTAAGCTTCCTTCATCATAGACAGTGTTCACTTCCTGTCAGGTGCACATAGACATACATTACCTTCATGACTGGCCTGAGTGACTTATCTCAGGATAGCCAAGGAGGACATCATTCACATAGCAGGTCTCAGCATATTTAATTGCCTGTGTGGTGTCTTTAGTTTTGAAGTACTGAGTCTGCTCCTCCCCATAAAAAGAGCCCATATCATAAAGTACATTAAAAATGATTTCAGGGTAATATACTAATATATGTTTGAATTGGTCAAGTTCTTTATGAATAAAAAATATTATCTGGAAGTAAGCAGTATATTGTCCTAAAAGCAATGTGACTTGATTTAAGGGATCAGCATTCTTGTAAAGCAGCCTGCCTTTCCAGTATGCAGTTAAAACAAGACTATCAATCTAAGTTAATACTTTTTCCAGTAAACGGGATCACTGTTTATAAAAATAAACTTTATGCTAAGCTAAGCTAATTGCAGCCTATATGTGTTTTAGAAAAAAGTGTAACCAGCCTCTCCCATTAGATAGCAGATTAAATTTGCATTATAATAAAACAATTTAAAAGCTTGCTGCGAATAATAAGCAGAACTACAGACTCAAGCGGTGATACAGAAATACGTGCCACACAGACTAATACTAAGTGTAGTATATGAGTGAGAGAGTTCTTAAAAAGTGAAACTAAACTAAGTCAGTTATGAAGACCTATATGAGAATCAGTGAGGGTATTCAAGTAAAACAGATGTCTGTTCCCAGAGAACATTGCAGTTTTGCATTTACATGTTATTTGGTCAGCTTGCAGCATCAGTGCTTTACATGTTCATAGGTAGTAAACAGGCATACAAAGTGGGAGATTAGCTGACATTCTCATTTGCCCCAAAGAAGTCGGGGTAAGTCACTTGTTCAAGGTCACACAGAAGGCAAACGCCGTAAGAAGTAGCTTGTTAACAGCCATTGCTTCATTCTTTGCACTGACTGCCAGACTTCACTAATGCTTTGGTGTTCTTTTAATTAACTTGAAGTTTGTTGTTTCAGCACCATTATTGTGCCCTTCTTGATTTACTTTCTTTAACTGTATACTCAATCAGATTTGATATATGTATTAGTTTCTCTCCTTAGACTTATGAACCACTATATTTTTGTAGTTTCAGGACAGCTTCATCCACCTAAGAAGTAGTCCAGTTTTAGTAACAGTTCACAATGTCTAGTATACAGTCTCGATTGCAGTACCTTGTGTGTTGGTTATACATTTTTGGTATCTGGGGATATATTAGTCATCTGACCTTTCTGTAGAGTGCAGGAGGGTTTGATGGTCATTTTTTGAAGTATAGCAGAAAATTGTGATATTTATAAATGCAGTGGTATGTAGTAAATACATTATCCATCTCACACATCTGTAAAATCCAGGAAATTAATTCTCTTATGTCTAGTAAGCTATCCCACAGGCATTTAGTACCCCCATCCAAAGATTCCATTGTGAAATTAAACTATTTAATGCATCTCTTTTTAAGAATCTGGGTGATATTGTGGCTTTTTAAATGAATGCCTGTATTGCAGTTATGGTGTAGAACCTGAGCATGGTAATAACTGTAGCAAAAAGCTCGCTACAGTTACCAACTGCAGTTAACAGTGGAGTTTCGACTTCAGGAAGACCTTTGTTTATTTTTTTGCTCCTTAACTTTGGGTTGAGAGACACTGGTAGTTTGAGGAACTGCCTGGGGAGATAGACAGATGACCTTACTACAGCTCTCCACTAGTCATATGTAGACTATTTATATATAGCAAAGCTATACAACTGACTGATTTTTCTCATCCAGTGTACAGGAAAAATACATAATTTAATATTTCTAATATGTACTGCAAGACTGAAACCTACAGCTTCTAGTAAAGGCACAGCAAGTATGAGATCATGCAATAAAACTCGCCCCCAGATTCTCAAAAGCTCACACGGAGTGCAAAATCAGTGCAGGAGCTCAAGCAGGCAATATGTCTGCCGTGCGATCCAGGAACAGCCTGCAGGGGCATGCACAAGCACTTCTTGCACTAATCTTACACGGACTAAGCCCTGGTATGCAAATCACACCATTTGCATGTGAAATCCATGCAAATGAGGTCATTTTGCAATCCAGGAAATTTACAACAGTCCATGCAAGGCTAGTGCTATCTGCAGAAATGTACTCGGTTAGTAACCAAGTACATTTCTGCAAAATCCAAAATAGAGCTATGACAGCTCTGAATAAAGGTTGCATATCAAGTAGTAAGCATGCCAATGACCAAGTATAAGGCCATTGGCATTGCAAACAAAACAAAAAATAAAAAAAAACTTGGATTCCAAAATGGTGGACAGCCTGTGAGCACTCTAGCTGTGCAGCTCTCTTAACATTCAACAATATCTGACCTGCCTGTGCATCCTGAGGAAAATTATCATTTTTTCAACAGAGATAAAGGCAACACGAAGTCTACTTAAATATTTCAGCTTTATTTTTCATCAGATAACCTTCTTTACAAGAAAAATAATACTCACTGCAATCGGATCCCTGAACTGCATGGTGTGGAATCTTCCTGATAAGCAGCTTAAAGGAGAAGGAAATGGAATAAAGGTCTTGTTTCAGCATATAATTACTAAAATAAAAACCATCATTGGGCATTTCTTTCTAACTGACTACGTTTTATCTAAAGAGCAATTAATCCAAGGCTCAAGATGGAAAATCAGGTAATCTACCAGTGAAGTACCTCGCGGGCGGTTTCACGCAGCTTTGGGCGGGGGGTAGGCATAGCTGAAGTGATTGGCAGTTGTACGGAATTCGGCAAATGTACGGAAGCAAGCATACTTTGTAATAAGAGGATTTAATAGTTTAAATAATCGCAAGAATTGCTACTACTAATGAATGTACATACAACATTCCGTCCGTTGTAGCCCCTCACAAGCATACTTGAATTCAGCATACTGAATCTACATACAACAATTAGTAAGAATTGCAGATGTAATAAGAGGATTTAAGAGTTTAAATGTTCGATGGTTAGCACCTTATTAGCAGTACCTAAAAATAGCCCCTCACATGTATTTATTAGCACCTTATTAGCAGTTATTAGTAACGTTAGATAACATGCCACACATTACTAATCTTCACCCGACATGACAATGGAGTTTGCAGCTATAAAAGGTGGGATACTTTGGCAAACCTGTTTGCTAAATCCAGCCTAAACTACGAGAACGTCGCTGACATGAGCCGAATCGACGATACCTACCTGTCCTCCGTGACATCTTCCCTTCCTTCTGCCATTGCATTCCTGCAGTCCGTTGGCATTGTGCACAAGGAGAGACGCTGCCACCTCTGTGGCTCCAAGGCTTCTCTGGTTCGCCATCGGACATCCTTTGCCTGGAGATGCACTGCCCGAAAGTGTAGGAGCAAGTCAGGAATGCTTTCTGGCACCTTTTTCAATAAGAGCAGGCTGCCTTTGGATATCCTGCTCAAAATCCTGTATTGGTTGGCAAGAAAGCTGCCCATCTGCAGACTGGCAGACCACTTGGCAGTCTCCATCAACTCGGTGCTGGACTGGTATCAATTCCTATGGGATGTCTGCAGCTGGAAACTTCTGCAGGACCCGATGCTGCTTGGGGGACCTGGTAAGGAGGTCCAGATCAACGAATGCCTGCTAGTGAAGGCAAAATACAATCGTGGAAGAGCCTTGGCCAAGATGGACCGTTGGGTCTTTGGCATATATGACTGCAATCTGAAAAGCGGATACCTCCGCTTTGTGTCCAAAAGAGATGCAGCTACTTTGACACCGATCATCAGACAGCATGTGTTACCGGGGACGGTGATAGTGTCCGATGAATGGGCTACCTACAGGGGCATTACTGAATTAGCAGGGATGAATTACACCCACCTTACTGTTAACCACAGTAAGAATTTCGCAGACCCTCAGACTGGCGCACATGCTAATGCTGTGGAGGCCATGTGGTCCCGATGCAAAAAACAATTGAGACAGATGAATGGCACTCTCCGACACATGTTGGACAGCCATTTGGATGAGTTCCTGTGGCACGAGAAATACAGCAGACAAGATGATGACTTGTTCCTCTGCCTACTTGCACATATAAAACAGTACCAGGATTTGCATGAAGAGGACCTGGGTGGCCGTAAAGTGACTTTTTGTGGCATTTGTGGCATTTCATAACTTGAAATGGTAATTTTAACTTCTGCTGTCTTTTTTGATGGTGCAATAACCTGTGAGGTGATGGTGCAATAACTTGCAATAACTTGTTTCTGAAATGGTGATTTTAACTTCTGCTGTCTGCTCTGCTGTTTTGATGGTGCAGTTACCTCTTTTAATTGATTTACTACGTTTATTTCAAATACTATTGAATGTTTTTTTTCGACAATTACGTTAAATAAATTGCGTTCTGAAACGGTGATTTTAACTTCTGCTGTCTGCTCTGCTGTTTTGATGGTGCAGTTACCTCTTTTGATTGATTTACTGCATTTATTTCGAATACTATTGAATGTTAAAATTGCGTTTATTTATCGAATACAATTGAATGTATTTTCAAAAATTACCTTAAATAAATTGCGTTTATTTCAAATCCAATTGAATTTTTTTTTCCAACAATTACCGTTTACTTGTCAGGGTTACTAGGAGGCAGGCTTTGCTACTGTGTTTACATGACATTGTGAGTCTAGGAGGCGTGTCTGGGGCGGGCTTTGCTACTGCACATCCTGCGAGGTACTTCACTGGGAGATTACCGAAAATCAACCAGAGCACTTGGAAACAGTACCTACTAAATCTAAACTATCAAATATAGTTACTCCAGAAAAAGATGTGTCATCCAAAAGGCAAAAAAACAAATAAAACACAGACAGAAATTACTAAACTAGCCCTTAGATAAAAGCAAGAACAAACATTAACACTAGAAGACCTTAAAAATGTCTTGCAACCACTGCAATCTGAAGTACAAGGATTCTCAAGCAAACTATCCCCTTTCAGCTCAAATATGGATCAAATTATGCTCAGATTAGAACAGAACGAGGCGACAATCATGGACAATGAACTGAAAATAAGAGACCTGAATAAAAGTATACAAGCTGGTGCAAAAAAATATTAAAAAACTGCCACAAAAAGTCTTGGACTTAGAAGCTAGAAGCAGGTGTAATAATCTCATTATCAGAGGGATTCCAGAGACTGTGAAAAATACTCAGCTAAATACAATTATTAAAGAAATACTAAGTACACTACTGAAGGGTAAAGAACTTCTGGAGGCTATAACAATAGAGAGAGCCCACAGATCCATAAAACGCTCACAAAGCACGGACTTTCCAAGACAGCTATATGTCAGGATTCTTAACTCAGCACATGTGCAAATAATATTCTCTGCATATAAATCCAAGAAGATCCATACCTGGAGAGGACACAAAATTACTATAAACCAAGATCTTCCTCTAGAAGTAAAAAAAATCATCAGAAACGTAATAAATATTGTGCTTACATGATAGAAAATAACATACGCTTTCAAATGAAGTATCCTGCCACACTAATTTTCTACCATAAAAATGAAAAAATATCCATTGCTACACCTGAAGAAGCAAAACTCACCTTTCTTCGCCTCTACAAAATGAATCCAGCATGAAGGAAAACAATCTACCTTTACTGAAGCATCCAAATGACATCCTCTTCAATTCTAGGCTAAATCCTGCTTATTTCGGATTCTTCTTGAGGTAAAAAATGTAAACTGTCTTTTTTTCCCTTTTCTGAGCAGGCCATGAGGTCCGTTCACGGTGCAACATTCCATTACCCACAATAACATTCAGCTACAAGCATCTGCAACAACCTTTCACCTTTCAACTCATTTCATCACCAAAATGACTTGGGAGCCCCAGTGCATTACTGGGAACGGATCTAAACAGCTGAAATGCTTCGCGAGTACAGTTTTGTACCTAAAACTGCATTTTTTCTGAAGACAACACCTCAATAGAGATGGTAATGTACTCAGACTGCTTGCTAAGTATATTAACTGCATTTTGTTTAGCAAAAGTAAGTGAATAGACTTTCAAATACTCATTTTCATTTTTGAAATTTGGGAAGTTAATTGCTGTTTATCTAAATGTTCACTGCAGAGTTATTTCTTGTAATGAAGGTAATTAACCATTTTAAACTGTTGATTTTTGTGAAGTATAATATTTGTTCTTCTCACCTGTATTACTAGGTGAAATCTTCCTATACTCATCTTATTATGTGTATATATTGCTGAGTTATATATTTAAAGAAGAGTTTAATTATTATATTAGATAGCAGCTGCATACATACATGTGTTGTTGTAAAATTACTTTTGATTATGGTATTGTTCCTAAAGCAGACTTGCACTTTTGGTTAAATACCTTAATGTATGATATGAAAAGTGAACTGTGTATTTTTCTTTAGAAAAAAAGGAATAGAGTCTCCAAATATTGTACAGCTGTTTTATTCTGTTAGATCATTTTATTTTTGCTGTATAGTTTAACAATTCCTTATATATAAAAGAGGCAATAATACTAGAAGGACAGATATCTGTAACAAGCACATATCAAAGAAGTGTTCTAGAAACAGTATTATTTTGTTGTTAAAAGAGCTAGTAGTAATATTCAATATTGCCTCTCATTTCTTCTCTTTGGTCTTTATAGATTTGGCTCATGAGACTATAGCGTATTATTTTATAGTTAGGCATTTCTTTGTATGTACAGATACACCTTCTGACTTGTTATAGCTATTTATAAAAAAAAAAAAAACAAAAAAATAGACACATGGATATTTCTTATGGCTTTGGTGGTCTCAACTGAAGTCCTAAAGGTTGTCAGTAAAATTCCTAGTATATCTTGTTTACCATAAGGTTATCCAAATTATTCTGTATATATTAACTAATATAATATATATGTTTACAATTTGGTCAGATATTTACTCCTAGATCCTGAATATAGGTATAGGGAGGCTGCTACGCAGAGTAGATACATATGGTTGTGTAAGTTTGGAAATTAGTGAGTAGCTTTGACATCCCTCTGCTTCACAAGATCTTTACCCAAATTCAATTTCAAATACCCTATGTTTTTAAAATATACATTTACACAATATTACAGAGTGATGGGTGGTTAGGCACTCACAGGGGGGGGGGGTTAGGAGTGAAGAATTCCCTATACAGAAGATATTAAGTAACACAAATAAATGTCACTATTCTTTTCTTATGTTATTAATTGCTTATTCCGCTTTATTAACAATTTAAGAATTATTTCTTAAACTCTTAGAAATTATATATTTAGATTCTTGGAATGTTAAGGGGGTTTCATACATAAGTAAAATAAAACTAGTCATGCATATGGTATACCAAAGTAAAACAATGATAACCTTCCTTCGGGAAACTCAATTGATCACACAACTTTGGGAAACAGAAAGGAAAAGGAAGTGGGTCAAACATATAGTAGCTGCTGGACATAAATCTATTTCTAGAGGGGTTGCTATCATTATTAACAATTCATATCAGGGGGAAATTATTTCTATGAAAACTGACTTAAATGGTAGATGGACTCTATTTACTTCTAAATGTCATAGCATAGATAAACCTTTACTTTTTCTAAATATATACAGTCCCTGCTCTAACCAATGACTGTTTATATATGACATTTTTAATTTGCTAACTGAATTTCCTAACCATCTTTATATAATTGGGGAGACTAGAATGCATTACTTGATCCTGACAAAGATAGGTCCCACAAAGAAACTAAACAACCACATTGTATAAGTATAGACCTCTATGAATTACAAACTACTTTTGACTTATTTGATCCTTATGAGATATTCCAATATGACAAAACAATACCCAGATTTACCTTCTTTTCCACATCACATAAATCTTGGTCAAGAATAGATGCCTTCTTAATATCACAATTTTTCTGTCATCTAAGTTAAAGTATTGCATTTCACCTAGATCTATCAGACCATTCAAAAATCAGCCTATATATAAATCCTTTAAACCCCAAACAAAACATTCCTTACTTTAATAAGTAGACTTTAAACCTAAAAATTATTCAGAAACAAGAGGTAGCAAAAGAAATAATTAGCATATTCGCTCAATTAGATGAAGAACTTATACCACTCCAATACCCTATGATAAGCAATGGGAAGCTGCTAAAGCAGTGATTAGAGGTGTCATAATTCAAAAATCTGCCTGGTTTAAAAAAAGTTACAATAGCACAAAACCACACTAGAATTCCAGATTGTGTCAGTAGAATTGGAACTACAACACAAATATACAAGAGACTTAGAAGGAAAAATTATGGAATGGCAAAAAAACAACATAAACATTATTTAGAAAACTTAACTTTTTTTAGAAAGTAGGTACTTATATCAGTATTCAGAATGGGCACAAACACCTTCAAAATTTTTAGCCAGGCTAATAAAGACAAAAAGTGGCCCATCAAGAATCAAAGAAATACACTATGAAGGACGCATAAACCAGGAAAACCAAGACATTTTAAATGTATTTGAGATCATCTATAAAAAGCTGAACAACATGCACCTTCCTCCTCAAATGAAAAATTCCAAGAGTTCATTCAAAACCTAAACTTTCCACAAGTTACTCAAGAGCAGCAAAAACTTCTAGGGGCATCACTTCACCTAAAAAAGATAAAAGACGCAAAAAAAATCTCAAACCAGGTAAATCTACAGGACCCGATGGATACACCTCAGAATTTTATAAAGTATTTTCAGAACCTGTTTCTAAAGTCCTACTTAAATTATATAATTATATAATACAACGTGGTATAACAGACACATATATAAATAACTCAAAAAACATCCTTCTACTCAAACCGAATTCTGACCCGGCGGACCCTTCTAATTATAGGCCACTAGCCCTTATAAAAACTGACTTTAAAATCCTAGCCCAAATTCTAGCTAACAGGTTGAAAAATGTACTTCCCTCCATTATATCTCATAATCAGCTGTTTCATGGTAAATAGGCAAACTTGTGACAATACTCTGTTACTGGAAACAGCTATCGGATTACTTAAATCAGATAAACATCCTAAATACATTATTACAGCAGATGCTAGCAAAGCTTTTGACAGAGTTAATTTACGCTTTCTATTTAATGTAATGCCTCTATTTGGATTTCCTCAAGAATTTAATAATAAAGTTAGGGTTCTATATCAGATGCCTTCTACTTCCATACAGATTAACAATAATAGAACCAAACCTATTCCCATCTCAAATGGCACAAGACAGGGCTGTCCTCTCTCACCCTACCTTTTTAATTTATATCTCGAAACCCTACTCCTCTTTATTTCACAAAACTCTTTCCTACACATTCCAAGAGTATTAAATACTAACCTTATCTATTCAGCCTTTGCTGACGATTTAAATATTTACATACAACACCCCACAACCGACCTTCCTAAGATACAGAAAGCTATTGATAATTTCTCAGAGATTTCTAATTACAAATTAAACCCTAACAACTCTCATCTTTTCCCCCCAAATCCTATTGGTCATATGGACTATTACTTTCCTGAGAGCAAGATTAAGCTAACCTACCAGCTGAAATACTTGGGGGTAATATATACTCCTAGTTTTAATGACATTATTAAAAAAATGTATATAACACCTGGAATACTATTGAAAATTATCTGAATGGATGGAAAAATATCAATATGCCTTTGTTATCCAAAAGTAGTGTCGTCAAGATGAAAATGTTACCAAGAATTATTTTCCAGATAAACGCTACATTTTCAATTATACCCCAAAATGTTTCATAGATATGGAAAGAAGTATATCTAGATTCCTCTGGTATCCTAAAGCTACCAGAATGAAATATGAGAAGCTTATACTTCCAAAAACTAAAGGTGAGCTAGGACTACCTAATTTTAAGCTGTACTATAGTATTATTAGTGCATACAGGCTATTCCAAATTTTTAATTATGAATCAAACACAAAAGTATGGTCTCCCTTAAGGTCCAGAATTTGGTATGAACAAATTAACTCATATGGGTGCAATCCTAGATCACTCCTGTTCCTTAACATAAATCAAAAATATGTCTATGTTAGGAATTTACATCCTCTTATTAAACAAATGATCTTAACTATCCAAAAGCTCTTCAAGTCAATACAGTTATTAAATGCCCTCCTTCTCTTGCAACCTCTGCATCTTAACCCTAATTTGCTATTAAATAACCAACTGATAAACTTACAGGAATACCTCTTATTAAAAAATCTTACAGTCTGGGACATCTACAAATGGAGGGAATATGAAATAACACAATTAAGAATGAATCTAAATCTCCCAAAGAAATATGTAAGCATTCTTAACCCTCTTCAATACCTTATAAACACCAAATTCCCACCCGATAATTTCAATAAACAAGACACCAACTTGTCTCAGTTACTTCTAAAAAAACTAGCAATCAAGGGGAAAACAATTTCTAGAGTCTATAAAATTATAATAGATATAAAATACCAGAATCATATTATATTTTCCCCTTACTGGCAAAAGAAAAACCCACAAATTACTGAACAAGAAAAAAAGGATGCCATTGAAAATACGGTCAAATTCACTACATTCAAAACGTTGCTTTACACCCAACTTATGATTAATAATGACACATATTTCACCTCTCAAAAACTCAGTAAATTTAATTCCAAATACTCTCTTAAATGTCCTCACTGCACTAATCAATAAGCAGACATTCTCCATGTTATGTGGGAATGTACTAAAGTTTCAAATCTCTTGTGTTTATTTAGGGCAAGATTAGAAAAAAAAGCGGGCTACCAAAAAAGCACTTTATCATGGGAAATGGCTATACTGCACATTAATGTTAATAAGTTTCCAAGAATCTTTAAGTATGTTCTCATTACTATATGTGCTCTTGTCAAATTCTATATTACAAAGAAATGGACCCTTGCATCCCCACTTTCGTGGGAAGGTTTTAGCAATTTAGCAATAAAGTATATCACAGCTCACAAATTACTATATGTAACTACCAAACGTAAATATTACCAAGAGTATTGGGAATACCTGTTGGACGTCATTCTTAAGAGGTAAAAATATTAATTTAGAAGTCTAATATTTATTATTTTTTCAGAAAGTCAATAATGAAGTTTTATTTAAACTCATATAAAAAGTGTCCCTTTTATATCTCTTCATTGATAAGCTGATCTAAGATAAATATATCCTTAGTAAAGGTCATAGCATATCTTTCTCCTCCTGCTAATAATGTTCCCATATAGGTTCCCTCTTTCTTTCTTTCTCTCACTCCAGAATAAGTTTAGTACAAAAATTGGGCTCTTGTAGTGACTTCTTTTGTATATATTGTATATCGGTTGCTATTGTATGTTGCATGTTGGTTTTGTCTTATATTTTGAATATTTTGTTTTATTGTAATTGTATTTTGAAAAATACAATAAAGAATTAAAAAAAAAAAATAAAAAAAACTTTTATTTTTTTTTAGATGATCTCAGCTGTTTAAGCGTAGGGCAGTGGCGCACCAACCGGATTGGGGGAAAATAATTAAATAAACCTAAAACAAGTATTCTAACTAAAATCAGTATTCTGCCATGCAAGTCAATGGCAGGCAGAAGACAAACTGGCCAGTGAGTAGTGGTTGCTAAGGGGGGAGGCTCAGTGTGAGACATGTAACTATGCATTAGCAGGCAATCCTATGCAAATGAGGGGAAGGATAGTGAATCCCAGTTTTCCCCTGCATGTGAGTCTGGTTCCAACAGTGTAAGAGCAGGAATAGCTTGGTGCAAGCCTAGGAGGAAGGTGGCATCATGGGGGTGTGTGTCAGGCATATTGTAAGCAGACTGGAGCCCTGTGGCTCGGGTTTGCTCCTAGCTTAGCACAGCTAAGCTAGGGGGTGTGTCTAAACCTGCCTAGCACTCTTTACAAAGCCTAAGAGGGTGTGCGCACTGTGCACTGGGTTTTACAGGAAGAAAATAGAACTTAAACCAGGAAATAGCAGCAGTGTGCAGATTTGAGCACTCTGCATGGCGCACACATGGGCTTAAACAGGGAGGCAATGGGAAGGGAAAACAGCAGTAGGAAGGTAATCAAGGAGAACTAGCTTAACTGGCAGGTGAAATGTATCAGAATCAGCCAATTACACAGGCAGCAGACCAGCCCAGCCCAGAACACTACTATAAACTAAGCAAACACCTTCCCCTCTGGTTTTTCCCACAGTCTACACCATCAGTGGATACATGCGGGGAAATTTTAACAAACAAACCTAGAAAATGAGAAGGGCTGCATCAGGTAACATAGAACAACATGTGCAAGAGGCTGAGGGTGGTGAGGATGTGAATGCTGCTGAACAACCCACAGTGAGGAATGGAGAAGAGTGTACAGACCTAGGGTAACCTACCAGGGGCTACATGAGCTGGAGACAATGGAGTGCTATAGGGTGGACATAGACCTCTTACAGCAAATTGTTGAGCTGTGCCGGCCACACCTGACACACCAAACTGACCGAGGGGAACCGATCCCAGTGGATACCAAGGTATATGAAGGCCTAGGTATACTAGCCACAGGTTCTTCCCAAAGCACAACTGGGGATATCATGGGGATCTCACAGGCATCAGCATCCAGAGTATTCCACCAGTTCCTGGATGCCATGTCAGTATATGCCAGTGAGCACATATATTTCCTCAACATCCGTGAGGTGTTGACCAGCAATATGCATCTCTTCCACCAAATAGCAGAATACCCTGGGGTAGTGGGTGCTATAGACTGCATGCACATACCCATCACAGCACCACCCGGTGAGCAGGGTAGGGCCTACATCAACCATAGGGGCATCCCCTCCATCAACTGCCAGGTCGTATGTGATGCCCAGGGCATTATAATGAATGTGTGTGCTGGCTGCCCTGGAAGCTATGATGATTCCCACTTATGGCATCTGATGCAGCTGCACCAGAGATTTGCCAATGGGGGCATCCCCTACAGTCACCTAGTGGGGGATGCTGGGTACATACTGGAGCCATGGCTGATGACACCCATCAGAAATGCACAAACACCTGAACAACAATGCCATAATAAGGCAAACGCACAGGCCAGACATATAATAGAGCACAAGTTTAGGATGCTCAGGTCACGGTTCTGGTGTCTGAACACATCCGGTGGAGCCTTGCAGTATTCACCAGCTACATGTACCCAAATTGTTATGGTATGTGCTATACTGCACAAAATTATCCTGTGGAAACAGCTGCAGCAGGAACAGCATGATTCAGGGCCACACAGCCCCCCACCAATGCCAAGGTCTGCACAGGCACAGAGTGACATAGAGGAGGAACAACCTGAGCTTGCCCCAGTAGGCAGAAGGAGGCATGCCTAGTATGCCCTGGCCTTGGCAAAGAGGCAACACATAGCACATGCACTGACACAGTAGGGACCCAGAGAATGACACCTCTCTCTGACTTGCACATACAGTAAAAGGGATGCCAAACATGAGACTACCTGTGCTCAACCATGTATAGGGCGTGTACTATGTGCATCTGACATAGGCACCCACCAGCACCATCCGCAAGTCTGTCACACCCTCAAGGTAAGTCAGTCCACCTAACAATTGCCAAATAGAGTAGAATGTGTCATTTCCTGTAGCTATGGTATGGATGTGAGCATGCAAGGGAATTGGGTGGCTGAATGTTATGGCAGCAGACAGTAGACACCCATAGTGGCACCATGACATCTGTAACACATACTGGAGTCACCATAGTAGCCAGTACTACACAGGGTGACAAACCCACTGCAGGAAATGTGATGAGCGACATGTGTGTCCATATGACCCGCACATGTCAGTCAGGATGGTTCACATACCCAACAACTGTCTCAGCCAGCAGGACAGGTGTAGACAAACCCAAACAGAGCCTGTGCCATGGCCACTGAATGATGGCTATGGTTAACCCCCCCCCCCCAGGCCTACACAGACAGACCACAGCAGGGCAGGCAGTGGGATGTTAGTTCTGAAGGGTAGGAAGTTAGACAATAATATGTAGGGCAACCAAAGCCATGATCTGTAGTACACTGGTATGCCTCTAGTCCGTATGATAGTTAGCAATGCAGAATGAAATGGAGTACCTGACATACCAGTACAGTCATAACAAATGTGTACAAGTGTCACATGTACTCCCCACATCCTACATAGTAATGTAATAACAGTCAAGTGTGCCCCCCAATCCTGTGCAGAAATGCAGAAATAGTCAGGTGTGCCCCCCATCCTACATTGTAATGTAATAACAGTAAGGTGTGCCCCCCCAATCCTGTGTAGAATTGTAGTAATAGTCAGGTGTGCCTCCCCATCCTACATAGTAATGTAACAACAGTCAGGTGTGCCCCCCCACACCTGTGTAGAAATGTAGAGACAGTCAGGTGTACCCCCCTGCTATGCAGAAATGTAGTAACAGTCAAAGCCAAATGATTGATGGATACCATTCAGAGACAGCATGCTACCTGTTGCTGTACAACACAAAGGTCAGCGCTGCAGCACAAACTAACTGGACACGATCCATACATTCAATACAGATGGCCATACTGGGCATGCTCACACATTTAAACACATGAAGGCCATGTCTGCAAACACTAGTGAACCAAACATATCTGGCAGTTGCAGTTGTTAGTGCAGACACTCATCAGTATGCACCACTCATGCCTTGCACACACAGTGGATAGGAATACAGACATATATGTCAGGACAACACACTATAATAAGCCAAAGGTAGATGTACATATATATGTGGAAGAGGGTGACTGTGACAAGGAGCCATCCAGGCCTGCCCCACCCAGCACACAGCCAAAGGGCCCCAAACATGAGGTGCAGATGTCACTCACTGCAGATACTAGCCACAAGTATCTATCAGCATTACAGACTCTGTGGTGCACGTGTCAGCTGTACAACATGACTGTACAAGGAAGTAGTCATCTAGCAGCTGTATAGATGTACCTGTGAACTATGACCCCATGTGTGCCCCCATGTGGTGTATCAACCCCTAGATGAATGGGTTATGGCCCATGCACACACACTGCCCTCCCCATAGCCCTACTATGACAAGCCTGCTGAGGTCATCCAATGGGAAATACACCTTTAGGAGAGTTGTAGCCCAGTAATCTCCATGGTGCGTCCCATAACTATGTGTTGCTGTAGTGTGATAAACTAGTTAGGTAGGAGTTCTAACCCCAAACTTGGCAATTGTGTGTGTCTGAGTGTGTGTTTGTAAGCATGTCATGACTGTGTAGAGAGCAATGCTTTTTAGGGTACTCACACTCCCTACAATTCATATACTTAACTTTGGCAAGGCTGATGATGTCACCCACCTAGAAATACATCTCCGGGAAGGTTGTAGCCCAGTAATCTCCATAGTGTGTCCTGTAACTGCGTACTGCTGCAGTGTGATAAAGTAGTTACGTAGGTGTTCAAATCCCTGACATGGCAAGTGTGTGTTTGTGCCTGTCTGTGTAGAGAGCAATGCTTTTTAGGGTACTCACACTCCTTACAATTCATCTACTCAACTTTGGCAAGGCTGCTGATGTCTACCCACCTAGAAATACACCTCTGGGAAGGTTGTAGTCTAGTAATCTCCATGTGTAGTGTGATTTAGATCTGTATTAGGGTTCCATCCCCACCAATGGCAGTTTTGGATGTTTTGTGTGTGTTTCTCTGTCTGTGTACGGAGCAATGCATTATAGGCTAGTCACACTCAGTGCATTTCAAATGGCCTATTTTGGCAATCCTGCTGATGTCATTCATTGTGAAATACACCTTTGGGGAAGGAATTCTCCAGTAATCCCCACGGTGCGTCCTATAATACCTCCATACTGTTGTGTGATATAGACCTCTGTTAGGGGTTCTATATCCACCCGTGGATGTTTTGTGTGTGTGTCACTGTCTATGTAGGGAGCAATGCATTTTAGGCTAGTCACATGCAGTACATTTCACATGGCCTACTTTGGCAATCCTGCTGATGTCATTCATTGTGTATACACCTTTGGGGAACGTGTTCTACAGTGATCACTGTGGTGCGTCCTATAACACCTATATGCTGTAGTGTGATATAAAACTCTGTTATGGGTTCTATACCCACCCATGGAGGTTTTGTGTGTGTGTGTCACTGTCTGTGTAGGGAGCAATGCGTTTTGGGCTAGTCACACACAGTACATTTCAAATGGCCTACTTTGGCAATCCTGCTGATGTCATCCAATGTGTTCTACACCTTTGGGGAAAGAAGACTCCAGTAATCTCCATGGCATGTACTATAACTGCATACTGCTGTAGTGTAATAAACTAGTTAGGCAGGGGTTCTACTCCCAGACATGACACGTGTGTGTCTGTGTTTGTAACTCATATCCTGTGTGGTGGTGGTTGTGAGTGTGTGACACTTGTGGCCAATGTAGAGTGAGATTTGCATATTTCTTATATGGTAGCCCTAGTATATATCACAATGTCCACCATACAGGGATAACAGATGTGAAATAGCTGAGAAGCTGAGGTGCAAAGCTATACCTATACATGTGACATCACACCCAGGCAATCACAGTTAGTATTACCCAGCGCACACTCTCAACCCATGTCTCATACACACACACACATGCCTAGGCAACAGCCAATATGTGGGTAGTACACTGCATATTGGCCACTGATAGTAATTATGGGGTGATAGCTGTGAGCTACAGAGGGCATGGCACCCTGTCCATCTGTCCAATATGCACGTACATGCAGACAGTGCACCTTCCCCATGTTCCCCAATGGACACCTGCAACACCTGTGGTGCCATCACAGGTGACCCACAAAGGACATACCATGCCTGACAACACGCCCTGTATTGACAGATGTCACTGACACCAGGGAATTCCAATAGTAGGCTATCAATATAGGTGCAGGGTAAACCTGCTGCCCATTACCAGTTTCTGCCACAGGTGGGCAAGACTGGCACATCTGATGATAATCTGTGTTCACAACATGGGCCAAACACCCCAGGTACAGTTCCACATGTCACTGTACATGCATGTGGGAGGTGTGCACATCCCAGACACTGTCCATGTCATGGACTAAGGAACACATGCATGGCAACTGATGCACAACATTAGCCACACACAGTAGTCACCCAGGTGATTGGATGGGGGATACAATACCCACCTGTGTGGTCAAATGCAGACACTACAGCCCTGTGCCACAATGCAGACCATTGTCATGTGGCCTGATGCCAAGGTGAACCCATCACCTAGCCTTGAACAGCCATCTGGCATAGTCGACCACCACACACCTGTGCAGACATGCACACATGCATGTCAGTAATGGCACCCTGTGTGTTTGTGTGTGTGTTGTATGGTGTGTATGTTCACATCCACACTCCCTACAACCCCCTGTGGGCATAATGAAGCATGCTGTCTGATGTCAGACACTCCCCATACCCTTTGCCCATACAACCCCCTTATGACCCACGTGGTTCATGTGATACCTGCACAGTGATGTGTTGTGGCAATCCCAGTACTGATGAGTTATAATCCTGGCCCTGCCAAGTGTGTCAATATGTGTGCATCCCTGTGAGATTGTGGCTGTGTTGATGCTGGCACCTGCTCATGCAGACAGGCACGTGTACGGCATCTACCATATAACTACCGTATCCCTGTTGCAGATGTCAGTCACCATCACATATATGTTCTGAGGGCTCCACAACAGGTGGCGCATCCAATAACTGCATAAAACTGTGATAACACTACATAGTCATCAGAGGTTTGATACCCTGTGCTGGTAGGTGTATGACACAAACATGCTTAGGTTTTACTCTCCCAACCCTTCCTGACTTGTCTTTGCCTCTGTCTGCCTCTCCCAATCCCTCTCTGGTTGATATGGAGACCTACACCTGCTTTGCTTGGCAGCAGCATGTGTATTTTAAGTGATGTTCATGATCAGCTGATGGCCTCTGCATGAATTGCAGCCCTCCCCTAACTGACTGCATGTTGAACAGCTGTGGTAACATTCCCATAGCCAACTGCATGGAAGCACACTCCAATATCTAAGAATATCATGTTGGTGTTGGCCTTTTCATTCACTGTGAGCAGTAACTAGATCTGTTGTTTGGCAAACAGCATCTCAGATTGATTAGGGATTCACCTCGAACAACATACACTGTGGAAACAGGGCAACAGACAGGAGGGGGATGTGCACGACCAGACCACAGACTGTAAGTGCTGCTATACTGCATTTGGAGTGCTGCTGGTTTAACAGTGTGTGTGTGGATATGACTGTCCTACATGTCTCAATACTTGCCATGTCAGTTCCATGTTTATGAGGAATCCCCATCTGCAGGGTCATCTGCAGACAGGGCAGTGTGTTGTGCCTTTGGTTTCATGTGTTACCCATAGAACATCTGTCTGTGGACTGCAGAAGGTAATGTGAGGATTGTAGTATGCAGATGGTGAAGGCTGTGACAGTTACTGGCTTCATATCTCTCATAGGACATATGTTGCAACAAACCCTGTTACAACAGTAAATATATGAGGTTATCACAGCAACATGTCATTATTGGCCCTGTGTATGTGCTTCTAGCCACAACTCTGTCAACCTGTGTACATATGTTGTGCATGAAGTGGTGCATATGTGCTGTACATCATAATTAGTGTCATCATATCTGATAACAAGCCAGTGAGATATCAGCCAGTGAGATATCAGACTGCTACACATGTTATGTACAGTAGGGGTTCTATTTGATGGCATAACCTGTGGATGTTTGTACAGTACTGAGGTCTGTGAACTTATGGTGAATGTCGACAATGTGTTTATTGTTAATATGTATTTTAGCCTGTGTGCAGACTGTGGTAGATGTCATTGTTCTAGGTCCCATCCTAGCTGATGTTACATGCTGCTCCACTGTATGGTACCGTATTGGCGTACATGTTTGTAGGGCCATACACACACATGTCCCATACCACAGACAGCCATCAGACCAAACTGTGTAGCAGCCCAGTATATGTTGGGTCAGTCTGTGAGTGGCACATATGAGGATGGTGTCGAACAGATAGTCCATATACTGTAATATTATGCTAGCTTAACATATGTCGCAGTGGCTGTGTTCACATTGGTTGTAGTTATGCACTTTCACACAGGTGTATCTTACCCTGTGCTGTGACATGCCTGTAGAGCCTGCTATATATATGCAGGTACATGTGCATTCCCCCATAGGAGATGTAAGCCAGCATTGAGCCAGTCTGCCTGTAGCCTGCACAGTGCATTGTGACTTGCCTAGCAGCTTAGTGTACTTACCTATTGAGATGTCATGTGCGGATACATGCCAGATGTACTGCTGCTGGGCCTCCCTTAACAGTCATGTATGTCAGACAGAGCAGTGGTATCCTGTACAGATGTATGTCAATATCTAGTGGGTAGTATGTGACCATGGCACCCCTGTACCAGCGGTTATTATGTGTCAGGCCAGACAGGGGTGTGTGAATGCATAACCTATGGTGGCAAATGTATTCCAGTCATTATGTGTTATACCCGTCTACATGGCTGTCTACATCCATATTGTCAGGCATGGTACACATGCTTAGCACTAAGGGGTTATGCGTATACCTCTGGACTGTACAGAGTGTGTCAGAATGTCCACATATATAGGCCACTATCTCTGCTGCAGTCCACAGGGGCATTACGTGCTAGCAGTGGTACTTTACTGTGATGTCTTTAAGATGTCTGTCACTAGCCAATGGCACACATGTTATAAGCAGATGTGACCTCTAACACACACCATGTCTGTGAAGACAATCCCAGTGACAGTAATAATAGTCTACTAATACTCCTGATATACATACCTGACATCCCCTTGCACTAAGACTGTGGGACTACAGGGGCTGGGGTAGGGCTACACTCCATGTCCAGGACATATGGTAAAAATATATGTACATATTATTATCCATATCTATATATATATATATATATATATATATATATATATATATATATATATATATAATTACACGTGTAGTACTTCCAATTACCATTGTCATGGCAACCACCTTCTCTAAACCTCTACATCATGTGAGTGTGGTCCCTTTACATTTCCTGTGTGATGGACATCCTTTCTGTGTGTGGGCATCAGTGTTACAGACAGTAGGTAGCAATACCTTTTACAGGAGAACCGGCACACTCAGGACAGCTACATATTTGTAGGAGGTTCCAGAACTACAGACAGAGTGTGAGTACAGTTGTGTTACGCTTTGTATTGTACTGGTGTTACAGGGTGTGTGTGTACATACTAGTTTACCTTGGAATGCAGTCTGTCTGCATAGCTCTCAACTGTAGGCCTATCCTCTTGGTGGCCAGAGGTGTGCCTATCATGTGTTGTCTGTACACCACACAGGTCCTGAGTCAGATATTTCACTGGCAGTGTGTGTGTTGAGTGTGTCAGTACATGGCTGCATCCATTTCTGTTTCTAACCTCAATTCCCTGACTAGGGGTATGTTGCAGACTATCCTGTAACACCAGCAACTTGCTTAGTATATGGCAACAGTTTTCCACATTTGTGGCTGTGTTCCAGCCTCTCTCCTCCACCTATATACCAAGCTTTGCACATATGACATGTTGTCAGGGGTTGTTCTGTAGTGGGCTGTGAGTATATCACACTGCCATTGCTGCCATCAGTCCACTGCTGTTGTATCCCACACATACAGTGGGGCTAGGGCCATATATGTGTGGGCGTCACCTACACAATACATGTGTCCTCTTATGCACTCCAGAGGCCAGTGTATGTAACAGTGGTATATGGCCCTGTATTACTGGGTCTAGGGAGGGGAAGCACCATAAATGACCTAGGCTGCTACAAAATGTGGGGGTATCAAGGGTGAGCTGCCTTAAGGTATCTGAATGTACAGTACCATATACTTCACCTATATTTACATTACTTGCATAAATTGGGTTAATGCAAGCCTACTGCCTCCTGCCATATAGACTGTTCTGTTTGTCAGTGTGCCTGTGATGATGTCAGTTATGCCTTGTTATGTAACAGTTACAACCCATTTGGTCACATGATGTCTTTACTACCTAGTGATTTTGTACAGAGTGTAGATAGAGGCTGCTGAACTATACACCTGCATTACATACTGTTGATTGTTTGGTATCCTGTGGCCCAGTCTGTCCTCACTATTGTACAATTTGAAGGGCTTGGCCTGGACAGCAACAGTTGTGAACCTTTCCTGACTATTGTATTAGTATAACTGTTTCACAGTTCCATTACTCTGTTTATATGAATGTCAGTGTCTGAACAGCTATATGACATGTCATATAGAACTGTAATAGTACACAATTAAAGGTTTTCCATTTCTGAAAACCTGTGTGTGGTGTTTTTCCTATGACCTCTCTGTGGGTATATGTTGCAAGCAGCGATTGTCACTTGTATGGGTGGTTCAGATGTTAACTGTAGGCATACTGGCTGTTCCATATTGTGTGCACCTTCTACATATGTATCTTACTGTACGTATATACCTACATATATATATATATATATATGTATATCTGTACCTGCATATCTGTGTCTGTGTATCTGTATCTTGGGGATGTTGATGGTTTCCACATTTTACATTTCCTATGGGAGGCAGACTGTACTGCATGATATGTTATACCAGCCTGACATCATACAGGTGGGATGTAGTACTGTTAACATCTTGTGCCCATGTCGTGTCAGGTCCTGGTTATGGGATCTGCAACACTTGGTAGTGCATTGCAGGGTGGATGTGATTGGCTGTGGGTGTGGGATGCTTATTCGTACAAGACGTATAGTATGTGGGGCTTCTCATTCCCATTAACGGTGCATGTGGACATATGTGTTTTTGTTGGTTTACATCCAATTGGTCGCACGGCCAAAGATCGATCCGGTGGCATTCCGAACCTAATTGTTGAATCTCGTTTGCGCGAATGAGCAGAATGTCATGCACAAAATTGAATTTGAATATCCCGATCGCACACCCACCACAAAAAGTGCTACCATGGGTCGAGAGGGGGTATAGTGGCCTGGCCGGCATTCTGTATTCTTGATTTCGACATCTGTAGCTTTGACATTTTGCAGTCCTGGTGTTCTGCAATCGGCATTTTTGCATTCGACCATTGGCCGTACATGCAAATGCATGTACACCATTTTTGTTAATCTGCCATGGCTATCTATATAAATATATATATATATATATATATATATATATATATATATATATATATATATATATATCTGCTTACATATATATAACTATGTCCATATACACCTACATAAATATATTATATATCTGCGTACACATATATAACTTGCTGTGTATATGTAGAGATATAGGTGCAGACACATATATGTATCGATATAGGCATTTGCATTTATATATGTTCATATATATTAATATATATGTATATATTTTTAGGAAAAAAAAAAAAAAATATATATATATATATATATATATATATATATATATATATATATATATATATATATATGATTCTAGGTTATAACACCGACAGCACACAACATCGACAACGACATCACTGACACCACATCATCGACAGCTCACAAACACGACACCACACACACTCAAGACATCATCACAACAACCAATAAACAAAACAAATTCCCTGACCAAAAACCACACACACAACACAAGCACACCTAAATCCTAACAAACAAACACTAAACCTTACATACACAACTATCCACTACCCTAACAGAAAGCCTAACCCTAAGGTCCGTCACTATCGCACACTAACCTAACCCGCTCCCTGACCCTAACTCACTTAACCCGCCCCTAACCCAAACAAATTCACTACTGCACCCTTACCTAACCCGCCTCTAACCCTAACTCACTTAACTCACAGCTAACGCAAAACATTCACTACTGCACCCTTACCTAACTCGCACCCTAACCCTAACTCACTTAAACTCCCCCAACCCAAAACATTCACTACTGCACCCTTACCTAACTCGCACCCTAACCCTAACTCACTTAACCCACCCCTACCCCTACAGACCGCCAACATTACACACTTACCTTACTTGCACCCTAACGTCCGTCACTACCGCATACTTACACATCCTTTCCCCATCTCGGTGTTCTCCGCATCAGTGTTTTCATCCGTCGATCTTCTCGCGTCAGTGATTTTGCTGTCGGTCTTCTCATCTGTCGACGTTGTAACCTAGACCCATATATATATATATATATATATATATATATATATATATATATATGTATATATACATATATAGATATGTTGTGTCTGTTTAGATAATATATTTACACACACATGCATCTAGATGTTGGCATACATTCTCTGTACTGTTGCATGCTTGAACTGGATGATATATTTCTGAAAACATCAGATTTATTTTTATCTGGATGGCTTAGTAGTAAATCACTTTGTTTATGGTCCGCAGGGTCCTGAGTTCGAGCCTTGCAGAGACTGCTTATTTTGTTGCTGGGCAGAACATGGGCCATTAGATACAGAGGGATTAAGGCACTTTTAAGCAGTTGTAAGCGGGTTTGTGCTGGTTTGTGCGGAGGTAAGCACTGCTAACTTCCGGTTACAGCTTCTTACACTCAGCTTCTACATTGCTTAACCAGTGTAGGCATTGCTTACTGCCACGCAAACAGGCTTAAACCTGCTTACTGCTGCTTAAAAGTGCTTACTCCCGCTTACCCCCGCGCTACTTTCTTTAAAAGAAAAGAAAAAGGGGTTGATAGGAAAGTGGTGAAAAAAGGGGCACAAAGAGGGAAAGACAGTAGGGAAAATAGTCAGGGATGTGCAGGAAGGCTGTAGGGAAGGTCCATAGCTGCCCATTTCTTCTACAGCAACAGTTGTGCATATACACTGAATCTGAAGTTAGATTTGGACACTCAAGCCCCAGGTGGGGGGTGAGGACAACAATAATAAGTTGTGATGCCAATTAGATGGGATTACATGTGTCCAGTGGACAGGTGTGCGACATGGACAGCCATGTATGGGGCGAGATTTTTTTGTTGGAACAGATTGCCCTTTTTTTTTAGGTGAGAGTGAGATGCTGGGTAGAGGTAGTAGGTATATTTTGGGGAGGTAGGTTGGGTAGGTTAACAGACAAGACAAACAAGACACATACAGGGGCAGTATATGACACATGTGGGGGGTAAACACCTTGAACATGGAGAGGTGTTTGGAAGTCGCAAGCCTATGAGCCCCCAAATGGAAACAGTGGGACTGAGATCCCCACCCAAAGGCAGTCACCACTGCACCTTCATGGCTCCAAAGGTGGCTGTGCTGGGAGCTGGGTAGGAGGGGCAAGCTGCACCATGTAGCCCTCAAGCTGGTGTAGCTGGTCTCGAATCTCCTTGTTGAGCTCCCTTCCCACCACAGCCAGGACCTGATGGCGGGTGAGAGGTACCTCTCCGCCCATGCTCCCAGGGGGGACAGAGCCCCATATCCTGTGGGGGTTCCACCCAAAGGTGGTGCAGGACCAATGGAGGAGGAGGTCCCAGGCTGGGCCCCATATGTGCTGGTTCCCGGTGCCCTGGCCAGCTGAGGTGAGACAGGTGGGTCCGCTGGGACCAGCCTTCCCATATGAGCTATGGTGTTGCAGTTTTAAGAAAGATAACAGTTAGTCATAGTCAACAGCATTCAGGATTAGTTATAACAGCATGCATAGGTATTCCCATTAACCCAAGACACCAGTTTTCAACAGTTGCAGAGTAAGCAGAACACATGCATATATGGGACAACAGTGGCCATTACAACAGCATGCAGGTTTCATTGATGGCAACAGGCTACCAATATGGGAGTATTTTAACATGGCACATGCATAGAAACAAATGTGAATATTTATAAACCAGTAGGACATATGCCTCAACAATAGTTTTAAGTGTACGCGTTCCCTTTGAGGTGTGTAATCAGGTTATTGTTGCACATATGTAGGGTATGATAGAGAGAGTTCAATTAACAACTAATATATTCCTGTAGTTTTCACAACTTTCTTAGTGACTGTAGTGATCTGTCCTTTACATGTATTATTACACTATGCAATGTCCTTACTTTGTACAATGGTATGTTCGTAGATTAGTATATGTGTGGACTGTGTCTTACGTATAGTCTACACTTCTTACCAGTTATATCTGTTGAGAAAATCATTGTTAACACTATCTGACAATTTTGACACATACTCCCAGATTCCATGCTTGTAGACAAGTATATACATGACATGTGCTGTACCTACAGTCTACACCTCTTACCTGTTATAGCTGTGGAGGAAATCTTTGTTGACACTACCTGACAAATACTACACATACTCCAACATTCCATGCTGATGTTATACACATACCTAACAATCCGTTATTGCACACACTCTGGTCAAGGCTTTACAGGATGCAGGTGTTAATGTGACATATTTTGGAATCACTGTCATACAATTTGGGTGAGATGCTACAGTGGCAGGTTTGTTTCCATATACATTCTCTTTTTATGTTTGGGTCTGACTATCTATTATATGTCAGTATACGCTGCCTACATTTCTTGGATCAGCATACTGTTTTGTCAAGGGAAAAGGTTACTGGGCAGCAGATTTGGGCCATTCATCTGGACATGCTGGACAGATCAGAACAGTTGAGGGGTATGACTATGCATACAGCTTACTACCTGAACATTCTGCCACAGTCTGTACAGTTGATGATTATGATTATGCTTACAGTGTACTATCTGAACATTCTAGCAAAGTCTGTACAGTTGTTGGGTCTAATTATGCATACAGCTTTCTATATGAACATTCTCGCAAAATCGGTACATTGTGGGGTATGATTATGCATACAACTTACTACCACTCCTGGAATTCGAACTCCTGCTGTGTGTTTTAAAAATATTACAGTTGATATCACAGTACACTGTGCTATCAGGGAATTGGTGTAAAGTATTCCAATGGTTTCTGTCTAAGTCTCCCTCAGTTGTTCTATATGACTGACCTCTTGGGACTTCCAACATTGTTATACTGAAATTCCTACACATTTTAACTGTGTTCAATAGTGTGGGAACACTGCTTAATACAACAGTACTACTTATAGAATGCAACACTACAACAATATATGAAAGCAGGATGTACACAAGCACTCCAGGGGTTATACTTTTATTCACAAGATATTACACCTTTATTTCCATGCAACCTATATGACAGTCTTCCTGCTATATTGTCTGGTTTATTCAGTACATCCCATACACAATACACTTCTTTACTGGTACAACACTTTCCAGAATTGTTATATTTATTTATGACAGTACATGCAGGAATATTACTAACCTGCCTCTTGATGCAGCCTTTGCAGCCTAGCAGCATGGGCTTGCTGGTTCACAGCCCACTCATCTGCAGCTGTCAGAGAAACATAGTGATATTTAGCCATTACCTATCCATAGTATACACAAGCTAGGCAATCATTTTCTGCATAGTAGAATGGGTACTTAGTGCTGGGGCATTAGCCATCTGCCTTGCTTTTTGGATCCACTGGTCCAAATGATCACCGCTCTGCCACTTCAGGTCAGCATGGTGATGCCTGACCTGCTCACCAGTCCGGGGGATACCAGTGGCACTGGTGAGGTCACGGGCAAGACTGTCCCAGGCCTCCACTTTATACTGAGAGCCATGGTACTGGCCCTGCAGTAGTTTCTCCTCATGGTATTTTACCAGGAGCCATACCATGAATCTGGACTCCTGGGTACCCCAGAGCTGCACTCTAAATCGAGTGCCTTCCCCAACACCAGACATTCTGCCTACAGTAGGGAGCTGCAACCAGTTATGGGAATTATTGGCAGCTGTGGGGTTTAAGTACGCCCAATTTCCTGCACTTTCCCATGATTGGATGATTTTGAAAAGGCTAAGCTATGGGCACACTTGCTTACCTAATGTTGGCATTGCTTAAAGGGGCATACCACTGGGCAGATTGAGTTAGCCAGCCTACACATTGCTTACCCCAACTAAGCTGAGCTGTGCAATGCTTAGCATTGCTTAATATTTAATTTGCATTATATTTTCCCTTTGGCATTGATTTATTATTTGCGACATGTTATATATGTGTCTGGTATCCGTGATTCATGTATACATACACTGTATAGGGTCCTGGGGACTTCAACACTTTATTACAATAACACTTCACATCTGGCCTTACTGCAGTACTCCATTTCACATATTTATGTTATGTAGCAGGTTATACAACATCACACTGTACATAGATTCCTTTTACATGTTCAGTTTGATTTCCTATGGTGAGGATTTGTTTGTTGAAATCTCAATTTTATGTACTGCTATGATGGCTTAGTGGCTACCTACTGTGACTGTAGTGTACAGCATCTTGGGTTCAGCCTTTCAGAGGCTGTTTATTTTGTTGCTGGGCAGAACACGGGCTGTTGGATGCAGAGTGGTTAAGGCACTTTAAAGCAGTTGTAAGTGGGTTTGCATGGAGCTAAGCAGTACTTACTTCTGGTTACATTTTCTTACACTCAGTTAGCTTCTACTTTGCTTAATCTGTGTAGGCAATGCTTACCCCCATGCAAATGCACTTAAACACACTTACTAGTGCTTACATATGTGTACATATTTGTGCTTATTTGTGCTTAAACTTGCTTACTAGTGCCTTATTCATTATGACACTGACACTTCACATGTGCATTTCCTGCAGTACTCCAGTTCATAAATATATGTTTTTTTTCATGGGTTTTGCAACATAAAAATTGGTTATAACATGCTTTGCCATGTAAAATAGACTGTGCTGCAGTGGGACTCGAACCGGGAATGCCTGCTTGTTAGGCAAATTCTCTGCCCACTACACTATTGCTGTGCTGCTTTATTTGCATATATCTTCCTTGTTATCCTCTTCAGCCTTTTAAGCTGCTATAACTATAGCTAAGCAATGGGCACACCCGCACACCTACAGTTAGCTGTACTCGGATTTTAAAAAATAAATAAAAGGGTTTCTTGTTTAAATTTATATGTACTGTTGCTATTGTACACATGGGGGACTGTTGGTGGGGATATGCGGACAGCTATGATCTCGCTCATTTCTTAACACCTTCTGTTGTTCTACATTGCAGGGGCATGTTTATTCTGAGAGCTCTGCTCTCAGACATGCCCCCTGCTCTCATACACACTCCGTGTAAGCCTTGGAGCTCAGGCAGTGCGCCTTGTTAATATTTATGGAGCACTGCCATCCTGCTCCTAAACGGGCGCTTCCGTGCAGGGCTAAGCTAGTCCTACATGGAAGATTAGTGAATCCAGGGGAGGGTCTTTTTTCAATGGTGTTCAACAGATAAGGAGAAAAAAACTGTATATCTGTCTGTCTTAATATAAATTAGAATAATCAAAGGTATCTGAAGTCAGCTTGTTTGTAAAATACTTTCTTTAGTGCATTACTAGAGCAGTACAAAATTAGCCACTCTTAGACCTAACACACTTTGCTTTTGTGAGAGTCTTTTATCCATATGCTGAACCCAGAAAGCTGGTTAAGCTCTGTAAAATGGGATATCTAGCTTTACACACTGACACTGGCTCCTTTTAATACTTCACAATCAGAAAAATCAGAACTTGCCTCAACAATCTCTACTTGCAGATGAAGTACTGTCTTTCCTACTTTGAACTGAAGCAACCTTCATAAAACAGCATCATCCTTATTAGCATATAGTCCCTCTCTCTCTAGATTATGTATTAGCGCACACTGCAGGTAATCCAAACAATAGTACTTAGCCAGCAAGTTAGCAGAAAAGCCTTATTTCTGAATCCCAGCAAGCATCTAGGTTTTCCAAGCAGTAGAAAGCCATACATCAAGACCTTGTTTTCTCTCAAGATTACTTCATTTTGATTATGTCTACTTTTAAAGTTTTAAAAGGAGTGCATGCATGTGTGAGGTGTGTGTGTGTGTGTGTGTGTGTGTGTGTGTGTGTGTGTGTGTGTGTGTGTGTGTGTGTGTGTGTGTGTGTGTGTGTGTGTGTGTGTGTGATTGTGAGCATATGTGTGCATAACCATTAAAAGAACAAGACTCGCTTGGTAATTGAGGCCACAAAGATTTTAGTACTATGAACCAAAAATATGTCAGAATCAGATACTTGAAAAGTAGGGGCATTATGTAGGTTAGAAAAGATTTTGAATTCTATATTGTTCAAGTCATGCTTCTCAGGCTTTATTCCATGATGTGTCTTTTTCTCTTTTTTATTTATTCTCATCACTTTGGAGTAATATTATGTTTGCTTATGTTATAGAACATTTCTCTTGTTCAAGATCACAACCCCATGCAGAAGGAACAACATGGTTTTACTGTATTTTTGACCAATTGCTTTCTCCCCAAAGTACATTGACCCAGAAGTGGGAATTGGCAGGTAACATGGTGTGGGATTGTGATTTCTGGCTGAACATAATGCTTTCTTTGATCTATTATATGTGTGCTCCTGCCCACAAACACAGCCCTATCTTTCAAAAGAAAAATTGCCAAGGACTCCAAAGATAACCACAAGGCATTCTTTAGCTATGTCAAGAATCTAAGTGGCAATTCTCAGATCTGATCAGTGTTAGTGCAGAATGGCACAAAATACACTGAACCGACCAATATCGCCAACATCCTGGCAGACAGGTTCAGTGCAAACGTCACCCCGCTCTCAACCCTAAAAGAGCCCATAACCATACCAGAAGAATGTACTGCCCCTGAAATCATAGACACTTAGGTTAAAACAGCACTCTCCAATGCCAGAAATACAGCATCAATGGGACTGGATGGTGTCCCAGACTGTGTCCTACATGAGCATAAAGAAGAGCTAACCCCTCATCTAAACACACTGTTCAAACTCAGCCTCTCCACAGGCTACGTGCCCATAGGGTGGCACACAGCAATGGTTATTCCACTCCACAAAGGTGAAGCCACAACAGACCCCGGGAACTATCACCCTATAAGCCTGACTAGCTTGGTCTGCAGGGCTATGGAGTGCATCATCATGGATCTCATAAACAGAGACATTGGGAACCTCCAAACACTGGACCCTACCCAGTTCGGCTTTGTTAAGGGAGATCATGCCTCCTAAACCTGATGGACTTCTTTGAGGCAGTTACCAAGGCTATAGATGAGGGAAAGGTGGTACACACAGCCAACCTTGACCTTGCAAAGGCCTTCGACACCATTCCCCATTCAGGTATTATAAACAAGCTCACTAGTCTGAACATAAACCCCTACGTCATGAGATGGGTTGCCAACTGGCTCATGGAAAGAACCCACATGGTAAGAGTTGCGGGAGCTAGGTCTGACTCTAAACCGGTTACAAGTGGCGTTCCTCAGGGCTCAGTCCTAGGACCCCTCCTGTTCGGCATATACTTCTCAGAGGTACAGGCAAGCACAGAAGAACTATGGCTGACCAAGTTTGCAGACGACTGTAAACTAGGAGCTATAATTGACTCTCCAGTGGACATAGAGATCCTCCAAAAGGGTCTCACTGAGACAGATACCTGGTGTCAAAACCATGGCCTCAAGCTAAATGCCAAAAAGTGCATAGTCATCCCCTTTGGAAAAAGCAAAGTACCCACAAACTACCCCATAGGTGGTAGCCCCCTAAATACAAAAGACGTAATAAGGGATCTGGGGACCCAAGTAGATAGTAACCTCTCCTTTGTTAATCACAGTGCCAAAGTAGTTAGAAAATCCTTCTATGTGGCCCACCTAATCACAAAAGGGTTTGCATCCAGATCAAAAGAGGTCATTGTGCCCCTCTATGCATCACTAATCAGACCCATCATAGAGCACAATGTCCAATTTAGGATGTACCTTGCAAGACACCTTTAACAGCTAGAAAGAACACAGAAGTACATCACCAAGAGGATCACTGGCCTCACATGTATGCCCAATGCAGCACAACTGAAGAAACTCCAGCTGTACTCAGTTGCATACTGCCTACACAGAGGTGATCTCTGCCTGACATCCATGGCCATGTCCAACCCAGAATTGATGGACATGCTCCATCTAAAGAAAACCATATCCCCTCGAGCCACACGCTCTAGGGATCTAAACCTCACCACAACAATAAATAGGACCTGCTGGAGGGATAGATTCCTGTCCCAGAGACTTCCCATGCTCTGGAACAAGATTCCAATCTACATTAGGCAGAGCTCCTCGCTAACGCTCTTCAAGATAAACCTTGACGAGTGGATGGGAAAAAGAAAGTTTACCCTGGGGATCACTTCAATGGCTCTGCTGGACAGAGGTACAGGGAACTAATCTAAGGGGGTGGCGAAAGCCAGCATATTCCAACTAGGCTTATAAATGCCTTCGGGCAGATAGCCTAGTACCTACCTATGAACCTATGAACAACAGTGTACTAGAGCATTTAGTTTTAGGGAGTATCAGGCAGGGTGTTGTGATTCAATGTCTCTAGTTTCCAAGACATAGTGTATCCAGGCTTCCTCTCACTCCCATTTTGTAGTGATTCTAGAATATTCCACTGAGTGCATATAGCACTACCCCAGTACCTAAACACAGTCCTCAAAGAAAGCACCCTATCTGGAAAATCAAATAGAGAGCCTCTTGTTGTTGTGAGGTGACAATGCTACTCACTAAAAAAAGTCCCACTCCAGTTTGCAAACTTTTTCCAACAGTTTGAAACTCCTCCCACCTCCTTCTTGAAAAATATCTTCATACAATCCCCTTTTTAAACTTTGCAACAGCTAACATTTCCAAATACACACATTTTATGCAATGTCCGCATTCACATTTATTTTCACATAATACCCTCTACCCCAGTATCCCTATTACTATTTTGAATGTCCAATATGCATGAATACAGTTTACACACTATTTACCTTCAGTCTCGGAGGAAAACCCTGAGTCAGTGCTCCTTTTCTCCATGTTGCACTTTCTACTCTTCCTCTTCTCAGTCACGCTGTATTCCATCATGACTTTCATGTGGTTTTCATTCACTTGCCCACCTTCATTAGTTCTTCTTTATTTCCATTTCCAGATCCTAGACCTGGAAAGTACCACCATAATATTTAAGAAATTTAAGAACACTCTTCTTTTGCTGCAGGTCTCACAAACCACATATTACCCTATCCAGTCCAATTAAATATACATGCTCCCTACCAGCTGCCTGTCTCCATTTGCAGTGACTGCCCAACAATCCACTGGCCCTTTTCTTTTTTCTTCTGTCGGCAATTTCTTTCATGTTTCTTTGCCCACATTACTCTTCTCTGTCTTCCTCTTCTTGCACAAAAATCTCCTTCAATGTTGCCAGGTCATCCTAAGTCTTTCTCATTATTTTCTTGTCCTTGAGTGGGGATCGATATGTATCTGGGTTGGCTTAGTCACTTCCTTTTCTTCTCTCACTGTATTTATCTGTACAATCTTTTTATGCTGTACTGAAGAATTTAGAAAAAGACCAAAACATGACATGTTTATAGCTATTAGGGTTTAACTTTATAGCCTTGAATGAATCCATAAAGATATAAAAAGTAAATAGTCATGGGCTTTGAGAAGCCATGTAGCTAACACACATGTATTTCCTTAATGACTAATTTGCATATATCCCGTGGGCCTCCATGACAGATGTTATAAGGCTTGGCTTGGTCTTTCTTGAAGGTTTTACATTATCTATCTGTTGAGATATATTTCCAGTCCACAATTTCACTGTGCCCTCTCTCCTCTCTGTCTCTCTCACTCCACTCCCACACTGCCCTGATTTGTATTGCTTCATCCTGCTTCCTTTCATGAGACTCTGCCTTGCCTCTTCTTGGTACATCTTCACTAATAGCCCCTGGGGCTGTATCCATACAACACTGCCTGGTCTCTTTCTGCTCATCTTCTACCATCATTTAGTTTATTATTATTTCCTTTTTATTTTTAAGCAAGAAAACTTCAGTCCTGCATCCAGGTCCTCTGTTTGCTTTCCATTAGTGTTGTCTAAGCATACACTACTTCAGGTATTTTTGCTGCCCAGTATACCTGCTCCTGCCTTGTAATATACAAAGTGAATGGATATACCATGCTCTCAGTGCCCAACCTTCTGCATTTTTAACATTACTGGAGCAAACTGCTTTCTACATTTGCAGACTGTAGAAACATAATCCGCAAGCAGTTTCACATGTAACCCTGCAAGAGAAAAATTTTCATCAGTGCCTCTCACCACAGCAATGAGCTCTTGATCTGTAAATATGCATTTTACCATCAAATTCCGTGACCTACCTATAGTCATTGGTATCATCATCCTATTTGTTCTGTCTACTTGGTAGTCCAAATAAGGGGCTTCTGATGTTAACACCGTTAGTCACCTCTCTATAAAAACTTTGGGATGCTATAACTCTCTTCCAACAAGCCAGTGTGTGTATTTTTTTTTTTACCAACTTCTACTTTTGTAGTTTTCAGACTTTTCCACAAGGGCTTTTGATAAACTGTCTTAACTCCTTTACTTCTTCCGTTTGGTGCACAACTGGTTCCAGGTGTTACACTCACCTGCCTGGAATGGCTGCTACTTCTTGAGAAGTATTAACCTCTCAAGTGACTTCCCCAAATTATGTCCACAAGGCTTCTGTCTCCACTGTCAGACCCAAACACATTTTATTATATCTCAATTTTCACCTTTAAATTTGTCCTTATCCCAACAAATACATGACTTACTCAAGCTTAGGATCACTTGTACACTCACCACCACCACTGCCTTCTGTTTTTGAACTCTCCCCATACCACCATTCAGTATGTTTCTGCAATAGTCAGCAACAGAGTTTCACATCTAGTCAGCCATCGTGATTTATGGCTAAACAGCTCCTTCCCCTTCCTATGCAAATTAATAAGAAGCAGACTGCATGCTGTGATAAAAACTGGAGATCACAAGGTGAAGACACTTCAATAATGCTCCTTTTCCTGTTGAAAAGATCAACATCTATTCTGCAGGCATAAGAACATGCTAGCAGAACACACATATACCAGGTGGTCATACAGCTACAGATTCAGCTCACATTGTTAGACCTCAGCATGGATGTGCAGATGTGCAAATGCACACAGGCAGACACACACACGCACACACGCACACACGCACACACACGCACACACGCACACACGCACATGCACACACGCACACACGCACACACACACACACACACACACACACACACACACACACACACACACATACATATACACACCAGTATCATCAATCTGCATGACATAAGGTAAGGTAAATTCCTGCAAGAGATTCTACTTGACAAAAAGAATGTCATGGAGGAGGGACCCCTATCAGATGTGGCCATGTGGGATAATGATTGTGGTACTTGTGGTGACACATACCACTCTAAGCAAGAGGTCAAAGTTTGAATCCCACCATCTTACATTTGCACAAGTTACATATCTTCCTTATATCACTTGCTCTCCCTGTATAAGGAGCTTAGCAATACTGTTGCGTGACTACCAATCAAAATGATAAGATAAAATGCAGAAAACATAATGAACAAGGAAGGTAAACATCAAGATCTCTTTGAAAAAGTCCTTTCAGTGCTATGAAATATATATATATATATATATATATTTAAAGTAACAACACTTCTTCAGCATTCATTTTGTAATCTCTTAAGCAGAGTGGAATCATTGTTGAGGAGTGTTCGGCAACTACTTGATGGATACAAGCGATTTGCAATGCAGGCAGAGAGAAAAAGATATATTTAAATAGTCATTATTTGTCATCTTATTCTCTATGTCAATGGACGGCTGAAATTACAGATCATTCACCCTCATTGTATCAGACCAGATATCGTGAAATGAGCCTTATTTCATATGTATTAGTCCTCCTGTGTTAACACACTGCAGGTGTAGGATGCTTTCTTCTTGTTTTAACTCAGTATTTTCGGTACCCTATCAAACTACTACATAATAAAAACTAGCCTTCTCAGAGTTTTGTAATATGCCATGCCCTGTGAGCATCTATATAAATTGTTTGATAGATATTCAGCTATACATTTCTTTTTGCTTTTTATGTCTAACCCACTATTCTAAATCTGCTATACCTACTCTTCTATAGTTACATCTAATGCTCTTAATCTCTTTGCATTATTTTATTTTTAAATTTTTCTCACTTTTTTATATTGTTATTTCTTTTTCTCTTTCCCTTTTTTCCTCCTCTCACCTACTAACTTAAATTAAATCTATGGTACAGTGTTTTTTTTTACATTATTTGGTGTTATAATGTTTTTCTTAAAGTAGATGCTTTGTATCTTTTATTCAATTAAATTAATACTGTTTTGGAGCTTTTCTTCCCGGGCCTCTACTGAAAATGGAGATATATCCAGCTAGACTAGCCCGGTCAACAAATGTAAAATAAATAAATAATTAAATAAATAAATTATAGTACAACCTCAGGACTGACAGAAGCAGGACTCAAACTCACATTCATAGGTTATTTGGATGAGATGCTACACTGTATGAAGGCCATAAATATATTGAATGAATACAACTCAGAGTAGAAAAAATAAACAGAAATAGAAACTCAGACAACTCTATTTTTTTTTATTTCTCTCAATCATCTGAGAAAATAAAATGGTAGAATAGATATACCTTTTAGCACTGAATCACTTTTAGTACTAATAACATTAGAGAGAGAACTGTTGAACACACTGGGCAGTCAGAGATAATAAGCTCATACACTCATCAAATTAAATGTGGATTTATGAAAATTGTAAAAAATGTTCATGAAACCAGTCTGAGGGATTGTTATAGGTGCAGAATCATACAAAATCAAATTGTTACAGTTTGCTTTGTGCAGATTTAGCATAGCTAATGTCGTGACTTAACTGTAAAATTCATGCTTCCAAGCAATAGTGTTGTATGGTTTTCATTCACAAAAGTGACTTTAATTGAATTTAAACCAAACAAAGAGAGCTTACATAAACTATTGTTTTGGATTTTATAACATCAGGATTTCTTCTAATGACTGCCCTGTTGGTAAATGAGCTTCCCCTGTGCCAAGCCATTTCGTGTAATTACCTTCAGCACTGCTTGCTCAACTGGGTCCCATCTGTGTATCTATGACAGATATGAGGTATTTGCTGCAAGAGGTTCAGGGAAAATGCTTTTAAGGTGGGCTGGTTTTCTTGTTTAAAGCTGTAGTTGAGTGAAGAATTACATTTCATCTTTAATGTTAGACGAACTACACTCAACTACTGCATATTTTCTTTAGGAGTGTTTGTAAAATACTTTGACTATAGCATTGCCTATACAAAACTACTTTTAAACCAAACGTATGCATTATCCTCTGCTTTCTGGATTTATAAATTTAGCTTGTATTTATTTTATTTTCCAACCGGATCAGCATGAAGATTTCAGCCAGCCTGAAGGCATCGTGTCCTTGTACTAACCGTCTAAATATGGCTACACCAGTGATTCGCACCTGCAGTTAAACTTATAAGATTGTTACATTTCCAGTTGTGTAATACATTTTACTGCACAATCTTAGGACTATCAAGGTGATGAGAAGGGAAAAAAGCATACACTTTGTTAGCCTGTGTCTAACCAGTGTCTGGAAACTAACAAAAGAATACCTTTAATAACAACTGCAGATTGAGACATAGCAGGGAGGTGGTGGGTTGCATGATTTACAGTGTGCCTGCTAAGGCAGATAAATGCATTCAAGCTGTTTCAGCAAGTGGCAGTTTAAATAACTTCAATAACCTGCACATGTTGATCTGTGTATATGTCATAACATTACTGTGCCAGAAATATACAAACGTTATCATTGAATCCCAGAACTATCACAAGAGGTATACTATGTATTTTGAAGGAAATCATTCTTAATCAGTATTGAGAACTGAATAAAGTATGCCAGGTTACTACAAAGTATGCAGTCAACAGAATTAGGTTTACTTGATAAAAATATAACTTCATAGCAGGGATGCCAGCATAAGCAAGAGATCACACAGCGATAAATTACATCTTTCAGTGCTTCCAATGTTAATTGCATTTATGCATATAGCAGGATATGCAACATCTAACTCTCAAGTGTTTACAGCAATCACTTTAACTCTTTGAAAAAAAAAGAAATGTGTTGCATTACATATGCATGGATAAACTCCAAACGGAAAAAAAAAAAAAAACAGTGCTCTTCATGTAAGCTACCAGTTACACAGATAAAATCTGACTTGTAGGAAACACTTTCCATGGGTATGGTTAACAAATACGTAAAAATAACATAAGGGACATTCTTAAAATGATTTTTTAATAAACATAATGGTCTGATACATACCATCATCATTGTTTTTTTTCTTTTTTAAAATAGCAATTCTAAAATGTACACCTCCAATGCTAAACAATTTTACACATTTAACACATTTAACATTACAAATTACATGCCCTTACTTTAAAGTAACTATGAATTGAAATTACATCATTGAGACTGGGGAGGGGGCCATCCCTTGCAGTCAAATCTGCCATTTCAATTCATGGAGCTCAAAAATCTTCCTCCAAGGGCCTCCCCTCGGGTTCATCACAACTTTTCGTGTACATAAAATTGAAAGGTGTGACGCAAAGACATAGAAATATGCCCAAAATTCATTACTAACTCTGATACTCTTTATGTCATTAATATGTTGATAAATACACACCTTGAACATGTGTTCCATTTACTCTGCATAAAATGAATCACTGTGAACACACATGACAATACCGCATCCTGGTAGGAGGAAATGTTTGATCTTGGCATGTATCAGACTGTTTATTTTTTATGAGATCACTTTCTAAGAATGCCCCTTATATATGTAATTTTTAGGGTTCCTATCAGCAGACCGAAGACGCATGTTTTCGAATGCGTCTTGGTCAAACTGACAAAACCAAAACTGCAAAATATCAAAGCGCATGTAAGCAAATTCTTTCCCTGGGAAAGAATTCATTTGGCCACTTCGGTTTGTGCACTCTCGAAGTTGGTATATTTAAGTAGGAGGGGTGTGGGGAGCACTGTTCAGACAGTTGGGTTTTGTAAGGTTTCGTTTACATGGGGTTGATTAATCACCGTTTGCTTACCTAAGCATTCGGTGATCTAATATAGACCCATTTTTTATATATTTGTTACTTTAAATTCAAATATATTATCCTGGTACAATGGGTGTGAATAGTTTCAAATAAGGTGATTGATAGGAATTTTGCTTGTGAATAATGTACAAGGTTTTTTCTTGAGTTTTTTAATAGTTTGATTGGTTCTGAAGAAGCCTTGTCATATTAAAAATGAAAGTCCTTAACCTACACACTGGTTGTCTGTTTCCATTTGCTTTGGGTAGTGTACCAGTTGTGTTTATTGGTTTCCAAATTGCTTTGATATGTCACTTACTACCTGGTTGATTTCTAGTGCTTTTACTGCCAGTATAAATCGGGCACATTTGTGTGCTTAGCAGTGCCCTCTACAGAAGCAAACATCTAAAAGGTACATTTTCCTTATAAAACTACCATTATAACTGTAGCCAGCAACTCATTGTGTATATAAAGCAACTGCCTTCCATGTCCATACCTCTCAACTGTATAGATTTTTGCATAATGTCCAGATTTTTGCCTCATATTTTTGGTCTGTTTTTCATAAAATTGTCGTTTTGTTCCAAATCACTGGCAAATCATTGACGGTTGAAATCAGAAAATAATGACAGACATTTGAATTTCATACTTAACACTACAGAAAATTCATGCTAATACAAAACCTGTTGTTCTATCAACTTTCCAAATTTGTAAGAGCAATATTTAAAAAGTGTTCTTATTTTCGGAGCTTTGTCCTCCCATTATTTATGGCTTTGTCCAGATTTATTGGTCTAAGAGGTTGAGAAGTATGAAAAGCACTGAGCAGCTAGTTTGCCAGTTGAGTATCACTGCCAATAAATTTAGGATTGTATAGTCTGCTGTAGTCTCTGACCTCAAAAGCACCCTTATTAGTCGTCTATTAACCCCTCATGTTCCACACACCACACACTAGCAACTCACCAATTAAAGAACCTGACAAAATGGATATGCAATTTCCAGTTTCCTCCTCAGCCAGTCTGATGGATGCGAGTATCTTGAGACCAAGTCCCATGTTTCCTGACAACCCCCTTAGCGCTTAAATAAACAGATACACTATGTGAGAGATGCACATTCTCAATGCCATTGGAGGCAAAACCTTTGTGTACAAGCACACATAATAAAAACCAAGTTGCAAAAATCACACATGCTACACGCACCACAGATAGTATGCACCACATACATAGACCAATTTAAACCGAGACACTTAAAATATAATATTCCCAAACCCCAAATACCTCCCAAACTTCCCCTCCTATAAAGATTGTCTTCAGCAAACCCAAAAACGCTCAATAAAAGCAACAATCTACAGCACAAATACAGTCACACTCAGTGGACCCCCAAATACAAAGCCCATAAAGCAATCTAGCACACTACCCAGGATATAGTTATAGAGGGCTCCATTGAATGGCATACTGATGCTCCACTCAACAGGCTGAACAAAGAGAAGATAACGACCAGATGACTATCAGGAGCCAGGATCTACCAAGTCAAGTAAGCAATGAAGTCACTGCACCAGAGATACCAGTATGATTCTATCACAGTTGGGGTTGGTGTAAATGACATGATATGTACCTCCCTAGACTATATGAAGAGGCATTACAGACCTATCAGATTATGTGTCTCAGGCTGGTAAGTGCCTAGCACTGAGAAGAATTCTACCTTCATGAACAATGATGCCACAATAGGAACAAAACATGATTGATTTTAATAATCGGCTTAGGTTCTGGTGTCATTCAAGGTACAGCCAATATTTGTCAGCACAGGAAGATATTGTTAACAAACTACATTGCTTTGCCAAGAATAGCCTGTACCTTTCACTCTAGGCTTTCAATTATTAGCTAAAACTTTATCCTTCCACAGAGAACCTTTTTTAGGCAATGCTAAACTGACAAACCTTATGATATAGCAAAACCAGCTCAAAGGAACATCATGGTGTTACTGCTCAATGCCAGGAGCTTAAACGAGACGATTCCCTTCCTCCAAGCTCTCCTCACCTTGAATAGTATAAGAGAACCTTTTTTAGGCAATGCTAAACTGACAAACATTATGATATAGCAAAACCAGTTCAAAGGAACATCATGGTGTTACTGCTCAATGACAGGAGCTTAAACAAGACGATTCCCTTCCTCCGAGCTCTCCTCACCTTGAATAGTATAAATATCTGTCCAGTTATAGAGACATAGTTTAAAGCCACAGAAAGTACTCCAGCAGTTCAATGCTTCAGTGCTTCAACACATTTAGACCAGTAACTACAAAGACAGTAACTAAAGGTGGAGGTGTCTCAATCTACTTCAATAGCAAGCATACTTCTAGGTTGGTTAAACAGGATGACATGCTGGAGTTTCTCCATGTGCAGATTACCATTGACAAACTTTCATACCATATCCTACCATGCTATAGGTCATCCTCTTTGTCCCATGAAGCCCATACCTCATACTTAGGCCTACTTGAGACACACACCATTCAAGCAAATACTTTACTCATGATGGACTTTAATTACCTTTCTATTGACTAGAAATCCTACATGGCCTCAGCTCTGCAGGCACAGAGATTCCAGGACTTTGTATACACAAACTCTCTAAACCACATAGTTCACATGCCCCCTTGAGGTTCAAACATGTTGGACCTGATACTCACAAATACTGGAAAACACTGTACCCTCACCCCAAGTGTCATGTTGTCCTTGGTAAGATCAGATCACAAAGCAGTGTCTTTTGAAATAAAAAAAAAACAATTTGGTAATCCCAGTTAACCATGTAACAGTAAGAAACTATTCCAAAGCAAGCTTCATTTTATAAAGGGATTGCTTGTCTAAAATCCCTACCCCTCCAAACAAAGAAAACACAGGAATCTATGTTGAATTGTTCACAAAAACTCTGTACAGTAATGTCAACGACTTGATAGATGCTACTGCACCTTCTAGAAGTAAGTAGAAAACAAACTCTAAAAACAAACCGTCCTGGTGGAATTCTTAATTAAACAGGTTATACAACAAAAAAGTCATACCTAAAATTAAGAAGTGTAACACCTGAAATGATAAGAATTCTCTCATCAAATTAAATAAGCAACTAAGAAGGCTAATTAAGTACAAGAAAGGCAATTTTGAGCTCAGGATAGCTTCCCAGGCTAAAAACAACCACAAGGCATTATTTAGCTATATCAGAAACCTGAAAGGTAACACGCAACAATGTGCTGATCTGGTAGTTAATGGAGCCACATTCCCTGAACTGGGTGATATAGCGAATCTGCTGGCTGACAAATTCAGCTCTAACTTCATCTCCCACTCACTCCCAACTATTCCTCAGGAAATACATTCAATTATAACTCTTCTGTCTATAAGTAGGGAGCAGGAGCTGTCCGCACTCTCTAAGACCAAAAACACAATGTTTGTGGGCCCCAAAAATATCCCAGGATGTCTCCTGAATAGCCTAAATTGTGACCTATCAGGGCCACTGGAGTCATTATTCAACTACAGTCTCAGAACAGATCTTGTGCCATGGGAAGAGAAGACTGCAACAGCTATCCCTCTACATAAGAGTGGACCAATTACTCTGACTAGTCTTATATGCAAAGCCAAGGAATGAATCATCATTAACAAAGACACAGGAAACCCTCAAACACTGGAAGCAACCCAGTCTGGTTTTGTCAAAAGAGAGTCACCCCTAATACTCCTGGTGGAATTCTTTGAGAAGTTCACCAAGGCAATGGATGTAGGCAAAACAGTGCATACTGCCTACCTCGACCTGGCTAAGATATTTAACACAATACTCAACTCAGACATTGTAAACAAATTCATGGAATTAGGCAAAAAACTCTATATAACACACTGTATAGCCAGCTGACTCACAGATAGGACTCAGGAAGCCAGGACTAGTCAAAACACATCCACAAAGAGGCCAGTCACTATCGAAATCCCTCAGTGGTCTGTGCTGGGTTTGCTGTTCTTTGGCACCTAGTTATGGGAAATCAAGGCCAGTGTCAAAGGCCTCTGGCTGACCAGATTCACAGATAATTGCAAATGAGGAGTAGTCATACAATCCCCCCAAGAAACTAATATCTTACAAGAAGGTCTAACACAAACAAATGACTGGTTCCAAAGCACCGGCTTAAAAATCAATGCCAAGAAATATATAATAGTACCTCTTAGGGAACTCAGCCACCCTAGGAAACTATGTCATTGATTAAAAACTCTTAAAAGTAAGCCTGGTAGTCAGGGATTTGGGAACACATGTAGATAGCAACCTGGCCTTTGACCAACATGTGTACAGGGAAGTAAGGAAATCATTTTATGTTGCTTAACTTATAAGTAAATGCATGGCATCTGGTTTCATAGAAGTCATTGTACCACTGTATTTTGCCCTTATCAGACCCATCACTGAGTGTAATGCCCTCTTTGTTATATACCTGACTAGGCATTTGCAACAACTGGAAAATCTACAAAGGTTCCTCATCATTCCCACACTTGCTGAATCCTTGGTCATTGGCCACATCTGCAGTGAAGAAACCAGCCACAAAGACACAAGGGCTTTAAAAAGAAAATAAGTTACTTGACCACGGTCCCTGTGAATGGGTTCTCTCTCAGTCCCCCACTTGCTGAATTCTTGGCCATTAGCCACATCTGCAGTGAAGAAACCAGCCACAAGGACTCAAGGGCTTTAAAAAGAAAATAAGTTACTTGACCACTGTCCCTGCGAACAGGTTCTCTCTCAGTCACCCACTTGCTGAATCCTTGGCCATTAGCCGCATCTGCAGTGAAAAAAACAGCCACAAGGAGTCAAGGGCATAAAATGAAAATAAGTCACTGTAGGTGTATAGCTATGTTTCCCTCTTAGCCTGCTACTGTAGAAAGTATCTGGTCTAAAGCAGAAATAACTGGCTCTACTCATGGCTAGGGACAGCAGCTGCTCCCCCACCCCCATCAGCTGTAAATACATTCCCCAGTTAACTTTTTCTTTTTAGTTATCAGTAAACCAAGATAAAGCTCTAGGCAAAAAAAGTAACCCAGTAGATACACTGGAATTGCCCACTTGGAAAATAGAGGCAAAAAAGTACTTAAACTGCCACTTTTTGTCTGCTTCAAACTAGGTATCTACCCAGAAAAGGACACAGCTGAAATCAGGTCTAAAGATTGTTTTTCCCTACTAGATTCTAATAACTCCTAACTATTTGGCTATTTAGACACTTACCCTGCAGTCTTTAGCCTGGGGGGTTGTAGCCCACTCTGTTCGCTATGCTCACTTTGCTCCCCTCCCTGTCCCCTATTCCCACTCGCACTCAGTACATCTACATTTATTCTTAGCCTTAACCCCACCCCTAATTACCACCAATTAGGCTACACCACTAGTCACCCCCCTCCCCCTACATCCAACACAATCATGCTACTACCTAATATAATAACAATCCTAACTTGTGTAGTTCTAGCTCACATTACATCCTACCAAGGCTCCACAGTCACATGCCCCAACAACTTCCACTGTACTCTCTCAACACCCTCCCTCAAACATTTACACTATAACTACATAACCCCTGCCCTTGGGCAGATAGCCTAGTATAAACCTATGAACCTATGAACCAATACACACACTCCATTACCAAACACCTAACACACTCAAAAATAAAATATCCCTAAGATACCATAAGCAATTTACTAAGTATTTAAAACATATCCTAAACACCCTCTATAAACTAACCCTCGCTGGAGACATCCATCCAAACCCTGGTCCTCCCAAATCCAACCCAGCCACAAACCCTAGTTAAAGCAACCCTGCCACAACTCAACTCCTAACAAATAAGAAAACAACAGACCTACTTATAATGTCCCTAAACATCAGAAGCATATGCAATAAAATCCAAGAACTACATGCCAGCATAAGCATATATTCCTCAGATATTCTCTTCCTAAATGAAACCTGGCTCAAACCTCACATCAAAAGTGAGGAAATATTTCCATCTGAATACAACATCCTTCGCATAGACAGATTGTCCAAAAAGGAGGTGGTGTAGCACTGATATTTAAACACCACCTCAATATTCAACTCCTGAACTCATCTGCTATTCACCACAACACTGAAGAAATCTTTTATGCCAATCTCAAGCTAAACCCAAACAAAACAATCAATATCATAGGATGCTGTTTCCCACCAGGGCAAAATATTACACCCCTAGAAAATCTCCTGAGCTGGGCTACTCTGTCTCTACCCCAGGAAACCATAATTCTTGGCAACTTTAACATCAACTGGCTATTCTGTAATAACAATCTACCAACCATTCACCTTAATCTCCATGAGTTCACTAAACTCATCCAATCCTCTACCAGAATCAACAAAAACCCTGACAATCATACCTTACTTGACTGGATCCTACTCAGCAAAGCCCCTCACTCTTACCTAGCAGGCTGCTTACCTGACAGTCTTAGTGACCACTCCCCCACTTTCCTAATTCAGCACCGCACACACAGTCTCAAGCCCATTATCCATAGGCAAAAACAGAACACGTCCAACTTCAACCCCAACTCCTTCATCTCCTCCCTGCAAAAAATTAACTGGTTACCACTAAAATACCTCAACTTGGATGAGGCTGTCCACTTCTTCAACAGTACCTTCCTCTCCATCCTAAACACCAATGCTCCTGTAAGAAATGCCAAAGTCAGATCCAGGTGTGCCTCATGGTTACAAAAGACCACCAGAACCCTAATGAAATCCAGAGATAAGGCCTGGGAGCACTGGCAACTAACAAAAAATAACTCAGATAGGCAATCATTCCTTGAACTACACAGTAAAGCCAAAAAGCATATACAATTAGACAAATCCCTCTACTATAAATCCACCCTAAACTCTACCAACCACAACCCTAAGCAATTCTGGTCCACTATTAACACTATACTCCACCAAGGAAGGTTGATACCCCCCAGCTATCCATTCCCCCCCTCCTCCAGCAAGTATTGCTGAATCCTTCAACAAACACTTCACTGAAACTATAACATCTCTAAACAAACAACACTTCCCTACAACAGCCCCCTCAACTCCTAACCCTAAACCCCCCACTCCTCTTTTCTTCTTCACCTCAGTACCTACCACTAACATAAAAAGACTATTGTCAGAACTTAAACCCACCAAACCCGCAGCTGACAACCTCTCCTCTGAATACTTGAAAATTGCAGCTGGTACACTAGCCTACCCAATTTCAATTCTAATCAAGCGTTCCATAACAGAAGGCTATGTCCCCTCAATATGGAAAATATCCCACATCATTCCCCTCCACAAAGGCACCCCCTCCACTGACCTCTCCAATTACAGCCCCATTGCTATCCTCTCCCCTCTCTCCAAGATACTTGAAAAATGTATCAACACCCAGGTCTCCAACTACCTCCTAGCTAATAATCTCCTCTGCAAAGCCCAACATGGTTTCTGGCCATATCACAGCACTACCTCCGCTCTGCTCTCCTTCATCAACACTGTACTTCATCACAAAAACAATGGTCTCTTCTCTACTGCCGTATTTCTAGATCTCTCAAAGGCCTTTGACATGGTATCTCATGAGCTACTACTCTCTACTCTCCCCAACCTCTCCTTCTCATAATCAACCTGCAACTGGTTCCACAGCTATCTACATGGATGCCAGCAATCAGTAATCTGGGATGGTAAGCTATCACCTCATCTCCCAGTTACTCTCAGAGTTCCCCAGGGGTCTATCCTTGGCCCTCTGCTATTCTCACTTTTCACTAACAACCTACATACTGCCACCACACAAGCATCTCTTATATAGTACACAGATGACTCTACTCTCATCTGATCTGCCTCCACTCTACCAGAACTACAACAAATCACACAGGAATCATTCTCTTCTATAGAAAGCTGGCTATCCAATGCTCAGCTCCTACTCAGCCCAAGTAAGACAAAACGTCCCCTGTTCCAACCTTCCAAAGCCACCCAAAACACCCCCCACTTCAACATTCTTGCCAAAGACAATGCCATCATCTCTCAATCAGAACACATAAAATTACTCAGTGTGGAAATCGACAACAAACTTAGATTTGACACCCACATATCTCTCACAATAAAAAAGTTCACAAGAAACTTGGTGAATTATATTGAAGCCGCCAATTCCTAACCAAGGCGGCTAGAATCTCCATAGCCAATTCCCAGCTAATCTCCACCCTACTCTATGCATCCCTCATACTTACCAACCTTAGACAGACAGACCTACACAAGCTGGATGCTTGTTACAACAAAATTGCTAAATTTGCCACTGGAACCTCCTACCGCAGCCATCATTGTATCTCCCTTAAAGAACTAAACTGGCTAGAACTCCCACAACTCCTTCCCTTTAATCAACTTACCCTCACTCATAAACTTATTAACCACCACCTTAACATCCCTTCCCTTCAAATCCTTCTCCAACCCTATCACTCCACTAGGTCTTTAAGATCAAGCAACAAAAATCAACTCACTGTTATCAAACCCAAAAACTCAGCAGGAGAAGCCATATTTTCATGTACCATATGTAAACTTTAGAACAATCTTCCACCCTCTATAACTACTCTACCTTCAGCAGCCTTTTCAAGAGTGCACTCAAATTCCACTTAAATTTGCATTGGCTTTGTCCTTGTTCTAATCCAGACTAGCACCCCCACCCTTACCCCCCCACCTAGATTCTTAACCCAACTATACTACTGCCACTACTAACCACAGTCAGAATTAGCTAGTTGTGTTAACATACTTTAAAATCTTGTCTGACAACTTTGTTACTAATATTATAAACGACAAGAAACTATCTTAACTTGCAACATTTACTGTATATACTGTTGATAATCAATATATTGTCATTGTATTAAAGCCAACAACCTGTAATGTTGTTTACTATTGCTGCAACTTTGTATCTCTATTTATCATGTACATGATGTGGAGCTTTTCTCCCCGGGCATCCACTGAAAAAGGACCTGTATCCAGTCAGAATTTCCTGATAAACAAATATAAATAAATAAATGAATAAGCAAATGAATACAGGATATAAAGAAAATGTTGTGTTTTTTGAAGCTAGGTGCTGTTGTTAGGGTTAAGGACAACAGTCCCATATTTCTGGATAATGGAGTCTAAGAAAAAGATTCTAAAAACAGTTTTTCCCATGCCAGAATCTTTGAGGAGCTTCATTGCTGACAGGGTATTGTGGCAGGAGACCTTATGTTTTTAACCTGTTGTGAACATTTGTTTAGCCATATGTGAAAAAGTTATTATAGATGAATTTAGCTTCAGGTCCTTGAATCTGTATATGATCCTGTCATGAGGTACAGTAACAAACTTTTTATCAAGATCAAGTTGTGTATCATAGATATATAACTCTTCATCCAGACAAGTGGCCACACTCTCAGAAAACTTTATTATGTGAAGCATATAAGATCTGCACTTTACAAAGCCATACTGGGTTAGGTCATAGAAAAGGTATTCTATGCCTGTACAAATAAGTTTCATGATGAATCTATGAATCACCTTTCGCAATGTTTGTGAGGCTACTCAATCTGTAAAGACTGGGGTCAGAGGAAGGGTTTCTATTGCAGATTGGGGCCATACTTCAAGATATCAGGGACATGGCCAACTTTTATATTTGAGCCCAATAAGTTCATATTCTGTCTTTGGAAATGTTGTTTTTTATTGTACTGAATCACTTTGATATGAGCTAACTGCAAGCTTCTAAGACAAAGCAAATTATTCCTGTTTTTTTCTTAGGTATACAAAGTTGCAGTTCTACAGTGTTGTAAATCATCACTAACACTGTTTTAATTAGTTGTCTGGAACATCTTCTCAGTTATCAGTGACTGAAAGCTGGCACATCAAATAACTGATAAAATAAATTTGATTCAGTTTCTACCTTTACTTTCCATCAATTATCTGTTGTTACATGGACATAAGTAATAGTTCTGTAGCCAAAAATGAAAACACTTAAATAGTTTGTTTATGTACCTCTGCAGTATAGCAAACAGCTACACCTCATACAATGAATTTTACAACTAGCTCTTTAAAAGAGTTACCTTTTTGCTGTTATGCTTGTTCCATACCACTTCTCTCAGTCCCGTATGACACAGTTGCATGATATAAGATTGTAGGAAGTGTCTAACACTGAAAATTTCTAATATTTCATGCAGGCTAAGAAAAAAAGTATATATTATTATAATGCAATGCAAATTTTAAGTAAGAAAATATAACAGGCCTTTGTTGTTTGTGAAAAGAAATAAAGAACATCAGAGGTATTGAATGGTTTCTCAACAGGAAATTACACCTAAGTAATACTACATGGAATAAATAATAGCATTGAGATGAGGTTAACTTCAGTGGGTGGTAGAGATGAGTAAAAATGTGCCATTTATTTCACAGCGCAGACCATAGCATTAACTGGGAAAGAAGAAAACGTTTACGATAAAAATGTTTCTTCAGAACACACATTAGTCACAGAAGTTTATTTGATGGAAATGGCCTCTATAGATTAATTATTCAGTCCGCTTTGTTAGTTTCTGTTTAGTCTATAAGCCATTCATTTGCTAAGTTTGCTACTGGGATTTTATACAAAAACTCTTTACCACTACGTGATTGTTATTCCTGCAATTAAGATTTCTAAAATACATTTCAAGAAGTTAGAGTTTAGACAGACCCTGCAAAAAAGTATAAGAATGAAAGATATATTGTATTAATCAACAAAGCACTATTAGATATTTGAGCATCAAACTAGTATCAGAAAAATAGGATGTTTGGAAAAAACAGCAATTAGACCTAAATTATAAAATACAAAGGCTTCCCCAAGATAGTTATAAAATTAGTACAACTAAAATTCAAAACAACACTATAAGTACCAGCACTTCTTTTGTTTGACATATCGATCGAATCTCACTCGGGCCAGAATTAAACAGGAATTCAAAGATTTGAAAATTAAGAGTTATAAATGTTTCAAGAGAGATCAAAAGCTATAGTGCTATATTTGGCATTAAAACTTAATAATTCATTACAGTCATGCATAATGATTCCATAATACAAGTAAAAACAATAAACCAAGAGAAAATGATAAACTTAAATCATACAAATTATGTAATTGTCAAAGAGAAGCACATACCACCTTCATTGGATGCATCGTATTTGGCATGAGCTGAACCACATAGTCCAGTAAGATCACATTACATTACTAGCCATTTTAGTCTTTGAAATTAGTAAAGAGAATTAAGGCTATAAAATGTTAATGATCTGCTTAGAGTTGTCCCAGGTTTGAATCTGCCAGCCTCCCTGTGTCTACAGTGTAACATTGAGTAAGTCATTTACCTAGACAGTGCTCCAGGGCACTAGTGAAATTTGTCTCATCTCCTCTTGGACTGCCCATCTAGTTACTACCAATGAACCTTTTACCCAGCAGAACCACAAACCTATAGCAGAAAGTTTACAAAAAAACAAACCACAAGTCATCTTAGATTAAGAAGATGCAAAATGCTTATATTTGGTATACTTACAACAGCAGAACTACTCAAAAAGTTCAGAAATTACAATGTATACTTGCAGTAAACCAGATTAACATAAGAGTTTTTGTAAAGGTATGTGCTTATGATAACAGTTTAGAGACAGTATTAAAACAAAAGAGGCTATCATAATATTTAAGGAAAATGGAAATTCAGCAAAACAAAGTAAAACTTTAGTGGCTTTATATTCTTCAGTCAGAGCAGATTACTAAATCCTAGAAAGAAACTTAGAGAAGCTGTGCAAAATATTCTTGCACTACAACATATATGTGCAGTTAGAAGTTTGCTAAGGATAGCCTACTAATGCTTAATAAATTGCTATTTCTTCAGCAATAACTACAAATGTAAGATAACTTAGCAAGAAAATAGTGTCATACGTATGGATTGATCTGCATAGCTGTGGGCTACAGAAATTAAAATCCTAACATCAGATAAGTTCATGACTTGTTCTAACTTGATTATTATTGGATGAAAGCACAAGAGAGATAAAATCAGTATTAAAGAAAAAAACATAATGATCACTGCAAACTACCACAAGTAAAACACTAACATATGCTGATATTGCCATTCTAAGTCATAAACATTTGATTATGCTGCTTCCATGAAAGTGAAAAAGAAACAACACACTGCATAAAGCTTGGGATGATTGGGGAGGGGGTAAGCGTATCCCATGCATATTTCAATCCTGTATCTTGTTACTTAGTATAATGTACTTTGAAGTCATACAGTCTCAGCAGTGACTAATTAGTTTTGTGTAGATGGTCTTTTGTACAAGACCTACTCACTGAACCACTACATACAGTCTAGGATAATCCATGGTCTATGTCTCAAATATCACTAGAAAGACTGAGGATCCTACCACATCCTTTATCATTTTAATATACTTTACAAATATACAGAAAGATAACGCAACTGATTTTATGTCAGTGTATGTCTAAGCAGTAACAATAGTTAAGACCTCAGCAGAGAGTCAAAAGTAAGGAAAGAATATGAGTGGATGCCATTGCACAGCATACGGTGCTATGGGTTTTAATGTTAGAAGAAATTCAATATGAAACAAAGAACTGAATGTTATAAAAAGGTAAAAAAATATGGCTGAATAATACATGATATAAGATCTGTAACAGCACACCATGCCTTAATTTATTGATTTAATATATCCTAAGGAAAAAAATTCAAAGGGGTGAATATTTCAGGGTGACTTTTTGTCACCACTACTCACTTGTCTTGCTCTTAACCCATTAAGCTCTCTACTTAACAGAGTAAGTCATGGTTATAATTTGGCTCCAAGAAAGCAACAAAGTGTAACAACTTCTCATCTTCTGTTTGTGGATGATTTAAAATGGTATAGTTCATCAGATGAGGAACTGAAAGCACAACTGGAATTGATCAAAACTTTCTCAGATAATGTAAGAATGTCATTTGGTCTTAATAAATGTACAAAAGCAACCTTCAAAGCAGGAAAGCTGCAGTATCAAGAAAATATCAATCTAGGAAAGTAATGTGATATAAAGGAAATTGAGCAAGAGCGATTATATAAATATTTGGAAATTGATGAAGGATTGACAATAAAACATGATCGAATGTGAACAAATCCTAGTACAAAATATTTTAGAAGACTAAAATTAATACTGAAAACAGCTCTGGCATCTAGGAATAAAGTCCATGCTCTAAACCAATTTGTTCTTCGTGTTCGGGCTTTCAGTTTTGGGGTGATTGACTGGCCCCAAAAGGTATTGGATCAGTTGGACAGGAAAACAAGAAAAATGCTTCATGCTTATCCAATGATTTATAAATATCAATATATACCATGATTATATATTCCCTTTTCTGAAGGAGGTATGTATGGGCCTCCTCAAAAATGATTACATGTATAGATCTGCAATTGAAGGACTGTATACATAGCTGATGTCCTCACAAAATCTAAACATAGTGAAAATTTAAAAACATGAGAACAAGTCTAAGATGACTTCCCTGCCTTGTTTAGCAGAAACATATCAGTGCTAAGCGGGAATAGAAATCAAACCAGGACTAGACAAAAATTATTCAGCAATAGAATGTGCCCAAAAAAAACAAAAAAAAGAATATAAGGTGAAGGATCAGATGAGAAGGCGAGAAATGTGGAAAAGACATAAATATGGTTGCAAGTACAGAAAACTCCCAGACCTACCTCTTGTCAATCAGGATCTGATGCGGGAATGATTAAATAAATGTGAATTTAAATCAAAAGATGAAAGGATAATATTGGCAGCCCAGGGTAGTAGACTACATACATGTCAGTTTACAAAGTGCATTGAACATATAGGAGAAGCAGACCAATGCAGGTTTTATAAAACAAAACTGGAAACAGCCTCAAATCTTGTTGCTGGGTATGATACATGGCAGAGGACCTGTGTACTGAAAGGCATAATAAATTGGGGATTATGCAAACATAATACTGAAGTATCTGAGAAGCAGTGAAAACATGAGCAACAAATGAAATAGAGAATGATGAAGTTTATATCACATGGGATCACCCATTACCAGCAGTTCAAAAATAGATATGAGAAATACAGGTATGGTAGTCCATGAAAAGAAGACAAAAGTAGCACTGATCATTGAAATTGCTACACTCAGTGATTACAGTGTCTTATGTACAGAGAAACACAAAGTCAGAAAATATCAGGATATGCAGGCAGAAACAAGGGTAATCTGGAAGGATACCCAGACAGTTCCAATAGTTGCAGTAGCAATAGGTCTCACAAAAAAAAAACAAATTTACAGTTATATTTAGATATGCTACCGATGGATTCACTTTATATCCTCGAAATACTGAAATATCGAAATTCAGTATTTCAAGGCTATAAAGTCGAAACCTGAAAACAATGAAAACTCAGAAGCGTGAAATTCAAAATCTCACACACCAGATATTTTGAATTAGCGCTTCTACTCCACACACACACACACACACACACCTTCCTCCCCACACACAAACACAAGCTCTCTGCTACATAAAATGGGGGGGGGGCAAGCTCCCATGCACCTCCCATGTGGGGGGCTGCGCCCCCACACCCCCTACTTAAATATTCTAACTTTGAGGTCACACTACATACAAACACACACAAAACACCACCACACAAGATACATTCTCCTCACACACACACATCACAGCAACAAAACACACTAACACACACCACAGCCCCTACCCAAAACCCTTAACAAATAAACACTTAACTGAATCCACAACCACAGCAAAACACCAGAAGTGCTAATTCAAAATCTCCGGTGTGTGAGGTTTTGAATTTCACACTTCTGAGGTTTTATTGTTTTCAGGATTCCACTTTATGGGCTCGAAATACTGAAATTTGATATTTCAGTATTTCGAGCTTCTAAAGTGAATCCACTACCGATACATATAACTCCATATGAATTGCAGAAGCAATAATTTCTGGGCACATTGCTAGTGTTGTGAAGAGCATTTTTGGCTGACATCAAAGATTGAAGAAATACTAATTTTGTGAACTTTAATCAGACTTTGACTTAGGAAGGGGGTCCACTCCCATCATGATATTAGAAACCCAAAAGACTTGGAGAAATTAAAGCAAGAATACTACTGCACAAGACTATGAAAAAAAAAGCAAAATGGATCCCACAAACAAAGGTATGATCTGGTCTTTATTTTCTCAATTTTTTAAACACCTGCACAGCTATACAATTTTCTCACTGGCAGACAAATTAATAAAAAAAACTCTCTCTTCCTATATTATCGGAAATTAAAGTCACTCAAGCATTATTCTACAGGTTCCTAAAACTAAACCACAATGCATAGATCATTGCTTCCCCTTACTAGCCCTAGAGTAAATTAATCTATCCCTTATGATTTCAGACAAATATCTTCTTACCAAAGACTCTGCATGCAACTAAAAAATGATCTTCATGAAAATGCTTCATGCAAATGCCTCCACTCTGGACACATTGCCTAACATAATCTTGCTCTGCTATATCAGTCTACCTCCGATTAATTCTGTATGATATCTCACTTAGAGATGCAGCTAACAGAGGAATCTCTCTGACTGTGCTCTGCATATTATATATACATACATTTGCATATTCCCATACTTGTGTGACTGTTCTTCTCTGTATTGTATAATTATCATAATTACCTTACTATACTTTAATGCATATGTTTGTTTTTATTTCTTTGTTTTCCTTATTTATGTTTCTCTAGGCTGTGACTGAAACTGGGTGATCAGTACTCTACCCTGTGTAACAAACTCACATAAATAAATAAAATAAATAAGGAACCAGGCTAGTCAAGCCAACATCACTACAAAAACAGTTTTAGAACTAGTGGAGAAAATCTGTTACAGAATTGTGCAAAAAGCACATTTTGTTTAAAGAGAAAAAAATGGTTTCTAATGTAGGTGGGTGTCTTGAGACAATGTTAAATAGATAGCTGACTTTTCAGTTCAATATTTCATATTGAAGTTCTATAATATCTAAAATGAAATTCTTTAAAGTAATACTAGACTTGGTTAAATGTAACTTTTAAAAGACTTTTATCAACAAGAGAATTTTTTTTTTGTGATAATGGATGATTACACTTGAATTTGTTTTTGCAATAATGGATTATCACAGAATTTCAGGACCTATTTCAGCATTTACTGTAATTCTCATCATTTATAACATTGTCTCATTGTTCTGCATTCCAAGTGCTCTGAGTACAGACAAAAGGTTGTTTTTGATAGTTAATAGCCAAATAACTTTGTAATGAACATGGGGCTAAAACAGAAGAGTCATACCATTATTGCCCATAACAATAACTTCATAGAAATATGCAATGCCACCCCCAGAAAAGTAACTGGTGTAATAGGAAACATTATATTCATATACTGCTTAAGGAATATAGATCTTCTTTTTTAACTCATATAATTTTATTATTTTCCAGCAATATAATATTGAGCATTTACAAATCCAAAAAGAATATATTTATAATAAACTATTTACAATATATACAAATGGCCTACAATAAGGAAACAATCTGTTGTGAGAATTTAGTTACACATAGACAAAGTCTTGCATTCTCATCACTTAAACAATTAGGATTATATCTGAATTAAGAGCCTCAGTGAGACAAAGTACTTTCACCCAAGGGTTGTTAGTCCAGTTCTTAGGAAATATTCTTTGTTCTTTTGTTTTTATTTTCAATAGCACAGTTTCTTTCAGCAGAGTTAGAAAGTCTTCTATAGTCAGAGCAGAGGATGGTTTCCACTTCCTTGTGATGCATTTAATAGCTACCGCTAGCATGGTCCAAAGAAGATAAAGATCATTATTACTCATTGCAATATTTTCATTTACATTCATCAGAATTAATGACTTTGATAAACTAAATTAATCTGTATAAATGGTTTGAATAAATTTACTAATCTCTGCCCAAAATTTCTTAATGTAAATACAATCAAAAAAGATGTGTGACCAATCGGCTTTGCAACTCAATCAAAATATCCAACATATTGCATCTTTGGAAGAGTTAAATTTAGCAATTTTATTGGGAGTGTAAAAAGCTCTATGCAGAAATTTCCAAGTGAAAATTTTCCAAATGTATAGATTAGATAAGAGATTAGTTTTACTTTCAATTGATAAATTCAATGAAAGTTCTCTACTGATAAAGTTCCAATAATTTTGTTTGGGGTTAGCTTTATAGTTAATTATGATTTTATATAATTATGATGTTAAGTTTGTCCAATCAAATCCATTATATAAACTTTATGCATGAAAAATATGAGTTTAGGAATAGATTTAAAGGAGGAATTATCAATTATGCATAGATCTTCAGCATAGGATTGTAAGCTGTTAAGAACTAGCCAATCAGAACTTGATAGATCATATAAAATGTTAACTGTTATACATCCAAAACCAACAATTTTTTTATACAGTGGTACCAACATGTAAAGTTTTTAGTTTCCCAAGTGTTAGGTGTATTTATATGAATTTTATTTAAAAGGTTTTTAGTAGATCTGAAGGGAAATAATAATTCTAGCTATAATTTTATATCAGTATTATTACTGATAAAATTTCTAAATAGATTGTAAATATAATTTGTATATTTTAGATTAGTAGGTTTAGAGGAATTATATGGTATGCTAACACAAAGGATGTACCAAAGTTTATAATTTTGTCCGTTTAGTTGCAGATTTTTAGTTAATTTATTTTCATTTAGGAAGATAATAGTGTGTAAAGACTTCCATGCAGAAGTGAATTTTGGGTCGATCCGATTTATGATTGTTTTAAAAATGGATCCTTTAATGTAAGACTCTAAATCTGGAAAATTAAGACCACCCACTTCCAAAGGTCTTATGTGATTTGAAAAGGCTATTCTATTTTTCTATTTCTTTTTGGGAACCAAATAAAATTTATAAGAATTTTATTTATTTCTTTTAGAAAATTTTTATTGGGAATCATAGGAATAGCTTGCACAGTATAATTTATTTTTGGGAGAAGAACCATCTTAATTAGCTGCAATCTATCTTCAAATTTTAAGTACAATTTATTCTATTTTTCAATATGCGTTTTTAAAGTTTTCACAATATTGTTATAATTTATTTTTAATGTTAAATCCATGTTTTTGCATAGTACTATCCCAAAATAATTTATAGAGGGAGCCTGTTTTCCAATTATTTGACTTATGTTTAATTGAATATCATCTTTCTTATTTAATAACATGAAATTAGACTTTGTTTTGCTAACATGTAAACCTGAAATATGATAAAAGGTTGCAACTTGTAAGTCTAGCTCTTGTAAAGATTCATCCGAATTAATTAGAGTAAGGAGAATGTCATCAGCAAAAAGCATTATTTTAGACTTAAATTGACCATAAATGTCAATGCTTTAATTTTAGGGTTACGACGAATTATTGAAGAGAAAACTTCTATTGCTAGTGCAAATAAGACTGGGGACATAGGGCAACCCTGCTTTGTATGTTTAGTAATTTCAATGGCTTCTGGGGTAAATGGACCCAATTTTACATAGGCAGGATTATTTTTATAAATATTTTTTTATTACTGTAATGAATTGTGTAGGAAATGCATAGATTTCTAAAACATTAAAAAGATAATCCCATTTTTAGTGAATCAAAGACTTTTTTTAATGTTGAGAACAACTATAAAGGCTTCTCGATTGTCCTTATTTAGAATGTCAATAATAGTTAATATTCTTTGGATGTTATCATGAGTATGTCTGTTATAAATAAAGCCTGTTTGATCATCACTAATATCATGTATTAGAGGTTTTTAACTCTATTAACCAGAATAACAACAACCGAAACATGCAGAATGGACCAAGATAAATCTCCTAGAACGTCCGGCAGCCCAAAAACCAATCTGCTAACTGCCAGCTCACAGAAAACCAGCTAAAAACAGGAGCCGATAATAAAAAGCCAAAGCTTTAATAAACCAAGCAAAACTGTTGAGCGCTTTCACTCGCACAACTGCGTTCTGATGAAACTCGCAGTTGTGCGAGTGAAAGCGCCAACAGTTTTGCTTGGTTTATTAAAGCTTTGGCTTTTTATTATCGGCTCCTGTTTTTAGCTGGTTTTCTGTGAGCTGGCAGTTAGCAGATTGGTTTTTGGGCTGCCGGACGTTCTAGGAGATATTAACCAGAATAGACATAAACATTTTGTAATCATTATTAAGTAGTGAAATTGTCCTATACAAACTACATTGTTTAGGATCTTTATTTTCTTTTATGATAGGGGTGAGGAGTGAATATCTCCATGAAGGTGGAATTATATTTTGCACATGAATTTCATTTAGAGCTTTATGTAATATTGAAATTGCAGAGGTTGGAAATAATTTATATATTTCAATAATAATAATTCCATTAATTCCAGGAGCTTTATTATTTTTGCTTTCTTTAATTTTGTTCAGTTAGTTCTTTAAGAGAGATTTGTTTTTGGATATCTATAATTAGTCTTTCTGGATTTTTTTTTATTTTAGAGAACTCCAGTTCTAAATTTGGAATATTATGAGGTGAATCATTATTTGTGAAATGTTCTGCAAAATGAAATTTAATGGCATCTAAAATGTCACTTATATCTGATACTTTTTTATTATTTTTCCCTTCATGAATGAGGTTTGTAATATTATTTTCAGTGTATTGTCTTTTTATTCTCATTACTAGGTTATGCAAATGTTTTAGTGAAACAGAAAATGTATTTAGTTTTAATTTTTCCATAGCCATATTAGTCTTGTGGGTTAAAATTTCATTGTATTTTTATTTAGTTCCCCAATTTCTTTTTTTTTTTAGTAATTGAGTCCATTAAATCATTAGTATTAATTTCCATTGACACCCCTGGTAAACAAATGTAAATAAATAAATAATTAAATAAAATATAATTTGCTTTTGGATATTTACTAACTCAGATTCCCATTCTTTTGTTTTATTATTAAACCATGCTATAATTTTGCCATATAAGTATGCCTTTAGGGAATCTCATAGAATAACTATATTTATATCTTCCGTTTAGTTAGTTCATAGGTTCATAGGTAGGTACTGGGCTTGTGGCCCTAGGCCCTATATAAGCCTAGTCAAAAAGGTACCATGGCTTTCGCCACCCAAGAAAATTATTTTCCTGTGTATTTCTGAATCTTACCATGGTTTAAATTATTACAATTTTGTAATATAAACTGGTATTCTTTTTGTGAAAGTTAATCTCTTGAAATCTATTTAAAGTTTAAAAATGAATGAATTGTGATCAGACAGAGGACAAGGAATTATGGAAAAATTGTCTATTTTCATTCTCAAATCTTGAGACACAAAGATTTTATCAATTCTTGTTTGGGTATTAAATCTGTGATCACTATGAGAGAATAATAAAAAAATTATTCTCTCTGAATCTAAACGTATCAATTAGATTTAAATTGTCAGTCCATTTCTTAAGAGTTTTCCCTATGGGGGTAAAATGAACAAGTCTTTTATTAGTGGTTTCTGAATTGTCCAAAAATGCAGTTAAAATCTCCTCCTATTATCAAATTACCTTTGAATACTCTATTAATATGGTTTATGTGTTGTCTGATTGTTCCCACTCCAATGCCAAGAAACCAATATAAGTTCACAAATGTCCAAGTTCTATTACCAAATCTTAATATTACAATTGTTATACGCATGGAACATGTATGGAACTCATTATCATGGAGCTCATTAACAGGGACATTGGGAACCTCCAGACACTGGACCCCACCCAGTTCGGCTTAGTTAAAGGCAGATCTTGCCTCCTGAACTTGGTCGACTTCTTCCAAACAGTCACCAAGGCCATAGATGAAAGGAAGGTGGTCCACACAGCATATCTGGACCTCGCTAAGGTGTTCAACACCATCCCACACTCAGGAATCATAGACAAACTCACCAGCTTAAATATCAACCCCCATGTCACGAGATGGGTTGCCAATTGGTTCTCAGACAGAACCCACATGGTAAGAGTGGCAGGCGCCATGTCTGACTCTAAACCAGTCACAAGTGGAGTCCCACAGGGCTCAGTCCTGGGACCCCTCCTGTTCAGTATATATTTCTCTGAAGTACAGGCAAAGGCGGAGGGACTGTGGCTAACCAAGTTCACAGATGACTGTAAATTGGATGCAATAATTGACTCTCCAGCTGACACAGACATCCTGCAAAAGGGTCTCACAGAGAAAAACACCTGGTGTCAAAGTCACGGCCTCAAGCTAAATGCCAAAAAATGCATAGTAATCCCATTTGGGAAAAACAAAGTACCTACAAACTACCACATAGATAGGAATCCACTAAGTACAGAAGAAGTAGTTAGGGACCTGGGTACCCAAGTAGATAGCATGCTCTCCTTTGATAACCACATAGCCAAAACGGTCAGGAAATCCTTCTATGCGGCACACCTGATCACAAAGGGTTTCTCATCCAGATCCAAGGAGGTGATTGTGCCCCTTTACTCCTCACTCATTAGGCCCATAATAGAGTACAATGCCCCATTTGGGATGTACCTCACTAGACACCTGCAACAACTAGAAAGACCACAGAAGTACCTCATTAAGAGGATTAAGGGCCTTAAACAATTATCCTATGAAGCACGACTAAAAAAGCTCCAGCTCTTCTCAGTCACTTACCGTCTGCTCAGAGATGACCTATGCCTGACCTATAGGGCCATGTCAAACCCTGAACTAATGGATATGCTTCACCTAAAAAAAATGAGATCCCTTAGAACCACTCGTTCTAGTGACTTGAACCTATGTACAACAATAAACAGGACATGCTGGAGGGATAGATTCCTGTCCCAGCGACTCCCCTCACTCTGGAATAGAATCCCAATCCATATTCGACAGAGCTCCTCTCTGACCCTCTTCAAGAGAAATCTTGATGAGTGGATGGGTAATCATAAGTTCTACCCTGGGATCACTTCAGGAGCACTGTTGACAGAGGCCCAGATTACTAATCTAATGGGGAGGTGAAAGCCATCACTCTGTGGCTAGGCTTATAAATGCCCATGGGCAGATAGCCTAGTACTTACCTATGAACCTATGAACCTATAAGTCCATCTTTGTCTTCATAATTATAAATAATTTGAGGGTTAGTAGCATTTTTCTTCCATAGTATTAAAACTCCTCTATTTTTTTATTATAAGAAGAATTAGATAGTTTTAAATATTTATTTGGCTTCCATACATATAATTTGTTTTAAAGTGAGTTTCTTGTAGGAATACCAAGTGCACTTTATTTAGCTTTAGATATCTTAGTAGATTGAATCTTTTCCTTGGATTATTTAATCCATTAATGTTTTGAGAGAGTAGAGTTAAGTCCATCTTATTTATTTAATTTTATAAAGTATTTGTAGTAGACATGGGTGTAAAGTACTTATGTCACTCAAAATATGTCTAACATTCTTACAGGATGTATATCTTAAAGTCAGATTGATGTTTCTTGTTAGAAACCACAAATTAAAAAAATATTGTGGCCAAAAAGGAGAAAAAAAGGTGTATGAAGTGAATAATTATGTGGAAATAAGTAAACAGTGACTCTAATATTCTCTCTAACAAATATGGAGTGATAGACACTCCTAATCTGGTAAAACAAAACTGTTCAACCAGATTTACCCTCATATCTAAAAGAAAGTTAAAGAAAAATGGATGTTGTGGAGCTCCAAATGATAAATTCTGGAGATTTATTTCCAAGTAAATAAAAGAAAAACATGTGTCAGTCAAGTTAATAAAATAGTTATGAGTCCAGTATGAGAGAAAATAGCTATTATTACTTAAAGAGGAAGATATGCATTACAATCTAAATAGTTCCAGTTATAAAATAAAATGTAGTGAATCGAACTTTTGTCAAGTGCTATTAAACTATACTCAAAAAAAAATTCAATTTAAGTATCAAATTACTTTGCCTGTAAGAAATTAAATAGAGTTAAAGGCCTTATTGATGAAAGCAAGCATCAATAACCCTCAATAAACAAAATAACATGAGCTGCATGATGTTGAAATATAAATCTGTATTATAGTGTCAGAATTTCACAAATACAACAAACGTATAGTTTATAAAAGTTTAACAAAATGTATTGATGAAAACCTTTGTTATAAAAATAAAACATTTCCACTAAATTAAAACTACTAGAGAGTATTAAGTATTATGGTGTTTTCTCCATTTATATAACATCATCTAAATTTCATTGCATTGGTTTTGAAATTTGGGAACTAATATAATAGCAAAGCAGAAGTAGATTATTTCTAACAACATGTAAGGTAATGGAAAAGTTAACAAAGAATTCACTAATGCATAAATTGTAACAATGTTGTTGTTGTTGTGTCTTTCGGCTTTTCCCTGTTAGGGGTCGCCACAGCGGGACTCCGGTCCGCTAATGATTGGCAGTTGATTTTTACGTGCTGAGTTGCCAGCCCTAACGCACAACCTTCAATGAAAGTACACCCAATCACGTATGTCTCCACGCAGAAGATGCTCTAGCTGAGAGTCGAACTGGTCAGCATCTTACTGTGAGGCGACAACGCTACCGCAGCACCACCACTGTTATATAAATAAAATTTGAAGACGTGAATAGTATGAACTATTAAACCAGCACAATAACTTCAAAACCTAAAGGAAAGTTACAGTCAATTAAACAATTTCATGAATGTATCAAGTTCTCTGGATAAAGTATTTAACATCTAGTAGTAGTAAGGAGGACGTTTGTTGGAACACCAGTTTTACCTCAATTTTGAACACAAAACTGTGAATAGCTTCTCATTATTCTGTTTTTCAAAACTACTGTCTATTAGTAATCAGATAAAACGAGAAAGGCATCAAACCTCTATTGGTTTAAATCTAATGTGCATCACAATAAACAGCATGCATATAAATATTAATATGTTTCACAAAGCTATTTTTCTCTACTTCCAAGAGATGTTAGGTACAAACCAAGTCTTTAGATTCCGCAAACCTAAAATATCATATTAACAAACTAATATTTAAAATGTAAAGAACAGAGTTGTTCTCATGGGAAATGTAAGATGAGAAGGATAAATACTTATGATAAGTAGTACCAATAAAGGGTGCCATTTATTGCTTGATTCAAAACAACTGAGTCAGCTCTGCACTGTGTGGTTCATAATAACAGAATCAGTTCTACGTCAAGCATTTCCGACACATCTCACTTTTTCTCTATACGTTCAGAAAGCTACGGAGATTAACATACAGCATTAGATAATTTATACCTTGCACTGCTTCCCAGAGTCAGTGATCTGTAACAGCACAATGTACTCATGTATGTATGCTATCCCAGAGTTCAAGAGAAAGAAAATAATTAACACGTCAGTCTAAAACATTTTGTTATTTTATCCATTCCTTTTAGAGGTTTGATATTATTTTTTTATATATTTAATAGAAATATTAACAGTCACATGACTAGCTTCTTATATTAATGTTTTTAATATCTCTTTTAAATACAGATCAGTATGTTTTTTATTAAAAATGTATTATACGTTAATAAGTATTTTCAGAATGTAGCTGCTAAGTATTTGATGGCTTTATTTAGTGGGACAAGTAGATCTATGCACAGTCAATTCACTAGTCACCCACAAGCTTTCTAGCCGATTATGACTCAATTGTTTCTGAACAATGAATGAGTTCACAAATGTGATAAATCATCTTCCGCTAAAATGTGAGATGTTTATAATAGGCAATTTAGTTGCAGACATGTGCCTCTGTTAGATTATACTAGCCAGAGCAAAACACGATTCAGACACAGCACTCACTCCATCCACTGCACCTCCCCAGCGCTCTACCAAAATACTGTAACCCATGTTCAACAGTGTTCTCACTTTTTCCACTGAACAACACTCTCTAGCTATGAATTGCTGCATCACCCTGCTCTAAAGAATAAAACAGCAGTCAAGTGTACAGAGTTTCATCAATCCCTGTCTACACAAATCAGAGGCCAAGAGAGGTCAGAAAGGAAACAGAGAGATGAACACACATGCACAGACACCATAGACCTAGACACCTATGAGCAAGCATAGCTATGACTAGCAGACAAGGGCTTATGGCTTGTGCAGACTACCAGGTTGTAAGACTGATTTCTTAAACTGTTGTATATAACCAATGGCCATCAAAAGTAAAATATGACTGCAACTCCGCATTGTATTCATGTATGGAAAAGACTTTCACATAAGAAACCGGCAATGCTAGCTGCTACCACTGAAGCATATGAAATGAGCAAACGGGTGCTACAATTAATAGTCGAGAGGAAGCAGAGACTTTCAAATGTTAATATACTTCTATTTTTTTTTTTTATCTTTATTTCCTTTGACTTTAGGCTCCAAAGAATAGATACAAAATATACAGAAGACACTGGCAAGTCAGTATATGAATAACTTTGGGTTCTAAAAAAAGGAATCATATTACATGTTTTATTTACATGGCTTGGAATGGACAATATATGAGAAGGCCAATGGTGCTATATTATACTTGCGCAGAGGCAAATTTCAACTACGAGGTGAGACAACATTTCTATTGCTCGAGACTAAATTCAAACAAGAAGTGACAGTAAACTGTCAGAATAGAATGTTAAGATGCTAGATCAAAGAGAATTGACTAATGAACGCCAAAAACTATAAAGCTTTGTACTGTACACTTTAAAATAACATTAATTTAATTTACAATTTACCACGATAAATACATATTATTTTTTGACAAGTATACATTCTACCAGTTGTAATCAATTAATAACAAGCTGTTCCAAGTAAAGAATAAAGCCTATGTTGACATCCTACTAAGGGGAAAAATGTTCAAAACTATTAACACATAAGCTAACCATAGTGAATCCTTAGTAAACAGAATTATTATAAACTCTTAAAGAGAACTTAAAAGCACCTGAATTACATAATAAACCACAACAAAGCTCAAACAGTGAGTGGAAGAAACACTCATTGACAGAAACAATAAGATTAATAATACATACTTTTTGGATGTTTAGGTATGAAATCATGTCAGTTAGTGACTCCTGCATTTTTAAGATCAGTTTTCAGTTTCTTCTTTCTCACATCAGTCCAGTTATTTTTCTCAGAGGATCTTTTTAATGTAATGGAAGATGACCGGTCCATGTCTTCTGGAACTAAAATTATGTTGTTATTTTTGATGAATGTAGATACTTCCTTGACATTGTTGAAAGTTTTCATGTCATTTCAATGAAGGATTCTGATTTTTGAAGGAAAAACAAGTTGCGCTTTAATTTTGTTTGTTTGAGTAATCTCACAAGTGGCCAGGCTTTCTTCCTTAACTCTAAGACTCTTGAAGAATAGTCATTGTCAAATCTTATTTGACTCTGGTTATATGTCAAGGGGCTTTTTATTCCAGGCAGATTTGAGAATGAGTTCTTTATCTGAATAAGATGTATGTATGTTAGCAGAAAAAGGGATAGGTTTTCCTATGGCTCTATGTGCTCTTTCTATACTATTTAACAGACCTTTCTTTAGATCTAATATTTATGGAAGCCAATAGTTTAGAAATACAACAATGTCTTCACCTTTGGCCTTTTCTGGAAGCCCAAATATTGTTATGTTTGTTCTCCTTTCCCTGTTCTCCAGGTCATCTATTTTACTGATTAACCACTTATTCTGCTGTAGAAAAAATTCACACTGAGACTCATCTTCCTTAAGTTTCCCATCTATGTCATTTAGTGAAGTTTCAATGTCCAAGATTTTAGATTGTTGCTGCTGTAATATTTCTTTAAGGACATCAGTCTGTTTTTGACAATTGTCCTTTAGGTTTTCTAGATTGTCCATAAATCTGTCCATTTTAAGCAATAGTTCAAGTAGAGTGGCAGACATCAATTGAATTTCCTTTTTCAGTGAAGTTTCAGAGTGAGAAGACTTTGAGTTGCTCATCTCCACACAGAAGAAGTAATCTCCAGATTTTTTGACAGGACAATTTCAATGAAAACACACCAAGGTTGATATTCTTGTAGATTTAAGGTTCCTTAATAAGAATTTTCTACTTTTGATCGAAAAAAGGATTATTTTCCTGAATTCTAGTACTAGATTGTGGGGCTCATAAAAAATGCTGCTACCGGTTAGCCATCTAGGCTCCACCCCCTATAGAGCTTCTTTTGATGTCACCACTGAGCAAGCATATACTCAGTTTTTGCTAGATCAAATATTAAACACCAAAATACCTTTGTCAGGTCAAAGAATGACTCTAGGTGGTAAAAAATTTTGAAGAGATGACACACAAAAAGAAAGCTAAAAAGAAAATTTACAAAATATATGAAAATAAATAAAAGATGTTGATTTATGGTGAAATATTACAAGACTATCAATTTCTTGTAAATAAATTATCCTATCTTTAAAAGACAGTCTGCACATTATGATTTTAAAGATAATGAATTCTTGTATCAGTTGACATCCATTAATAGTGCAATATCCAATATTTCAGTGTATCACTAAGGTTGAAAATGTCATATGAGGTCATTATTAACCCTATTCCATAAATGCAACAATTTATAAACATCATCATCCTAACATGCATCATGCACAACATTAAATAAGTGTGACTAAACTACTTGTTGCACCTGTAATGGAAGTCTTTTCCAACATTCACATATTCTATAATGACAAAAACAGCAACAAAAACAAATACATTTCTAGCCTATCAGCTTTTTATCTAAGACAAAGTATCATTTCTACTGTGTAAAGAATTACTGTGTAAGAAATGGTGTACTACTTGAATACCTAAATTAGCCTGAATTTCTTGATTGTTAAAACACTTATATATCTATATCAGGTCCTCTCTAAGCAACCTTTGTACAATATTAGGCAGCTTTAATTGCTTAATATGTGCCTGACTAAAAGTGAATAACTTAATAATATAAATATGCACATTTATGGGAAATTGAAACATGATTTTAAAGCAGCTGTCATCAGATGGACATTGCTGGTACATGACAAATGCTTAAATTTACAAAGATAGTCATTAAAGAGATGTGCAAGCATACTCCATAAGTGGAAAGACATAAGTAATAGTGCTCTTGTAAGATGTCTATTGGCAGATGATGGCTTATTTTTGCATTCCGTTGTCTGACAAGAAGATGGAGAGGACAGATTATGAGAGAAATAACTATTGGAATAGGACAGGGATGGAGAATGCGGAGTTATGGACAAGGGTATGAGTAAGACAGAAAAAAAAGTTAAAATGTGATGAAGGTCAATTTTGATTTATAGGACTCTGCTAATTAGTGCAACAAAAGCTAAGTGTGAGGAGAAAGAGGAGGGACAGTACATGCATATTAGCAAAAAAGAGATGATACGAGCAATATAGGCTAAATTTGAAAGGGTATTAACAGAACATTCAATGAAATAATGTAAGAAAGAAAGGAAGAAAGAAAAAAGATTTCTAGGTACATAATAGAAAGAATGAAGAGAATGACAAAGCTATATGGATAAAGAGAATGAGATCACAAAAGAGTGGAAGAAAACCAAAAGTACTAAATGAATACTTTGTTTCAGCCTTCACAATGTAAAACAAATGGATGATACCATGTTGCAAAGAAATTAGGACAAAATGGGGAAACACTGAGCAGATACTAGTATAGAGAGGGAACAGGTTTGGAGGGAACTGGCTGTCCTTAGGATAAAATCCAAGAACCAGTTTGGCTGTTTCCAAGAGGCCTTTGTAGTCTGACAACTATGTTGTCTGACTCAGGATGTGAATCTTCAAAATATTTCTCTCTAGAACAAAAAAAAATGCCACAGAACAGAAAGACAGCAAATGTCTTGCCCTAATATGTGGGAGCAAAGTTATCCAGAGAAAAACGTACCAGTTAGCTTAGCAACACTGATAGAGACAGTCAGAGATAATTATTTTGAGAAAGCCTGTGGCAGCTCTAGATGACAGCAGTTTTCGACAGCTACCAACATGGGGTTATGGCCAGAAGGAGCTGTCAGTCAAATCTTATGCAGTGCTTGTTTGGGTTACAGTTGAACTTGAAAGGGAATTATCAGTAGATGCAGTATGACTGAACTTCAGCAAGGTCTTTGTTTCTGTTCCACATGGAAAGCTAGCATGAAATCTGGATGAGTAGAACTAAGACTGTGGAAACTGAAATCTGAATATGTCGATGGGCCGAGAATATGGTGAGATGGGCAATATCAGGAATATGAAAGTGATTAACTGAGTGCTGCATGGCTCTACCAAGAGAGAAGCACTTTGTGTGCATTTCTCTCACACATATATGATGGAATACGGACCAGGATCAACCTCTTTGCAGAGACACACAGATAAATGCAGCAGTGGAGGATGGAGAAAAAGTCTAGAGACAGATGTGCAAAAGATGAAGAAGTCATCAGAAAGATGGCATGTGAGATTCAGTGCAAACAAAAGCAAAGTACTGTACTTAGACTTCAACAACCATGAAGTGAAGTATTACTTGCAGAAACAGAACTGCTACTAGCAGAGCAGGACAAGGATATGAGGATGCTGCTCATACCTGGATTGGACCACCAGGAGCAGAATGAGATGGCAATGGCAGCAACAAACAGAATAGTGGGGTTTGTGCTAGGAAGATGGATTCCTGAAGCAAAGTGCTAATAATTTCAGTAGAAAGGACCCTGCTTCAGTCTTCAGACAACTGCTTCAATACTACATGCAGTTCTGAAGGCCATATATGGAGAAGGACAGCAGGCAGCTAGAAGAAATGCAGAGTAGAGATCCTTGGGAAGGAGGCGAAGGAATGTGATCAAAGGCTAGGGGAGGTAGAGATATTTTCACTTGAAAGCAGAACTCTATCTTCCATGTTTTAAGTATGGTGGTGCTATGCACTGAAATATGTTATCTCCTACGTGCCTGAATCCCAGGTACTCAAAAAAATAGTATCTCACAGCCAGGGACATGGGTGTCTATAGCTTGAATGACCTGCTGCTCTCGCTTAACTCAACTTCATGTTCGGGTGAGGTGCAGCCGCAGTGGGGAGACATTGGCCTTGCCCCACCTAATCAGAACACAGTAGCTGAGTCGAAGCAAAGTAAGAGTGGCAGCCATGGGGTGGGAATTGTAGGCATTGATACTGAAGTTCAGGCATTCAGGAAGCAATTGGGAGGGAGATTTAGGTTTAGGGATGAGAAAGCTTTAAGTTTAGGGAGCAGAAGGGGAGTTTTGGGCTTAGGAAGCAATCAAGGACTTTAGGTTTATAGAGTGAGAAGAGAGTTTTTACTTTGCTGAGCAGGTTTAGGTTTAGGAAACAGGAAGGGAGTTTTAGGTTTAGGTAGTGAGAGGGGAGTTTAGGGTTAGAGAGAATAATCAGTGACTTTAGGGTTAAGGATGGAAGTACTATGCTTAGGGGTAGGGACAGGGTGGGAGGTTTAGGATTAGAATTAGGGTTTTGGTGGGTTATGCAGTGAACTAGGGTCAAATAGTGGGAGGGCTAAGTTTGTTTGCGTCTTTTGACTTTTCCCGGTTAGGGGTCACCACAGTGGAACTCCGGTCTGCTAATGATTGGCAGTTGATTTTTACATACCGGCTTGCCAGGCCTGATGCACAACCTTCAACGAAGGTACGCCCATTCACGTATGTCTCCATGCAGAAGACGCTCTAGCTAAGAATCGAACCGGACAGCGTCTTATTGTGAGGTGACAATGCTATCGCAGCACCACCACCATGGTAGTGGGAGGGCTAAGTAATTTACTAAAATCCAGGTAGTGGAAGTTGGGACACTTCCAAATTAGAGCAAGTAGCAGTTGGTATATGTGCTGCAAGCTACTAGTATGTAGGTACATGTAGTACACCCTGAAATATTCAAAACAGAACAAAAGACAGATTTATTCTAGGTCATGAACATTTTTTAATGACATTTCTTGACTAAACAGGGCAGTTTAAGCCTCCAACATATCCATTCCACTGCATTTTCATGACTGTAAGCTGTTCATTAAAGAGAAAACATATCAATCCATTTTACCTGAGATTTTCTATCCTCATTTTAACTCTTAGACGCAGGGAGTAATCAGTACTTCTTATTGCAAAATTGTTGTTAGCTTGTCCAACCTTTGAATCACCTATGTGAATTCATTGAGAAGGAATTGTATAAAAAAATGACTTGTGAAGCTGTACTCAAATGCTAGTGCTTACATTTGACCATTTACATATATTTTAGACACTATTTTCTTTTCTTTTCTTTTCTTTTCATCTTTCTTTCCTTTGTATTTAGTTTTATTTTACTTCCTATAAAGGCTGTTTCCTGGTTTACATTTCATTATAAAACAAGTATAAAATAAAACATTATAATAAAAACATATGTTGAATGTGCAGAAAACTAAAGAGCTATCCTCTTTTTTTGAAGTAGCTTGTTTTAGGTTAGTCTTTCATCATCATCTTCTTTCGGCTGTTCCCGTTAGGGGTCGCCACAGCGGATCATCTGTTTCCATTTCTTCCTGTCCTATGCATCTTGCTCTGTCATACCAACCACCTGCATGACCTCTCTCACCACATCCATAAACCTTATCTTAGGCCTTCCTCTTTTCCTATTACCTGGTAGCTTCATCCTTAGCATCTTTTTCCCCAATATACTTGGCATCCCTCCTCAGCACATGTCCAAACCAACGTAATCTTGCCTTTCTGGCTTTGTCTCCAAACCTTCCAACCTGGGCTGACCCTCTAATATACTTATTCCTAATCCTGTCCACCCTCATCACACCCAGTGCAAATCTTAACATCTTTAACTCTGCCACATCCAGCTCAAACTCTTGCCCTTTTGTCAATGCCACTATCTCCAACCCATATAACATAGCTGGTCTCACTACCCTCTTGTAGACCTTCCCTTTCACTCTTACTGGTACTCGTCTGTCACAAATCACTCCTGACACTCTTCTCCACCCACTCCATCCTGCCTGTACTCTTTTCTTCACCTCTCTTCCACACTCACTGTTACCCAGAACTATTGATCCCAAGTATTTAAACTCATCCACCTTCCCCACCTCTACTCCTTGCATCCTCACCATTCCTCTATCCTCCCTCTCATTCACACACATATATTCTGTCTTAGTCCTGCTGACCTTCATTCCTCTTCTCTCTAGAGCATATCTCCATCTCTCCAGGGTCTCTTCCACCTGTTCCCTACTCTCACTACAGATCACAATGTCATCTGCAAACATCATAGTCCATGGGGACTCCTGTCTGATCTCGTCTGTCAACCTGTCCATCACCATTGCAAATAAGAAAGGGCTCAAAGCTGATCCTTGATGTAATCCCACCTCCACCTTAAATGCATCCGTCACTCCCACTGCAGACCTCACCGCTGTCACACTACCCTCGTACATATCCTGTACCACTCTTACATACTTCTCTGACACTCCTGACTTCCTCATACAATACCACAACTCCTCTCTAGGCACCCTGTCATATGCTTTCTCTAAGTCTACAAAAACACAATGCAACTCCTTCTGACCTTCTTTGTACTTCTCCATCAACACTCTCAGAGCAAACACCGCATTTGTAGTGCTCTTTCCAGGCATGAAACCATAGTGCAGATCACTAATCATCATGTCCCTTCTTAACCTAGTTTCCACTACTCTTTCTCATAACTTCATGCTGTGACTGATCAATTCAATCCCTATGTAGTTACTACAGCTCTGCACATCACCCTTATTCTTAAAAATTGGTACCAAAACACTTTTTCTCCATTCCTCAGGCATCCTCTCACTTTCCAAGATTTCATTAAAAAATCTGGTTAAAAACTCCACTGCCATTTCACCTAAACACCTCCATGCTTCCACAGGTATGTCATCTGGACTAACAGCCTTTCCATTCTTCATCCTCTTCATAGCTATCCTTACTTCCTCCTTGCTAATCCATTGTACTTCATGATTCACTATCCCCACATCTTCCAACCTTCTCTCCCTCCCATTCACTTCATTCATCAATCCCTTAAAGTACTCTTTCCATCTCCTCAACACACTCTCCTCGCTTGTGAGTATGTTTCCCTCATTTACCTTTATCACCTTTACCTGATGCACATCTTTCCTAATTCGGTCCCTCTGTCTAGCCAATCGGTACAGGTTTTTTTCTCCCTCCTTAGTGTCCAACCTTTCATACAACTCTTCATATGCCTTATCCTTAGCCTTCTCCACCTCTCTCTTTGCCATGCACCTCATCTCCTTATACTCCTGTCTGCTTTCTTCATCTCTCTGACAATCCCACTTCTTCTTTGCCAACCTCTTTCTCTGTATACTCTCCTGTACTTCCTCATTCCACCACCATGTCTCCTTGTCATCCTTCCTCTGTCCAGATGTCATACCAAGCACCCTTCTAGCTGTCTCCCTTACTAGCTCTGCTGTAGTTACCCAGCTATTTGGTAACTCTTTATTGCCACCCGGTGCCTGTCTTAACTCATCCTTGAACTCCACCTCACAATTACCCTTTTTTCAATTTCCACCATTTGATCCTTGGTGCTGCCTTCACACTCCTACTCCTCTTCTTGATCACCAACGTCTTCCTACAAACCACCATCCTATGCTGCCTAACTACACTTTCCTCAGTCACCACTTTACAGTCTTCAATCTCCTTCAAACAGGCCCTCCTACATAAAATATAATCCACCTGTGTGCATCTTCCTCCACTCTTGTATGTCACCCTATGCTCCTCCCTCTTGTTAAAATACGTATTCACCGCAGCCATGTCCACCCTTTTCGCAAAATCCACTGCCATCTGACCTTTAGGTTAGTCTTTATACAGTTAAAATTGAACTATTTTACACTGTCACATTGCTGTAAAATAATCAGACCTTACCATTTTGAAAGTATAGGACAGTGTGTGTTTTGTTGACAGCTACTTTCAAATGTTAAGACGTTTTGGTGACTAAATTAATGTTAATATACAGAAAAAGCTATCCAAGATTCTTTTAACTTGTTGGGTTGTAGTAAGTGAGAAAAGTTGGCAATGTTATTGCAAAGGGAGTATGAAAACTGAAAAAAGTGTATTTACTTAAATTACAATATTTGTATTTAGGTAAATAAATACTTCTTTAGTTTTAATGCCTCTGTGCATCATTAATTTTTGATCTACACTTCACAGCAGTACTCTTTACTAAATGCATGTTCCCTATGGGCTGTCAATCTGGTACAGTTGCTGTTTTGTGACTTGTGCACTTTCTGTTGCTAATTTGGCTCTATGACCAAAGTATAAATGTTTATGCAATTTGCACTCATAAGTACAATCATAAAATATCTCAATCCTTGAAAATAATCCACTTTTGAGAACAAAATAAACACTGAAAAAGATGCCTTTGCCAGGCCAAATTCCCTGCATCCTCCAAAGTTGGGGCTGTGCCTACTGTACCTTTTCAGTTCATATATACTAATGCCTAGGAGAAATAAAAAATGCCTGACATACCACAAACTTTGACATTTGCATATCAGTGACCACACATAAGAGTGATAATTGCTAGCATACTGTGCACATGGTTAACACCTGCCAATTTATATATATTGAACAGATATGCACCTCACTGGTAATGCCAAACTGTAAGTAAGAATAGATTTATTATGCCTACCTAAAGCTGTAAAAGTGGCAGGATCACAGATTGTAGTGTTTCAAAGTCATAGCTCTACTTCCAACTAAATACTTCATGTTATGCAATTTTCAGCTTCTGAGAAAATTTTACATAGATTTTTTAAGAAAACTGATGATCAAGTACATTTTTTTCTGTAACCTATATTACATAATACATATGTTCGCTTAGATTATGTCCATGGAAGGTAAAAGAAGTAATCTTCATCAAGAATAAATATTTATGATAAAGTTATAAACTGTTAGCAAGTGGGTCTATATTATTTCATCAAAGAATCAGATCATGAAACGGCATTAGAAATGCCATTCATTGAACCTTCTCTTGAGGGGGTGCTTTGCCCTCCTCATCCCCCCAGATATATATGCCAACTCTGAGATCTCACTATAATAGGGAAAGGCAAATTTCCAAATTCCCACTGTAATGCAATCTCAGTCAGAACTGTTTAATTAATGGTATGCTCGATAAAATGTCTGAAATGCCGTTCAATGAACCAATTCTTCTATGAAATAATAGGGACCATTGCTAGCTACTACAATTATTAATATTTCACTCAAACTTTTTTATAACCCCTTGATAATTGTTTCTGTAATAAAACCAATAAGGTAGCAGGATTCTGTCAGTCCATCATGTGCTCTATTACTTGTGTATCTATTTAAATTTGCTTTCAACCATCCCTCATGATGATGACTTAACTTTTAATTTTGATCTTAATGTGTATTAGTTCGTCTCATATTTTTCTCCATGAACTTTGTCTACCATGCTGATGTTGCAAGTGAAAAAAATGATCGCATGTCTAACTACCATTTTTTCTGTTTATCCATAACAAATCTAAATTAAACATTAACATCAGTGTGTGTGTGTGTGTGTGTGTGTGTGTAAAATGGCTATAAGCAATGCTAGTCTATAGCCTTTCTATTTATTTTAGCAGAGTTTAGTTCTGTTCCTTTGAAAATAATTGCTCCTCAAGACATTCAAAGTACTGTTATAAGAAAGACTGAATTCATAACCAAGAAAATCAAAAGCTTTAAATCCTTCAACTATCCAGACAGATTCGGGTGGTTTTCCTAATACTTATTATCCTCCCACTGGATCTAAGGCATTCAAAGTGATGTTATAAGAAGGAATGAATTTGCAGCCAAGAAGATTAAAGGCATTAAATCCTTCAACTATTCCAATAGGTTAACATGACGTTCCTTATACTTTGTAGTCTACCAGCTGCTCCAAGCAGACCCATATCTTGCTTTTTGAACCATGAAATATGCAGTCCGATTTGACTTCCTATTATTCTGGAAAAGCAATTCACCTACAAACACCCTCACTAGAGACCTAAATCTACACCGACAAATAAACAAGACTCACTTATTCTCAGATTACGGAATAAGTTAATACTATAAGTCAAAGAAAGTGCTGTCTTGGTTACCTTTAAGGCTAGTACTGACAATTCAGTGGGCAAATGCAAACTTACTCCAGGGTTTTTATGCATGGCCTTGCTTAACATGGGAGGTGAGCATTGTTAAGTCCTTAAAAAGTGTGGCAAAAATGTTTATGTGTGTCTACTTAAATGTTACATGGCTAGGCATCTTGTGGTTCCTGTGATTACTTGCCTAGTATTGCTTCTATGTGAAACAAGCAGTCACTGTTGATTATACCTGGAGCAGGCATGCAATTATCTACAGTGTGGTTCTGGGTGAAACAGGAAACAGGCCAGACACAGAAAATAAGAGTAAAAATTGGTGATGCTAGCAAAGTAAGGGTAGGGCAAGCAACACATGATTTAAACGAAGAAGCTAATGGAAGTGCTGGCACGTGACAGGTAAAGATTGGACAGGATAGTCAGATGATTTTTGATGATATCACACAGTTCTTAAAGGTCCTGCAATACATGGTCACTTCTCTTTCTGTGGCAGTATTTGCATGCGACCAAGAAATTCTACCAACCTCAGCCTAATAGCAAAATCAAAATATTTGACTGGTTTGACTAGATGAGGGATATGAGGAAGAAGGAAAAGTTCACAGTACAGGCATCAGTAGTTTGGAAGGTCATGGAAACTGCTTATAAGATACTGATCTGGCATTAGGTCACACTGATAATGAAGAGCCAGTGTGTCATTCATACTGTCCATGGAGTCACCCACATGGATAAGGCAGCCCTGTATGTCAGAATGCACAATGTTTAGTACTTGCACTATCTCTTCTGAGACCCTTGTGGAATGTGCCTGTGCTTTCATGACTGTCCTACACATATGTCATGTGGCAACTTCTTTCAGACCAACATCAGGAGGAGGTTGGACAGCAGGCATTCTCTGAGCACCTCTAGCATCCCAACTATGTAGCACCTCATGCTCATGATAGCTGCAGGAAGAATGAACCAATTCTGCAGCCAGAGTCACCACACTACACTGATCAACTGTGTCAACCTGTCCTATGTCTGAGGTCTCTGTGTCAATGGCATTCACAAGCATACTGACTATGTCCAAAATAGGGGTAGGAATGTTGAAGGCACAACTTCAGTGTCAGTCTGACCATCTCCACCCCAAGACTGTGACTATTCATCATCACCATCATCATTATCAAAGGCTAATAATACTCTTACATCAGTCAGTAGGAAATCTGCAGTGCCACTGGCAGGATCACCTAGCATAACAAGTACTTAACACAGCAAAGAAATAAATATAGTAAACAATAAAACCTATCTGATGTAAAACACATATTAAAAATTAAGAGATGCAAATGCAATGAAAACAAACAGCTTTCAGTTACACATATAGCTACCTTTTGTACATTAATAAGAATACATAAGGCATGCTTACCATACACAGCTGGTTAAGCAAAAACCAAACAAGATGTGCTTAGATATAAGAAAGGGAGATGAAGCACAGATGATAAGCATCACAAAGAAAATAACACACAAAACAGACAATTTCATTTACAGCTGCAGAATAAGATATACCTCATACAAAACCTTACTGTCCAGTTGACACCCCCCTTCCATCCCCCTCTCCTCCCTCTTCTTCAGTGTCTCTTTTATCCCACCCTTATCCCCTTCTCTCTGGTTCTGTCTATACATACACATAATATATGATACATGATATGACACATACATATATATATATATATATATATATATATATATATATATATATATATATACACATATGAACAGACACACACACACACACACACACACACACACACACACACACACACACACATATATATGGTATGCAGTAGTATAACAGTAGGGGGAAGGGATATATCAGATACATGAGGTAAGGGAGAGATGAGTTTGGGGAAGAAGAGAGTAAAGAAGGAAGTAGAGAGGTTGATAGTTTAGAGTAAGGGGAAGGAGAGAGGGAGAAAGCGTAAGAAATAAGGTGAGTTGTTAGGAAATTTAGGTAGGATGGGAACAGTAACATTTCCAGAGGGATGTTAGGTGTGAGTGAAGCAGTTTTGCATTGGATACTATTTCGAGAGGTGTATTTTTCTGACTGGTGATGGAGAATGACTTTTTGTTAATGATCACGGTTTTAGAAGTTGTGAATATCATAAGTTTGTTTTTTTATGCATTGAGTGCCAGGTGGTTATCTAACATCCATTGTTCAGTGGAGAAGGCATCTTGGGTTAATTTTATGAGAGTGGAGGTGTAGGTGGCAGAACAGATAATTGTTGAATAATCTGCGTATTGGATAATGTTTGCATTAGGGACAGTGCAGTGGAAGTCATTAATGAAAATATTGAACAGTGGGGGACCTAATATGGAACCCTGGGGTACACCAGGGGGAGTGTTGAGGAATGGAGAGATGGCTTTTTTCCATTTGGCTGCTTGTTGCCTATTAGAGAGGTAACTGGTAAACCAGTTGATAGAGGAGTGGGAAAGATTTAAATTAGAGAGTTTAGTTCGGAGAAGGTTGTGAGAGCTGGTATCAAAGGCCTTAGAAACATCTAGATGGAGGGTAGACACAGTACAGCCAGAGCTGAGGGCTTTGTTCACAGTTTTGAGGAAGGAGAGGAGGGCTGTAGTGGTGCTGTGACAAGGCCTGAATCCATGTTGTGTTGGAGTTAACAGGAGGTTGTCTATGAGATAGGGTAGAAGTTGTAGGTGGATACACTTTTCAAGAAGTTTAGAGTTGGGGGATAAGATTGCAATATGTTGGAAATTAGGGATATTATTGTTGTTGCCCACTTTGTGAAGGGGAATAATAAAGGCCTTTTTCTAAAGTTGGGGTACGTGGCCTTCTTGGATTGACCAATTTATAAGAATGCAGATGGGGGAGGCAATGGCTTCTGCAACTGTCTTTAGAAAGTAGGAACGAATATTATTGGGGTATTGGATCATGGTTTTAAGTTCTGAAGGAGTTTTTTATAGTTGATATGGGGATGGGTTTCATAGAGAAGGGAGGAAGTTGGGAGATGGAGATTCTTGAGGAGGAAGAGATAGGGGAAGTTAGAGGTGAGGATGTAGGATTATTTGTGAAGGATGATGTTTGGTTATGGAGTCAATGAAGAAAGAGTTAAATTGGGAGGCTAAATTCACATTGGAACCATTAGGATTGAGGTAAGGGTTTTCCTTTCTACCTGGGTTAAATAGGGAGGTGATACCATCTCAGAATTATTTTGGGTTTGTCTTATGGTTATTTTGGAGTGTGGAGAAGTAGGATTTATGGTCTGAAGAAATAAGTGCTTTAACTCTGTTACAGAGTATTTTGTATTCATTTAGGGTGATGGTAGTTTTATTTTTATGGTGACTTTTCAAGGCTTTGTCTCGGAGATGCATGACAGCTAAGGTATCTTTGCTTAACCAAGGCATGGTCTTAATTTTAATTATTTTTGTTTTCAATGGGCAAAAGTATTTAAAATGTTTATAAATGTTGTGTTAAAGTAGGTGATGGCATTTTCTAGGGGAGAGTTTTTAGAGGGATCCTGTGGACATGTTTTAGTGTGTTAGAGAAGTTGTAGGGGTTGAAATTTTTTAGGGAGCATGCGGAGATATTGGTTTGAGACAGTTGTAAGGAGAAGGAGTGTTGATGAAGAAAAGTGGTAAAGTGATCACTAAAGGAGGCAGGGAGGGTACCACTACTGGATATATAATGAGGGTGAGATACCAGAATACAGTCAAGGGTGCTTCCTGAGAAGTAGTCATTGGTAGGTTTGGGTTTGGTGTTGATCAGCTGATAGACGTTGTAGAGGTTTATGTTCAGGGAGTTTATGGGAGATTGAATAGCTGTCCAGTTAATATTTATGTTACCTAGGATTATAGTCTCATTGGTTATGTTGGTGGAGAACCAAGAGAGGATATCTTCGAGGATAGGGACATTGTCACCAGGAGGGATATAGAGGGAGGCTATACATATGCATTTATGTCTATTTCTCTGAAGTAGGGCCATAAGTAATTCAGCATTAGCGAACTGGGGAATAGGTTTAGTATATGGATTAACTGAAAGGAAGAGTAGAGGAGGGCGACTCCACCACCTTTTTAATGGGTTCTGTCTTTTCTAATGATACTGTAGTTGGGGAGTATTATTTCAGAGTCTTTTATGGAGGGTTTCGGCCATGTTTCCGAGATGGACAGGATGTCTGTTTCATTATGGAGAAGCCAGGCATGGAGGTTGGGGATTTTGTTACATATACTATGAGCATTCAGTGCTGAGAAAAAGAGGGATTTTCATGTTGACGGGGGAGTAAGAGGGAGGGAATTTGAATTGTAAGTGGGAGAGGGGCCATGGTTAGGGTGTATATCTCCAGAGAGAAGGGTGGTAATAAGCTGGCAAATATGAAAAAAGAGGTATTTAGACTGTTTAGTATCTAGTTTGAGGGTTACATATTTTGTAGGAGTAGACCTAATTAGGCCTGGAGTAGTGTATTTATTGGTAGAGATGAGTTTATAAGGGAAGAGTAGAGAGTTATTGAAGAAATATAGATAGGGGCTTTTAAAAGGTTGAAGAGTATATATGTTGTATGGTGAGTGAACTTCTTCTGTGAAAAGGGGGAAAGTGGTTGCTATTGAGAAGCCTGGTGAGATATCTTAGATAGGATAAGGTGAGAAGAAGTAGTATTCGTGTTATAAACAAGGTTGGTTTTGTAAGCATGGTGGTTATTTAGATTTTTAGTGGATGGAGAATATTGAGTTGAGTAGATTTTGGTATGGGATCTATCAAGTATGGCTAGATGTTATGAAGTGATGAGGGGGGTTGGACTAGGAAGTAAGTGGTGGGGAATGGTATGAGTCTATTGGAGTAGGTGGGAGTGGGTGTGGTTTATGAGTATAAGTGAAGATGTACTGGGGTGGGTGGAAATTGGGGGAAGGGTAGGGGATAGGGTAGGGGATCAGAGTGAGCCCACAGGGTGAACGGAGCAGGAAGAGCCAAGGAGGAGGAAGAAGACTTAGCTAGTGAGAAACAGTGAAGCAGAGAGCAGAGCTCAGTGGTAGGGAGGCACAGGGGATAGGCACCAGGTCACGATGTATTTAAAGTAGAGGGAAGCAGAGAATTCACAGGGCAGTTGTAAATTAACTGAGTAAGTTCTGTACCTAATATTGAGAAAGGAGAAGTTGGTAGTGGATAAATGCTGCCACCTAGTAGCCAAACTGAGTAAATATGAGGTTAAGGCACAAACACTCAGAGGGGTGGGATGGGATGGAGCCTAGAGAGCTAAAAGGAGACTAAAGTTGTGGTGAGATGCTAGCAAACACATGCTGAGCCAATAAACAACAATAGAAAGGAATAAGATATTTTACACAATAGGGTACATACACACTGTTATTAGTTCTTGAGGGGAGGCAGAATGGATCGGTTACAGGAAGCACTGCAGGATCCCCTTAGGTAGTTCTTTCAGGATGGGAAGCCAGGGTACTATGTAGATCAATGTGAGACCCCTGGGGTGGTTGAGATGTAGCAATTGTGAGACGCTATTATTAGCTCTTGAAGGGAGGCAGAATGGTTACAAGAAGCACTGCAGGATCCCCTTAGGTAGTTCTTTCAGGATGGGAAGCCAGGGTACTATGTAGAACAGTGTGAGATACCAGGGGTGGTTCAGATGTAGCAATTGTACTGTTATTAGTTCTTAACACACACACACACACACACACACACACACACACACACACACACACACACACACACACACACACACAATGATTTAATTATGTACCATGCCTGGAAATTCTGCAGTAGACACACTAGTGTTGACTTTCATATCAGCCCCAACATCAGTTCTGTATGAACCCTGAGCTGAGCTGTCTGGAGCTTTGGCAATGGATAGGAACTTGTCTGCTTCAGTCAGTGGTAGCTCAGTAGTAGGACCACCTCTTAAAATCATATGTACACAGGCAATTGCAGATGCCTGATGTTTGGCCACTCTGATCATATCACTGGCTCTATGACTTATTATGGAATATATAAATCCATGGCCTCCGATTGCATTAACATCATTGGCAGCCTGGCCCCAGAGGCAGTCACAGGAAGACTTGACACCTCTGCCTCTGTCTAAGAGGAATGACCCATGCTGATGTAGTGCCTGAAAGATCACTTTATTCTCAGCATCACTGTATGGTGGCTTATGAAGTGCAGATGTCTTGGCTGGCAGAGCCCTGTATGAGAAAGAAATACACAAGTAACCTAAAAATGGTTAACAAACAAAACAAAAATATCTATGAATGTGTTCATCCATCATACACAACATAACTGAAAAGTAAGGCTCCATATGAGTAAACACAAATTAATACAAGTCCTCAAATGCCAAAGACTGCATAAAAAATTGCTAAGAGGACAAACATTTCTGTAACTCACTAGTACATTGTAGCATTATCAAAAAACAATGCACACCTTTCAAGGAAAAATGGATAACAATTTTGTTTGATATCCACTTCTGTGGAGGGCACCCAGTTATATACAACAGACTTAACACAATTTTGTATGCTAGTAATGCAAAATTCCATGGCCTTGCTAATGAATAATACAACAGTCTTCTGCACTAAATGGTTAGATTCCCAGATTAAACTTCCCATTATATGTCAGGTAACATTATTTAGAAACATTTTATTGGTCAAGAAATAATTGATATACATGGCTATGGTAACAGCTGGTGAGAATAATGCAGACATTAAACTAATAGTTGTATTATGAAATGCAATCCATCAGTCAAGTTCAATTAGGTCAAGTTCTAGAAAACAGCAATACACATTTGCAGCAAGTTAGTTGTTGAAGTAGAAACAAGTTTGTAAAGTAAATAATAGCACTGATCTCTCTGGATCAAAAGTCTCCCCCCTACAATAATGCAAATCTTTTACCTACATGACTAACTTTATATTGTGCAATTTCAGCCCTCTCAGCACTGTGAGTATGGAAGCGAGGTATGAACTCAGTAACATTCATGAATTCCACAATATATACTAAGTGCAGGGCAGGTGAACATGGTGTGAGGATCTACACAATTGTGTGCACACACCCTAGCAGTGCAAGGATGAGTATTGTTTCCTATCAATGGCCTGTAAATGTAAATGATAAGTCTGACTTCAGCAACAATCAGGGTTTCACAGTCAGTCCTCTTTGATGTACACTTACTGAGGGTGTGTCCAGGAGGAGGGAGTTATAAGAAATTCTGTGAAAAAATTGACTGACATAGGAGAGCAACATTCTTAATAGTTTTGTGATTTTTTTTATAACTACACATGCTTCTGAGTAAAATTTGCCTGCAGTTCTAAGAAAATACATTACTCATTGAAATATATATAACAGCAAAGCAGACCACATAGTAGTCATGTTACAGTCAAGTAGATAAGGGAATGATGCCCACAAAATAAAGAGAAAAAAGAGCTGCAGTGTTGCACATTTTTATTTTATATTATGTGAGGAAAGCTACCTTAACTGTTGCCAGTATCACAGGTATCCACATGTTTAACTGCAAATTACACTAGACAACTTCCAGAATCTGGTTTTGTTACACCTGTAAAGTGAATTGATATTTTGTCTCATTTTGAGTATATGTAACCTACTTTTTTCTTCATAGTATATGTATGTGTCTGTGGCACATACTGGTAATTGTTTCTACTGTGTTGTGAATGCACTGCTGTCCTGGTGTTCAGATCCAGAGAGGGTGCTGTTTTTTGTGAATATACTGATGTTTAAGAAGCATATATTCATGTTGCAAAACATAAATGTAAAGGAAAATATCACAACCATACATTTTAACTACTTATTTCAGAAGTTTTTTTTTCTACTGACATTTTTTTTTCTATTCTCTTCATCATTTGAACACTCTTGACAGGCAGCAATCCTTAGCAATGAACAATGGTTCATTTCATAAATAAAAAAGTGAAAAATTAATTTGGGCCACCTTCTGTAGCAGAAATGAACCTGATGTCAGTGTCCAGCCATCAGCATTCTATCTATTATTCAGTGAATTCATGTCACCAGTCAGCTAATTATCTCTGTGGCACAAGGTGTAAGTGAAGTCAGTTTAGAGAAAGAAGACAGGTAATGCAGGGTTGGAATTCAGTCCACCAAGAATTTTACAGAGCGGGGTCTGCATACATACAGACATACATTTTGTTATATCATTGTGTTGTTTTAAAACTCAGCTATTCTCAGTATTGTTAACAACATGCCAGCTGTTATCTGGACCAATTTTCCATTATTTGACATTATGTAAAATCTGGATAATGTATGCTAGAAATTAAAGTTCTGATGTGTCAAGGATATATGAGACAGATGAATGTGTTGCTCTAATGCACTTCTTGTTCTGGTCATTGCTAGACATACCTTTTGAGTGATTTACTTTTCTTTTCAATTTTTTTCCTATTTTTTAATGCCTTATATATTTACACTCTGCTCAGCAGCATGAAAAGATGGTTCACTTCCTAAGAAAAAAAGAAAAATGAAAAATGTAATTTTTGCCACCTTCTACAGCACAAACAAGCCTGGAGCAAGTGTGCTGCTGTCAGCACACTGGATAGTTCTCAGTGAAGAAAATGTATCTGTCCAGCAATTTTCTCTGTGGTACAAGGTATATGTAGAGCGACATTAGAAAAAGAAGACAAGTGATGCAGTGTCCAAATCCAGTTTACAGATTATTTTACAGAGGGGGTTACAATGCCATTTGCCACAAAATTATGATTGGAAACTTAACAACAAACACAAATAAGTATCATAACTATGTATTTTGTAATAAATGTATCATTACTGCTTACTATAGAAGCCCGATATAATGTGTGCAAATTATGTTAAACATGACTATGGTGATAAGTGTAAAAAGCAACACTTGCTGGGTAAAGCACCTTCAAAACGAAAACAAGAGCAACTGTAAAAAATATAAGAAGGTGCACCATGAACCAAAATGGCTTAAAGGAAAATGTAGCTCCAGTTGTTAAAAACAGGTTTAATAACACAAAACACGAACAGACTGCAGTTAGGTAAGCGCTTTCACGTTATGTTTAACGCTTCATCAGACATTAAAGCAGCCCCAATACATCTGTTTAAATATACAAGACTGTAACATCATCTGTTCAAACCAACAAATCAGAACAAAACAATTAACCTGACCTTAATTAAAGTGCAAACATCACAAAATCTAAAAACAATGATATAAAAAACCATGTGCTAGTGTCTAAGGGGTCTATTGGCTAAGAAAGGTCTAAGCGCTAATCTGTCATTTAAACCAAACATATGCGCCTGTAATTTTAATATCCATCTACCCTCCCTTTCTTCAATTTTGTTTTTAATATCCCCTAATCTACCATTTTTGATAACCAGTTCAAGTACCTGAAATTGAAAACTGTGTGCTTGTCCTTGTTCCTTCACGTAAAGGAACAAGGACAAGCACACAGTTTTCAATTTCAGGTACTTGAACTGGTTATCAAAAATGGTAGATTAGGGGATATTAAAAACAAAATTGAAGAAAGGGAGGGTAGATGGATATTAAAATTACAGGCGCATAAGTTTGGTTTAAATGACAGATTAGCGCTTAGACCTTTCTTAGCCAATAGACCCCTTAGACACTAGCACATGGTTTTTTATATCATTGTTTTTAGATTTTGTGACGTTTGCACTTTAATTAAGGTCAGGTTAATTGTTTTGTTCTGATTTGTTGGTTTGAACAGATGATGTTACAGTCTTGTATATTTAAACAGATGTATTGGGGCTGCTTTAATGTCTGATGAAGCGTTAAACATAACGTGAAAGCGCTTACCTAACTGCAGTCTGTTTGTGTTTTGTGTTATTAAACCTGTTTTTAACAACTGGAGCTACATTTTCCTTTAAGCCATTTTGGTTCATGGTGCACCTTCTTATATTTTTTACAATGACTATGGTGATACTTAATGTAGAATGCACATGCATAGGAATGATGTGCACAGCATTTTTGTTATAATTATTATGCATTATCACATATCATAAGTATGTGTTTATAACAGTAAATCTTGTGAAGTATGTGTGTAACGTAACCTACCAACAGCATGGGCACTTATTGTGAGAAAAGCTGTGTTGGTATATTGTCAGGCCAGAAGAGCATTAATACCTGTGCTTGAAATCTTTGTATTTATGTATGTATATATGTATGTAAGAGTAACAGCCATGTTGATCATAAAAAAAAAAACAACCAAAAAAATCCAACTGGTTAGTGAATTATTAGACATTATTTTGTCTCACAACTTTGTGGCTTTTAACAACAGATTTTTTCTGCAGTTGATAGGGGTGCCGATAGGTTCCCCACATGGAGCCAGTGTGGCCCACCTGGTTATGGCCTACTGGGAGAGGGAATACATTTTCTCCAATCCTCTAATTTTGGACAAGGTATTGCTGTACACACAGTTTCTGGATGATATCTTTATCATCCTGAAGGGCAATGAAGAGACAGCTACTATTTTAGTAGACTTGTTCAATACATCTACAGAATTCCTCCAGTTCATCCACAGTTTCGCTTTAGACTGGGTAGCATACCTGGATGTGGATCTCATGAAAGATAAAGAGAAAGGATGTTTCATAGCCAAGATTCACAGGAAGGAATCTTTTTCTAACAGCTATGTTCATTTTAATAGCTGTCATCCATTTTCTCAAAAGATATCAATTATCAAAGGTCATTTGGTCAGAGCTGCCCGAATGGTGTCTAGAGACTGTGATTTTCTGGAGGAATGTGCCTTTATGGCAAGCCTTTTCCTGAACAGGGGTTATCAATGACCTCTTGAGGGAGGTACAAAAAAAGAGAGATACTGGTGTCTATTTACCAATATTGAACCAAGATATTTCAGTGCAGGGTAATATTGAAGTGAAAAGTGACGAAGTTATCTCAATGTCTAATAGCTTCATACTAACATATAGTATGGATGCAAAAGAGATATTTTCCATCATATTGAAAAATTGGAACCTGATAACACAGGATGATTCCATCTGTAGACTACTGGTTGAATCACCAAGAATTGTATTCAAGAGGGGTTTCAATCTCAAAAGTATACTAGAGAAAAAAACAAAAATACCCAATACTAGGGATGGCATGTTTAAGTGCAATGTGTGCCGGTACTGCAGCTATATAAAGACGGGGTCTAGATATCAAAATAAGGGATTTTGTATATCATATAGTGGGAAGGTTTAATTGTTTAAGTACACAAGTGGTGTACCTGGCCCAGTGTTCATGTTGTCCAGCATTCTACATCGGGAAGACCGACAGAAAATTACACAAACGCATATATGAACACCTATATGCTATTAGGGAAGGGCAAGATAGAGCATGCCCTGGCCAAGCATATAGTGGAGAATCTCAATCATGGCTTCCTGTTTTCAATTATAGACCAAGTTAAATCTGATGGCAGGGGAGGGCCCATGTCCCTCCTTCTGGAGAGTAGAGAGTTGTCATGGCAACTTAGACTGGATGCCTGTCATGCTCCTGGCATCAAAGGCATGTTGTCTATAGCTTGCCTATTAAAACTTAAGAGGTTAAACAGATAAACCATTTTAGAATCAGTTTATACTATGAGAGTAAAGAGCTCTGTGATTCTTTTTCATCAATATTGGTGCTACATGGGTTTGCCAGCTGTCGTAAGTTTTAGATTTATTCAGTTTGTTTACACCAGCATTTTATTTACCAGGGTATATGTTGCGGTTTTGTATTTTTTATTGTTTTTTTAAAAAGACTTGTCAGTATTTTGTATTAACATACCTACATAGTGCGAGGCTTTGTCCTTACAGTATGCAGGGACGTTATAAATTAAATATTATTTTTCAACATATTTTAGTTGCCAGATGCAGTCAATGCTGAATACTGTTTCTTATAAAATTATATATAAAATCATTCTATTCAACATTTGCTGATGTGGTGACTTGTAGTTTTGCAGAATACAGAAATCATGTGACCCCTTTTTAAATTTTGTATTTAAGGCAGTTGTTTGTGAGTGGCACTGTTTTCCGTTTCTGAAGAAGTTGGTGTGATACCGACAACAAGCCTGTGTGTTGTGCTTAATAAAACTTGTGTGTTTTGGATTCACGGATTCAGTGACTTTGTACTACAGAGTATCCCATTGATTTGGAGTGTATCCTGTTTCATTTTTATTCAGTTTTCTTTTGCTGATTTTTGGTTTGAGAGTGATAATAAAGCAAAGCTAGCAACACATAGTAAATAGCTCCAGATAACATATATTAGTTAAAAAGAAACATACAATGCTTAGTAGCATGCATTATATAGTAAAATTAATATACATTCATTCAGATTAGATGTTATATACATGATGTTACATAAGGGCATACTTATTCATAAAGTAGTATATCTGCCTGCAGATAGCCCTCAGCTGGCCTGAATACCAGAGTCTTCAGATTTCTGCATTGGATGCTGTCGCTTCTTCCCTGACGTCAGGTTGTCAGGGGTATAAAATATGCAGCCGACGCCATTACATCAGTTTTTCTTGCCACAGATGTCAGGTGCCCCCACAATAGGAAGCAATTATATGGTATGGTACACCCCCATCAAAAAGCAAATACACAAGAAAAAATAAATATACCAACAAGAAGGAAAGGTAGATCCAAGAGACGTCAGGGGGCTGGAGGGAGGGTAACCAGGACAGCAACAGTGAATACACTCAAACATCTACATTTATGGTAAGTGTACACAACTGTACTATGTTTTTCATGTTTCACTGTTGCAGTCCTCACATTTGGGTTGATTCCCAAAGCTAAGGAAGGGGGGAGGAAGTTAAAGAACATTAGGGCCAGCTATTAAGCCCTGCAAGACTGCAGTGGTAAATCCAGCTCTGAATTTAGAAAAGATAGGCATGTGGTAATGCTTGGTGAAAGTATGTACAGAGCTCCAGGTAGCAACTTCTAGGATGTCCCTGGTAGGGACTCCTCTGAGAAATGCTGCAGATGTAGATGCAGCCATGGTAGAATGTGATCTTATCCTCTGTTTGGTAAGTTTTCCATGGTGCTTGTAGCAGAAATTAATGCAATGGGCTATCCATTTGGAAATGGTTTGCATTGAAATGGCCTTCCCCTCTGCTCCTGCCCCTGCAGCAAAGCCAACTAGCAGCTGTTCAGATTTTCTGAGAGGTCCTGTCCAAATAGAATCTAAGTTGTCTGTGTATGTCCAGAGAGTGCAGTATTCATTCCCCTTTGTTTCTGATTACTTTCAATGAAAATATACACTTTTATCATTACATTGTCATAATACAAATATATATATATATATATATATATATATATATATATGTGTGTGTGTTTGCCCATACCTTCCTTGGATAGAAGAAAGTTTCTCTGTTCACCTGTGAGAGAGGGGAGCTTTGAGAAGCCTATCTGTCCCTGGAGGAGTGTTTTCAGCCCAGAAATTAGTAGTTTATTGGCCATTTTGGGCTAATTTCTATCTCTTTCATTCCCCTGCTATAAATACCGCATTTGCCCGGTTTTGCGTGCCAGGCAGCACCGGTTAGCTAGGGTAAAACTATTCCCAGCTCCAAAAAATCTCCTCTTCAATTTGTCCCTTGGAACTAGACAAACGTTCAACTTAAGCACTCAAGTCATTCATTTCTCAGCGTGGCACTTGCTCAAAACTCATAACAAGCACTTAAAAACCCTAGCACTAGACCTTCCTGTACTTTACAGAAGGACAAGGCTCTCTATTCAACCTTACCAGCCATCCAGTAAAAGATTTCACTGTACCTACTCCTGGCATGTCCAAAGGGCAGTTTCAGGTGTACTCTCCAGTCCAACTGGTAAATCTGGGCATTTTGAGGCAATGTTACAACTGCCTCCTGTACACAGACAACCCTCTCCTCCTACCACCAAACACTAATACATGTGAGAGATGCAATTATACAGCCAAACTGGTGGCTAAGCTCTCTCAACCCAAGACTGGATCAGACAGTCAGGAGGAGAAGGGAGATACTTGCATCACACCGCCAGTCTCACATAGACCCATTAAACCAGCACCAGCAAAAAACACACAAATACATGAAAACATACTTGGAGGCTCTAAATAAAAATCTGCAAAAGCAACAGAGAACTCCAAAGCAAACATCCAAGCAACCTCCAGCCCCCCCCCAAAACAAACCATGAAACACATACTTCACAAACCAGTGTGCCATGCAATTGCAGCCCTTTAGGCAAAATAACATACCCAACATACTAGTAATAGGTGACACTATAGTCAGGCACACTGATGTCCCACTCACTAGGCTGAGTAAGGAGAAGGATACTGTTAGCTGTTAGCTGCCTGTCCGGTGACAGGATCTGCCACATAACACAAGCACTCAGGTCACTCCAGAACAAGTACAAATATGACTCTGTCATTGTCCATGCTGGTGTGAATGACCTGAGCCATACCTCCCTGGACTACATGAAAATAGACATGGAAGAGCTCTCTGATCACATAGCCCAGGCCGGTATGACCCTGACCCCGAGTAGCATCCTGCCCTCACCAAGAAAGATACTACGGTATAAAGAAAAAATTCTCGATTTCAACAATTGGCTAAGTTTCTGGTGTCATTCAAAGGGGATCCAGTGTCTGTCTGCCTGGGATGACATGCTTGACAAGCCACGCTGCTTCACTAGAGGTGGCTTGCAGCTGTCACCCTTAGGCTTTCGAATACTGGCCAAAGCTCTTGCCACCCCCATAGTGCATTGTTTAGGCAAGACTCAAAAGACAAACCCACCACCATAAATAGCACAAGTAACAAAAAAACTGAGGGTGATGCTACTCAATGCACGCACTCGAGGCACTCCTCAGTATGGAGAAAATCGATATATGTGCAGTAACAGAAACCTGGTTTTAGGCTCCAGAGAGCACTCCAGCACTACCAGGCTACAACTCATACCATACATTTCGGCCACAGAACCCAACCCGAAATACAAAAGGTGGGGGCGTATCCATATTCATCAAGGATACCCACACCTCCAGATTAGTGGCATGGCACGATGCTTCAGAGATCATCCATGTGCAACTAACAATGACAAAACTGCAATTCAAATTATAGCTTGCTACAGATCACCCACCATGACCCAGGACCCCCATTCTGCATTTCTGGAAACACTGGGAAACATAAAGGTCCTACCAAACACCCTAATATTGGGTGACTTCAATCATCCAAACAATAACTGGGAGAACTACTCAAGTACTAACTCCCTTGCCCAACATTTCCTAGAATTTATAAGCTCAAATGCCCTGGTTCAACTGATCAACAATCCCACCAGAAGTGACAACATATTGGACCTGGTCATCACCGACATGGGCAACCGGTGTTCCACACCAGAGGTCAACCCCTCTCTGGTTAGATCTGACCATAAATAAATCACTTTGGATATCCACATTCTGCCCCCACCCCCGGACAAGGAAACCACCGTGAAAAACTTTTTGCAAGCAAACTTCACATTTCTTAAGACCAAAGTGGAAAGTTTCAAAGCCCCCATGCTGAAGGATAACGCTGTCCAAGCTGCAAAATCCTTTACTAATACATTCTATGGGCACCTACAACAATGCATGGATCGTGCCATCCCAAGTAAAACAAAGACTCACTCCTCCAAGAAAAGGAAACCAGTCTGGTGGACTCCTGCCATAAACAAGCTATACAATAGAAGGAGGAAACTAGTACAGAAAAGAGTAAAATCCCAAGAAGGGAAGACATCCCTATTCAGTATCAGCAAGAAACTACAATCCCTCATAAAATCATCCAAGGCATGCTTCGAAAGAAAAATTGTGAAGGACTCCAACGATAACCACAAGGCATTCTTTAGCTATGTCAAGAATCTAAGTGGCAATGCTCAGATCTGCTCAGAGTTAGTGCAGAATGGCACAAAATACACTAAACCGACCAATATCGCCAACATCCTGGCAGACAGGTTCAGCGCAAACTTCACCCCCCTTTCACCCCCAAAAAGGCCCATAACCATACCAGAAGAATGTAGGGTCCCTGAAATCACAGACACTCAGGTTAAAACAGCCCTCTCCAAAGCCAAAAACACAGCATCAATGGGACTGGACGGTGTCCTGGGCTGTGGCCTACACGAGCACAAAGATGAACTAACTCCTCACCTAAACACACTGTTTAAACTCAGCCTCTCCACAGGCTATGTACCCATAGAGTGGTGCACAGCAACAGTTATTCCACTCTACAAAGGTGGAGCCACAACAGACCCCAGGAACTATCGCCCTATAAGCCTGACTAGCTTGGTCTACAAGGCTATGGAGTGCATCATCATGGAACTCATTAAGAGAGACATTGGGAACCTCCAAACACTGGACCCTACCCAGTTCAGCTTTGTTAAGGGCAGATCATGCCTCTTAAACCTGGTGAACTTCTTTGAGACAGTTACCAAGGCTATAGATGAGGGAAAGGTAGTACACACAGCCTACCTAGACCTTGCAAAGGCCTTTGACACCATTCCCCATTCTGGTATTATAGACAAGCTCACCAGTCTGAACATAACCCCCTACATCACAAGATGGGTTGCCAACTGGCTCACGGACAGAACCCACATGGTGAGAGTTGCGGGAGCTAGGTCCAACTCTAAACTGGTTACAAGTGGCATTCCCCAGGGTTCAATTCTAGGACCCCTCCTGTTTGGCATATACTTCTCAGAGGTACAGACAAGTCAGGAGGACTATGACTTACCAAGTTCGCAGATGACTGCAAACTAGGGGCTATAATTGACTCTCCGGCTGACACAGACATGCTCCAAAAGGGTCTCACTGAGACCGATACCTGGTGTCAAAATCATGGCCTCAAGCTAAATGCCAAAAAGTGCATAGCCATCCCCTTTGGAAAAAAACAAAGTACCCACAAACTACCACATAGGTGGTAGCCCCCTAAATATGGAAGATGTAATAAGGGATATGGGGACCGAAATAGATAGTAATCCCACCTTTGATAATCACATTGCCAAAGTGGTTAGAAAATCCTTCTACGTGTCCCACCTAATCACAAAAGGGTTCACATCCAGATCAAATGAGGTCATTGTGCCCCTCTACTCATCACTCATCAGACCCATCATAGAGTACAATGCCCCATTTGGAATGTACCTTACAAGATACCTGCAACAGCTGGAAAGACCACAGAAGTACCTCACCAAGAGGATCACTGGCCTCAAACAGATGCCCTATGCAGCTCAACTGAAGAAGCTCCAGCTGTACTCAGTTGCATACCGCCTACTCAGAGATGATCTCTGCCTGACATACAAGGCCGTGTCCAACCCAGAATTGATGGACATGCTCCACCTAAAGAAAAGCTTATCCCCTCGTGCCACACGCTCTAGGGATCTAAACCTCACCACAACAATAAATAGGACATGCTGGAGGGATAGATTCCTTTCCCAGAGACTTCCCATGCTTTGGAACAAGATTCCAATCTACATTAGGCAGAGCTCCTTGCTAACACTCCTCAAAAGAAACCTTGATGAGTGGATGGGAAACAGAAAGTTTACCCCAGGGATCACTTCAGTGGCTCTGCTGGACAGAGGCACAGGGAACTAATCTAAGGGGGCGGTGAAAGCCAACACATTCTGCCTAGGCTTATAAATGCCTTCGGGCAGATAGCCTAGTACCTACCTATGAACCTATATATCCTTGCTCTGCTTATACATTCTGAAGGAACCTACAGTTATTTACAGTGATCCTTGATTAACATCTGTCATTACACTGTGAATTCTCCTTGGACAGAAGAAAAATGATGCTTTGGCAAATCCTGCATTACTCCACATCACCTTGAGGGCTTCACAACTGATATGCACACTCGAAGCCAAAGTTATACATTCACATTCCTACCCATCACTAACTAGGTTATTAGGCATGCTTTTGGCTACTTAATACTTTTATTTTTCAATGGCTGACTCACATAAATTAAACATTTCTTGCATAATGCCTTCATGGTAGAAGCAATGCACTCATAGTGTACCAGAGCATAGTTCACTTTACCATTACCTCATACTTTAAGTAGAAAGTTTTTAAGCTAGTTGGTGTAAGAGATGCTATAGAGAAAGGAAGCTTATCTGAAGTTATAATGTAGTACCCACATTTTTGTGTATATATTTTACGTGGATCAGCAAAACAGAGTAAAAATATGTGCAGTCCATTCTGTTGCATCAGTAACCACACTTGCGGCTGGTACAAATGAAAACATTCTTAACAGAAATAACATTTTCTAATCAATTCAGATAGAAAAAAAAAGACATATAAGTTAATTATGATCTATGTTCAGCCGTTTAATGGGCTAACCATCAAACAGCTGAACATCTAACAATCAGCATGGAAAGTTCACTCACTGAATTTCATTTCATCAATAGGGTAACTAAGTGCTTGTCCAACACTTCCCCATCTCATACATGTAAGTGATTCAAACCCAGCTAGGTGGGGGGCTTCAACCCCCCACACCCACCTTACTATATATAACAACTCTGAGCGTACACTACAGTGGAGAAAAGGGGTTTGAAACACTTCTGTATGTGAGATGGGGAAATAGTTACCCTGCTGATGAAATGAAAGTTCACTGAGCGAACTTTCGATGTTTATTGTTCAATGTTCAGCCATTTGATGGTTAGCCCATTTGATGTCTGGCAATAGACACAGTTAATTATATCCATTCTCATAACTCAACCTATGTGCAATTGATAAATAATCAACCTCCAATTTTTATGCATAAAGGGTATGAACTACTTCTCAACTTGTATGGCCTAATCAATTTGTAACTATCCCAACAAATTCCTTAAGGCTTTTGTAAGGTTTATGTATTTGCCCATTTCCACTTTCTTGCAGTATGAGTTTTAATTACGTGTCTGAACCCAAATTATTTTAAGCCATACTTCCTGTCAGTAACTAAAGTCTGCCTCCATGTTCCAGACAAAAACATCCTATAAATGAGATGGAGATTTCTTAAAACTATCCATGCAGATCTTCTGATTCACCTTCAGTCTCTCCCTAGAATATTCACACACCCACAATATATGCACCAACCTAACTTCTGGGCTCCATATCTTCAGTCAATATTATACATTTTCCTTATACATTCAGATAAGTGTGATGAACCACCTATGTAAAATTTTCATTTGTTAGTCCCATAAATTATTCCAGGTTTGTAACACACCATTTAATACTTCCATATTATGTCAGGTATTTTGTTTCTCCCTAATTTCATCCACTGACTCATATATGACATCTCCCTTACCTTTCTGTGTACTGCACCATAAATGCCATAGTATCTTACCAATATGACAGAGTGATCCAACATTCTTCTTCCTCATAGATTCATAGATTCATAGACTATTACTAGACTAACAACCTGGTTTGGGGCTTTCTAAGCCTAGCCAAGCTTTCCTGAAATAATAGTGATGTCCTGCATCCAAATAGAGCATTGTGGGCCAGGAATTTATAAACTACTTCTGTTCATGAGGGACATGGGTGCCAGGCCTGGTGTAAATTTCCTTTTCTCCATCCACTTGTCTATGTGGTAGATAAAATGGGTAATATATTCACTCAGCTTCACATGGATGGGAAGCATGTTCCATAGGAAAGGCTGTCTCTGGGATACATGTCTGTCTCTCCAGCATGTTCTGTTTAAGTGACAGACAAAATTCAGGTCCCTAGACCTTATATTTCTGGTATTTTTTGACTTACAAATATGTAGGAAATTCATATGTGTGAGGTTTGCCAATGCATTGCAAGCCAGACATAGATCACCCCTCAGCAATCTATAAGAAACTGAGTAGAGGGAAATGGCTTTAAGGTGCTCTGCATAAGGCAGGTTTACTATGCCATGTATCCTTTTTATAAGGAACCCTTGAGGTCACTCTAGTTGCTGCATATACCTGGTCAGGAACATACCAAAGGGAGCATTGTACTCTATGTTTGGTCTGATAAGGGTGGAGTACAGTGGGATAATGACCTCTTTGGACATAGATGCCATGCCCTTACTTATAAGTTGCACAGCATAAAAGGATTTCCTCACCAGTGTGGCTACGTGGTGATCGAAGTTAAGACTACTGTCTATGTGTGTACCCAGATCCCTGACCACTGTGTCGACTGTTAGTGGTGTATTAGCAAAAAAGGTAATTAGCCAGGATGGTTGACTTTCCAAAGGGTACAATTATGCATTTCTTAGCATTGAGTTTAAGACCATGGCTTTGGCACTATTTGAGAGTCAGAGATAGACCTTTTTGAAGAATGCCAGTGTATGCAGGGGAATCAATGAAAATCCCCAGCTTGCAATCATCTGCAAACTTAGTCAGCCATAAACCTTCAGCATTTGCTTCCATTTCAGAGAAATAGATGCCAAAAAGGAACAGGACCAGAACAAGCCCTGGGATAATCCGCTAGTGACTGGCCTCTTGGTGGAGGTGGTCTCACCTCTTTTGACCTCCTGGGTATTATCAGTGAGCCAGATGGCTATCCAGAGGTCACTAAAAGGGTTTACAACTAAATGTGTGAGCTTGTCTATAATTCCTGAGTTGGGTATTGTATCAAAAGCCTTGGCCAGGTTGCGGTAAGGTGTGTGCAGAGTCTTGCCTTCATCCAATGCTTTGGTGACCCTCTCAAAAAAGTCCATTAGATTTAATAAACATGGCCTTCCTTTAACAAAGCTGAACTGTGATGGATCCAGTGTTTACAGGTTACCTATGTTCTCATTTATCATATCCATGATGATTCTTTCCATGGCCTTATATATGAGGCTGGTAAGTCTTATGGGACTGCAGTTACCCGGATCAGTGGTTGGACCTCCTTTGTACAGAGGAATGACTGTAGCCATCTTCCAATCCTTGGGCACAAAAATTGACTGAAGGATCCAGATGAAAAGTGATTCAAGTGGACCTGAGAGGTCATGTTTCATGTTATTTATTAAACATCCTGTAATGTTATCAAGGCCCATTGATGCAGCGCTTTTGGCCCTGGAAAGTGTGTTGATGACCTTTTCCCTAGTAATTCTTAGGGGGATTGCATTATGTGGTATTTCCTTTGGACTATCAGAGAGTGGGGGAGAAATTTAAGTTGAACCTGCCACCCAAAAATGTTGGCAATGGCCTCCAGTTCAGGGTGGATGATGCCATTTACAATAGGTTCTGTGCATTGTTACACATTTTCTCTGACATTGTGGACATAGCTATAGAAAGCTTTGTGGCTGTCCTTTGCCTGACAAGCTTTTTTTTCTTCAATTTTAGCCTTTGAAGTATTAATTAACACTCTTAGCTGCTTGTTTTTATTGTTCAGGGGCTTTTAATATGCATGGCTTTGCTCCTCCTGTAACAAAGTAAAATGCAACAGAACTCCGGGCCAAGACAAAAGTACAAAGCAGATAAAAATAGTTAAAAACAATGCCAAGACCCAAGTTGGCAAAAGTACAAAAACTTTAATAAAACAAAACAAAAGGTAAGCGCTTTCATAGTTCAAACCCACTTCTTCAGACAACAGCAGAGTACAAAATTTTAGAATTTAAAAAAGACAACATCCAATCAAAAGTCAGTATTCATTAAAATCAATTAATTATTAAAATTAACTATTAAAAAAGCAGCACTTATAGTGTTTAAATGGACGGGTATACAAAAAAGGTTTTAAAGAAACAGCTTTGTTTATACCAGGTGCTTTATCCACCTGGAAATAGATAATTCATTTTTGTTCACATGCTTCTATTTTTATTCTGATGTTACCCTCCCCCCATATTTTCATCTATCATCTCCAAAACAAAGAACCTAAATTTGTGTTCTGGACCAGATACAAGTATGTGCTTGGCTAAGGCACTAGTCTCCTTATTATTCCTGATATCACAAACATGTTCTTGTATCTGCTCTCTGAGCGTGCAGTTGGCTTTACCACACTTCCTACAAAAAATATAATAAACAAGATTTTTAGATGAACAATCTGCATAAAAGGAGAAATTTATATGGGTGTATGAAGCAAGTGTCTGAATATACATAATTACAAGCACTGCAGTGTCTACAAGCATATGTACCACATCTAAGGGAAATAATGTTCTTGGATGTCTGGTTATGTTTCTTATAACATAAATATCTTTTCAGGGATTTATTATTTTTAAAAGAAAATTGCGGTCTATCAATAATGAAATCCCTAAGTTCCTCATTCCCATGCAA